>NW_024609880.1:44677370-45183319 GCF_016920785.2 Ixodes scapularis | reverse complement strand
ACGTTTTTTTTTTTTTTTATGAACGTGAATTTTATATATTCGTTGTACTAACAACAACTGTTTCTCCCCAAAACACGAACAAACAAACAAACCAAACGTACGTTGGCGGTAAGGTAGCCAGATTAGATCGCTTGGAATTTTTAAAAGGCAAGAAATATTAATGGAAAAAACAGGGAAAGGCTTTTTGTTTTTGTTCTCGCACACAGGCTCAAACGACAATCACTCTTCACAGCGGACAAGTCAAATACACTTCTCTACTTCTTAGAAATCGTATTTAAAACTAAACGTCACAAACTGTAAGAAAAGAAGAAAAAAAACATGGCTGCGAACAGGCGGAGTTTATAAACAGCTCTTTTTTTTTCTAGTGGGATATTTAATTTTTGTTTTTCACTCTGGTGCGATTAAACACACAGACGACTGACAGTCGGTTGAATCTACAGTATATGTATATGTGCCTTCTTGTGTTTGTGTTGCCCGCCAAGCGAGCTCTTGAGAGGGCGTGTATCTGCCATAGGAGGAAATTCAAGATTTAGAAGAGATCCCACATACACGTACAATCTGTCCCGTATCCGGTTTCTGATCGTGAGAGGACTCCGTTGTCCTGGGATCCTTCGCTGTCTGTTGATACAACGGACGTCTCGCGCGCCACAATATCGCGGGCCAAGCTTGGGGCCATGTGTACAAAAGCACTCAACGAAGTACTGTGCCGAGGGTTGTTCGGAAAGTTTTATTTAAGCCCGCGCGGGTAACGCTTTGTTGCACAAATTTTGAGGAATCGATAGGCGCTGATGATTACAAGGGGGGTTTTAACAGCAGATTTTGATGATCTACACCAAGAAAGTGTCTGTAATCGCTGGCAGATCAAGGACGTCAAGACCATAGCCAGCCTCAAAAAACAAACCGTGACTGAGCATCCATTAACTTCTTCACAAGCGGAAGAAACTGAAAACGGAATAGCGAATCACACTCTGTCATCGCAATCGCAACATCAATGACTCTGAAACCGTATTTTGTTAATATGTTATTTAGGGGAAGGGGGTGGGGGAGGGCTGTTAAAGGTATGGCATTCTGGAAAGAGTTGTCCCCCAAATCTGTCAACATATTCAGAAATTTTGATCTCTATTGTTTTTCACATTGTGAAATAGTTGTTACAAGATGAAAAAGCCAGGTACTGAGGACATGAATTTTCGCTCATTATATATGATTGATTTTGTAAGTCAATTGTTGCCGAGTTATATCGCTGGTCCGCGCGTTTACATATAACACGGCAGATTTTACTTTAATCACGCTCAACTTTGGGGGGCTTAGGTTATGCTTTTGCAATACATCAGTTGAAAAAATGAAAGATGTCTACCACTTCCTGTAACGCCGATTTATGGCACAGCTCTTGAAAAGGAAAAGGGGAGGGTATACCCCTCCTCCTCATCCGTACCCTCTCCTCCTCCCCTCCTGCTTCTTTCACGCGCAAAACGCGCGTCGTCACGCTACGTTTCGGAGCGGTGCCGAAACGTCACGGTGACGTTTCGGTGAAGTCACGTGAAGCTTCAGCACGTCACTTCCACCTAAACGTCACGGTAACGTTTCATCACGGTGACGTTTCGGCACAGTGACGTTTCGGCACGGTGACGTTTCGGCACCGTGCCGAAACCTCACCGCGGTGCATTATGGGACGGTTCCCATAGTGCACCACTCGGTTACGCCGACGCCGACGTCGCGAAAGCCGGAAATGGGCGCCTAAGGGCCGCGCTCTAAAAATAAGAAGCGATGTGAAACAGGGGTCTAATAATAAAAGAGTTATTCAGTGAAGATGTTTTTATGCACGGGTTATTAAGCTCTTTAATACAACTTTTTGTTTGACATATATGCAACGGAAAAGGAAGAAGAAAGGCCTGACCTTCAGGAATGTTTTTGTTTTAATTATTATTATTATCCATTATTTGTCGCAGATAATCCGTCCAAAGCACACATAACGCAACAAAAACGCTCTCTAACCTTCCCAAACTCGGGGACATATTATTGTCACCAAAAACGTCACTGTCTATGTCAACACTGATGCAATCAACACTGATGGGATACGCACTGATAATAATTAATCGTGGCATACTTTCGTTGATTTCCTATGACTTATGTACCATATATGTTATTCTCTATTTAATTGTCTCCACATTTGTAACACCCCCCTCATACAATGCCCGAAAGGGCTCTTTGAGGTGTAATAAAAAAATAAGTAAATAAATAGACAGAGGCGCACAAATCGACAGGGGACTGATAACGCGCGCCCAATTACCCTTTTTTCTTCCTTTTCTACCCAATCATTATTCTCCAATCTCAATTCGATGCTCAACGGTCTCATTCATGTGAATGCAGCCACTGTCATAATCCCCTCCACTGAAATAAAAAGTAAGCAATTTCAAGACGACGTTTCTTCTTGTCGCTAACAAATAAAAAAAAGGCAGGTGCGTGATGTATTATTACGCCTGTTATAACGCCTATAATAGGCGTGACCTATTATAATTATAGCAGTCGCCTATTATTACGCTTATTATCACGCCTGTTACTTCCTGATTGGTTATTTTGTGTTCTCATTGGCCGAGGCCGCGATTTCATTGGCTGCGATAACAGGACGCTCGGGAATTGTCAAACCCTACGTTCTTTAAGCTGTCAGTACTTTAACCGTAACGCGACTCGACAATGCCCCATAAAGAACCGATTGTGGCGAGGGCATCTACACGTACCCTCTTGAAAGAGATCGCCTAGACATAATTACGCCGCCCTCTCCCTCTCTTTCTTTGGGTCCTCCAGCAGCTCATGCATGCAGATGAATTGGTCTCGGTGTGCCGTTCATCGAATGCCTGGTGACAGCTCAAGGCCCTCCTTCAAGATGCATGGCCTGCTCGGAAGGGGGCGACGCCGCGTGCGTCCGATGCCGGAGCAGGGCTACCGACCCGCGACTCAGCCAGCTTAGGAAGAACACTTGGGATGAAGTGAGACGAAAATAGAGCGGCGCTTTTCCGACTCGCTGCCACCACGACCCGTTTCTCGCGATCCCGGACAAGATCGTGTAAACTCGTTATCTACATACTGTTTTGGATGCCTAGAACGCTTCAAATGTTTAAATATCTCAAGTACCTCGAGCACTTTAAATGCTTTGAATGCTCTATATACTGTTTGTTCTCTGTTCCCTTTCTCCAGGGATTATTTTCGTCATTCTTGTCCAGCTCGCTTGCACCTTTTCATTATTTCATTATCAATCTTTACCCTTAAAAATACAAGCTATTCACCCTTTTTGGTGTTAGAGTGGTGGCCGCTGATAAAACTCATTTTGCTCTACTGACGTAGTACTGATTACCTCAGTTGGTAGAGCGCTTTACTGAAATGAAGAGGTCCCTCGTTCGGTACCAGGACCAGGTGAATTTTTTCGGTCGCGCACCAGTCCCCTAGCTGTGTTTGGAGAGTTGTGTTTGTTCTTTGTTTCCTTCTCCCAGGGGTTATTTTCGTCAAATAATTTTGGTGCTTTAAATATTTAAATGCTTGAAATTCTCTAAAAAAAACTTTGCATCCTTTTCTTCGTTTAACGGAATCCCATAAATTTGGCTGCCGTGCATTTTTACCACTAAATTTAGTGCGAAAATTGACGTCCCGTAAAGTCAAGCTATCACGTGACACAACCACATAACACCGCTATGTAGCGTTAATTGACGTCATGCTACGCCACTTCATCACGTGACACAAGACTTCAAACTGACATCGATCCCTCCCCCCTTTCCTAAATTTAGAGGACAAATTTATAACAGATAACTCAAGATAACTGACGTCCTAAAACGTCACGATGCGAAGTCCTGGAATCAGGTGGTACTATGACATCATGTGACTTCAATATTCCCGCTAAATTTGTCATTCAAATTAAGGAAAACCAGACTTGTACGGTACTTACTACAAGTAATAAAACTACTTGTAATCAAATGCTCTTTTTTATGATTTTTCAATCAATAGAACACAGTTATTATAAGTAATCGTAAGAGCAATCAAAATACTTTTGGAAGTACTCAAATTACCTGTAACCGTCACTGCTTTTACTCTTCTTCCTAATGGAGCCCTTTGTTTGTGAAAGTTGAATCCTCGAAGCAAGTATACGCCTGGAAGACGGTTTACTCAAATTGGTTGATTAAGAAGGTAGGTATAGTTTATAGTTTGGTGATTCTAGTCCAATAATGAACAATACAAAAGACCCGTTTCCACGCCGGTAAAGAAATCTGTCGCTTTGAAAATCTGAAGTAGTCGCAAAAGTAGCGGTTACTTTTTGAAGTAACGGCTTATACCTTTCTTACCAAGTAATCTAATTCACTCATTTTTTAACAAGAAGTAATTGTAATTGATATTGATTCTTTTTTTTTTCTTTGGGTAACGTGTACAAAACTGAGAGAAACACTCTCTTCTTGACTCCACGGAACGACATTTTAATCTCTAGTAAACAAATTTCCACATATGCTGGTCAATTACTGCATTCCATGCATTATAGCACTTTCAAAATAAAGATCGCTTGTTACTTCTGGGGGTGGAATCTGTGTTCATGCATAGTAACAAACGAGGGAGATTCTAGTGAAAGTCACATAAAGACCTTTCCTAACTTTACTCCAATCAAAAACTCTGCACCGAAAATTATTGAGGCAAGTTACCGAACTCATTTAGCACCTTGTTTGTGGCCCACCGATGCTTCGTCTTTATAAACACAAGCCGTCTGTTTTGTTGCCCCCCAATACACTTCCGGTCACTCCGGTTCGGCAGACCTTCCGAGCATGTTTATGATAGTTGATAGAACGCTGTAGTGCTAGAGATGTAGAAGTTGAAGATTTAGCAAGGTCTTTATGCTAATCTGTTCATCATATAAGAAAGAGGTGGCTGCTCGTCGCACTGGGGTATCTGAAGCCCATAAATAAATGCTTCGCTAACCTTTCAATCGGCTTAGAACTATCTTATGGCTATTATAAGGAAGGGTGCTAATCTGGGGATTGATTATAATGCAATTAAATGCAAAGGTGCAAGCGAGCTGGACAAGAATGACGAAAATAATCCCCGGAGAAGGGGAACAAGAGGGACAAACGACAAACACAAATCTCCAAACACAGCTAGGTGACTGGTTTGCTCTACTAATGTCTAACCCCTGGTTAGCTCAGTTGGTAGAGCGCTCCACTTGTAATGGAGAGGTCCCGGGTTCGATACCCGGACCAGGCGGATTTTTTCGGTCGCGCACCAGTCACCTAGCTGTGTTTGGAGATTTGTGTTTGTCCTCTGTCTCCCTTGTTCCCTTCTCCAGGGATTATTTCCGTCAATCTGGGGATTGTTTACCGTTCGATTAGACCGGAAATTCGCAGGGAGGCAAAATACAGCAGCGTCTCCTAGAGGTACTTATTTAAAAAAATGTCTAAAGAGTGTAGTGCGAGAATTGTAATTGTACGGGAAGTTAGTCAGCCTCAGCGGACTTATGGCATTTCCGCTGTATATATATTAGAAAGTTAGCCAGTATGATCCGACTGTTAGCCTGGGGGTATTTAATATGGATCATGCATGGGTAGTGCACGACCGAAAGCACGCCAGTACAATGCTCACGGAGGTTAAAACAGGCAGGGGTGTAGATTGTAAAATCATGAGAGCTATAACGTTTTCTAAAGTTTTCGAAGATTTACTTTCATTTCGCCTATCTCAATAAATTATTCTGGTCATGTGGTCTTTTGAGTCTTAATATTTAAAGGAGCGATGCAACAATTTTTGTACTTTGCGCAAATACCGCTTAAAACGGATCCCTAACGTTAATGACCTATGCAACACGCGTTCGTTTTTCACCCCACGCAATAAAAGTCCCAGAAAAAAATTTAAGCAAAATGAGCAGCGTTCACCCCCTCAACTCGCAGCCAGAACAAGCGGCCACGTGATCTGGAGCCGATTATATGCCGCCAGTGTTCATCATAGTCACGCGCTGGGGTTGCCAAAGCGCAGGACACGCGCTGAGTTCCAGACATTGTTATGGCTCTGCTGTTGTCGTCATTGCAGCGATTGGACACGGGTCACTACCCGAATGCTTCTCGAGCTAGCAATTATCACGAGCCCAAGTCGAGTGCCCACGCAATGCTCGGGTCCAATCTATGAGCCGCATTCAAATATCGTCACTTGGGTGTACTGCGATTCCCACGTTACGTCATAAAATTTTGCAAAGGAGAGATTGAATGAAAATGATCGCTTTTGTCCTTGAAATTAGACCGCAACAAAGGAGTTTCTTGGCCAGTGGCGTTGCGTGTGAGTGTCCTTGAGTCCCAGGTGTGCCAGTAAGCTCGTGTCAAGTGAAAAACATTCCAATTAAATATCGTTGCACAGCTCCTTTAATATCCTCGACATTCGAAATTTCCAGTGAACTGAGCTAATTTCGAAGTGTCATATAGAACTTGCCTTGCTTTTTTCTATTTTTTCTCGGCTCTAGCTCAACACAGACAATAAGGAGAAGTCGCACATTAATGTTAATATAAGCCCATGGCACAATGCATTATTTCCGGACATTTCAAAAATAATGTTGTTGTTTCGAAAAGGGGTATTCACACGGGGAAGAAGTCCCTCCCATTGCTCACCTGGATTCGCATCACAAACGCTCCCCACCTTGGCGTTGGATCTCTTCGCAATTGGCGGTATTTTGCTCGCGCGTCTCGCAACTTTACATATTTTGGTCAGTGACATACCAGCGGTGGCATCGCCTAACTTGTTGTGGCTTGCGCTGTTACGCATGTCGTCCGAAGCACCCGAAGGAGTCTTCGATATTCATCAATGCCGTCCTGAAGTCACACCTCATCCAACCTCTCTTTGATTCCATATCCTTCGCGTTACATGCACCCATTAAAGAAGTATCTTTATTTCAGCAGGAAGCAATTGTCCTGCATCTAATAGCTCTGCTGCCATAATCGCGTGTCGTCGTTTTTTATACGCCTCCATTTTTTTACTATCGTCAGCGCGTACCGCGAGCCTTGTTGTCGAGAGTAAGAGCGCTAAATGCGTCTGATAACACTGACATCTATCTGGGCTCCCCACTGTTCGTGTGAGTGTTTGAGTCCGGGAGAGAGTCCCGCTGGATTCGCCGATCACTCACGTCACGCACATTCCTCCCCGAAAAGCGTTCCCCGTGTGAATACACCTGAAGCAACTTCTAAAGCCAGATTCTTAAGTGGTCGTTGTTCACTAAACTCTAAAATTTTATGACGTGTTTTTTTGTTTTTTTTTGTGTGTGTGTGTGTGTTTTTTCGCCTCTTGGTAGTGTTTGTTGACGTTATATTAGGAAGTACGTAGACAAATTATTTTTAAACTCGCATTCGTAAAAGTTTGAAAACATTTTCGGGTGGAACCAGGCATTGTTTAGACGCTTTGAGTTCACAGTAGACAACAGTAGAGCAAAAAGCACTTGTGTGTGTCTCCTTTTTTGTCGTTGTCCTCTTTGCGCTGCTTCTATTATGATTCACTCACTCGTTTAAGTTTCCGCCTGAACAAACTTTGAGTCTGCTTTGGAAACATCCAACGTGACAAGCAGCGGCGTAGACTTTCCATTTTTCCGGGGGGGGGGGGGGGGGGGGGGGGGAGTGTTTTTCCGCGCTATTGTTTTTACACCTACAGTTATCAGTAAATTATTTTAGGGGGTACATTTTACAGCGTATGTATATCTTCTTCAGCTATCATTGTAACAGCAGTGCTCTTGGTCCATTACATTTTCTAATTTTTATGAACGACTTGCCAACTAATATTTTGTCACGCATGCGGCTCTCCGCGGACGACTGAATCATTTATCGCTTCACTGGGCGCGTTAAGTTGTGCCTTTACGACTCCGGGTCGGGTAACTCCGTCGGAGTTGCTACTAAACGGATTTTCGGAACAGCTCCGGATGGAGTAGGCGGCCTCTATATGAACTTCCGGTTGTTTTATTTATCTTTTTTTTTTTTCTGGTGGGACATCGGAAAATGGCAGGCTGCTGTGGAAGCAGACCAAGCGGACATAAAAGTGATCGATACCGCGTTACCTTCTCGCCAGAACTGGAGATTGAAGCTAACGAAAGCACGCTGAGACTCCATTTTTCCATGTATATTGTGAATAAAGGCAAAGTGAGCGCTATTTTGTTTACGTGCCACTACTAGAAGCTCGTTTCATGACACGTAAACAGCGTCTCGGTAAGGCACATAGCCCGGGGGCGGGGGGGGGGGGGGGGGGGGGGTGCTCGGTTTTCCCGGATCTCACCAGGGGGGGCACGAGCCCCGATGCACCCCCCCCCCCCCCCCCCCCCCGTAGTCTACGACTATAGTGGCAAGCGAGATTTTTTTTTTTTTTTTTTATAAACATAACACAGTAATTTTGCTTTCTAAAAAAACATCCGGTGCGTCTACTTTCCCCTCAAAGCACTCGAGAGAGACCATTGCTGCAATCTGCAGCCCACGACAACTCTGAAAAAGTTGTCTGCGTTATTTCACCAGTACTCTCATCACCGTTTCACTCCAAAAAAAAAAAAAAAAAGCCCGTGCGTCTACTTTCCAGCACAACACTCGGAAAGCCAATCACCGCAACTTACAGAGGCAGCTAATAGCCGCTTTGTTTATGAAGAAAACCTGTGGGTTCGCTTTTTCGCGGAGCACACAGATTGCCAATCACCGCGATCGACACCATGATTCCAGCTGTTTACAGGACAGAGATAACGTCTTCGTGCGAAGATACCATCTGTGAAGATTGCATTTGTACTGAGAATCGTGTTCTCGATCTGGTTATTCGCTCTGTTATTTATGCCCAACGCAATGATTGTCTGTAGATGTGTTCCGTGGGAAAGTAGACGCAAGGGACGCATTTATAAAGAGTGCAGCCATTACTCGAGTAAATACGGTATTTGATATGGTTCATTCATCCGCAAAATTTTGATTATTGTTTAACCATAAGTAAGACTCCCAGTCAAAATGGCGTACAAACACTGACGCACATACTACATGCGCAAGGTCAAAGCAAATCTACCGAGTTTGACTAGTTTTGCCGATTATGGCACGCTCACACCAAGAAGACGGACACGATGCCGTTGCACGTCCCACGTCTTTGATCGGCGACAATCGCTCGTAGCGTCGGCTGCGCTTTGATTTAAGACGAAATAAAGTATAGACCTTAAAAACTGTCTTCGCTGTGACGCTGAGAATGACATTTCACCTACTTACGCCATGCTCAGTGCCACAGGGCAGACTATTTTTCTAGTACTAAAGATACCTTCACTCTTGTCCTTTGCAGAGATCCCTCTGTATATTGCAGAGATTGAATCTCCCAAGTTCTTTGCGGGAAAGTCGACGCACAGTATTTTTTTAGAGCAGCAAGATCATTTTAAGTGTTTATTAGAAATAAAATCTGGCTTGTCTTAACATTAAGGGCGCACTCAAAACGAACTCAAAGATTTTTTTTAAGATGGAAGCTTGGTAAATCATAGTAACAACAACGCAAAAATAAATAAAGAAAACGAAGAGGAGACACGCTGGAATTTGTTTTGCCTTGTCGCTGCTAATATGAACTCAGAGTGCCTATTGCAGTGTCCGGTGCCACACAAAAAACTTCCCCCAGGTTTCCGCAAGTGCGAGTCTAAAAATAATCGGTGTATACGCACTGTCAAAAGTTAACTAAACAAGCCCTACCGAAGGATGCAAAAAACATTCCAAAAATTTCAGAGAGTTAAGTGTAGCCATTCTTTGCCGCTGCGGGAGACACGGTAGCGAGAATCTGGCTATAGAAGCGGCTTCCAAAACAACATTATCGTTTTACGAGAACCTACCGAAATAGTCGATTGAAAGCCTGCATAATGCGCCTTCTCGGCATGCTGAACGCTTTTGAGGCTTGTCGGGGTCGGGTGTTTCAGCGTGTCGCTCTAGTGGGACTCGGGCATAAGGATCGCTCCACAACCGGACACTGACGGCCGACACGTCGAAGCGTACTCTGTTTGCCAATTTCATTGCATGCATCGTCACTGCCATATACAAGGAATGTGTAAATGCAGTCTATTTTTTGAGTTGGCAGTAAAGCAACTTGTCGTCTGTCAAGAACAAAATAGTAGTGCCGTTGAACGAAGTAGGGGAAAAGCATGCGGTCAGGATTCGCTCAACAGCACGACTATGTCGCCGTCCTATTTGCGTACGAGTCTTTGTCCGAATTAGAGAAACGCTGATTCTAGATTACGCCGTAAAAAAAGAAAGCACGCAAAAAAAAAAATCACTGTTTTTTGTACAAGCTGCAAAAGTCGGCAACTGTGAATTGTTATTAATTATGCTAGCACTTCTTGCTTCGGTATTTGCTTTTCGGTGCTTTGATCGGCTGATTCCGCGGTCTCATTGGCAGCGAGGGTATAATAGGATACTCAAAAGTTGTCACGCCCTGCGTTACCTATTTTGTCATTGACCATAGATGATTCATGACTTATCAACAAAAAGAATCCAAAAAGACAAGGAGAGGCGAAGTGACTCTGTGGTAGAGTTTTCCTTACACTTGGCCTTTTTCGGAGTCTCAGTTTTAAGGCTATAATGTATACCCTTATGTGCTCAAGTTGCGTGAGCAACGTGCACAAATATGGTATATTAAAAGTAAATTAAATGACAGCAAAGGTAGACGAATACGTCAAAACCAAGGTGTAAACGAAAACTGAGATAGAGTAAATCGTGACTTAATCATGATGTCAATCGTGATTTAAATCGCACCAGTTTTACTGATTTGAATGGTCCTTTAAATCTAATATTTCCCGCAAAACTACTCCCGGAAACACCGTTTTATTTACCGTTTGTTGAACATTTATTGCTTAGTATGGGCATGTGTTACGTGCTAAAATTGAAGAATCATCGAGTGAGGAATATTTACATCAGGCAGAACGCGATCAGATATAATTTTTCTTCTGGGCAAATCGGAGCATTGAGCTTTCTTTCTAACTTTTGCTTCGTTCGTCAGTCACGTTGCGTCAGTCACGTAGCAAGCAAATGAGAACGCGAAAAAAAAAAATAACTAAGAAGCATTGTTTGTCAACTGCAAATTAGAACGTGAAAAAGAAGCAAATAAATATTTTAGCTAACTAAAAACTAAAGCGATTCTTGTTCTAGTATGACAGATCTGGATAAAGATGCGAATTAAACTATACGTTAGCGTCACAATACTTTGTTCCTCGTTGTTATAAGCGATCGGACGCAATAATCAACCAATCTGCAATGTTTAGAAATACATGTAGTGATCAGGAAGGAATATTTGGGTCTGCAGTGATTTAAATCAAAATAACGATTTAATTGAAAAAAATCATGTGTAAATTAAATAAAACTGATTTTTTGTGGGTTCAACCAATATAGCTTGTTTCCGTTGACTACATTTTGTGGCATAAAACAAAAAGAAAACCTGGAATTTACGCTGCAAAGGCAACTCAGGCACAGAATGCCGACATTCTCCTGTCCAAATGAGTTAATAAGTGCCTATAAAATACGAATTGGGCAGAAAAAAAATTAAGAAACATCAGTAAAACTGACATTGGGGGCCAGAGAAAACTTGTGTTCAAAATGTCCAAAGGGACGAAATGCCCATCGAGTCAAAATGCCAAACAGGTCACTTTGTACGCGTGTCAAAATGTCTCCCGAGACAAAATCTTATAAAAATTCAAAACGTCCCTCAAGTCAAAACGTCCAGCAAGACAGAATGTCTACCAAGACAAAACGTCCAAAGAGTCAAAATGTCCATTCCTGTAAGAAGTCTGAGCACGTGTTCGAGCGAGAGTGGGCACCCTCTCAGTAAGAACTAAGAACGGCTAGATCTCGGAAGTATTCAGCTGCAGTGAAAGTGCCTGCTTTGTAAAAAATCAACCAATTAAATAGATTTTGAGTCACGTTTGGGAATGGCAGTGCAGGCGTCAGAACTCAGGCCACTGAAAGATGTTCAACGGGTACAACTGTCCAAAGTCAGACTTGTAGCAGTAATCAGTTGACACGTTTTAACATGAACCCGTGTAAGCACGGAAGTACACATCACTACAGCTAAAAGAACCTTAGATAAAAAAGTTGAAACTGGTAAAAACTATGCAAGACAAAATGCTCAACGAGTCAAAAAGTTCAACCAGACCAAAACATTCAACGAGACAAATTATCCATCGCGTCAAAATATCCCATCTATGCCAAAGCGTTCAAAAAACAAAATGTCCGCCGTGCCAAAGTATCCATCGAGATCAAAACACCCAACGAGACAAAATGTTTATAGCGCCAAAAATGTTCATCCATGGTCAAAATGTCCATTGAGTCGAAGCGTCAAACATTGGACATGTTTACACGTTGAACATTGTATTTTGTTGGGCGTTTTGGTGCGATTGGACGTCGTGTCTTGGTGGGCGTTTTGCAAAATCCCAGGGAAGACTCCCAACAGGCTCATTTTGGGGTCGCGATGAACTTTGGTCAGCCAAAACTTCCTACACCGCTTCCTGCCGCTCCGCGTCTAATTACCTAAACCCTGATTTATATGGTGGGATTTTGCACACGGCTTCCGCCGGGATGCCGGGTGCTGCCTCATTCACATGGTGCGATTTTACTTGCGATTTATCATTTTCGAGGTCGCTCGTCCGGCGAAAGAAAAGCGTGGTTGAAGCTGTGGTGTTTAAGATCGCTGCTTCGAAACGGAAAGCAAAATCGAAACCATGCGAATCAGGCTTTCGGTGGTCAATCGCAAAGCGGCCAGAAGCGGTGTGGAACGTTTTTGGTTACCAAAGTTCGTCGCAACCCCAAAAGGAGCGTGTCAGGAGGAAGACCGGCATCCCTGGTTTACCCTATGCGCTTTCCACGTCCACCGGAAGACGGCAGCTATCTGGCATGCGTCAACCGACGGTTCCACACGCCAACCCAAAGACGGAAAAGAAGCCAAGTCACCAGCGAGAGCGGAGCCCACAACAGGGGGGCCTTGACGTACGGCTCCCGTAGGAGCATCTTTTTGGCCGCTCGTGGCGGGACGGAAGCTTCCCCCCTCGGCGACGACAACGGGCCCTCCGGAAACGCGACACTTCCTGCGGCTTTTTTCGGGGCTGCTGCTGCGCCGGCAGCACCGGGGGCGGGAACCGGGCGCTGCGACCGCGCCGTCTCCCTGCACACACGGATGACGACGTGCCCCCGTGGCTGTCACCGCCGCACGTGCTCGTCCGATGTCAACCGGCTCCGCCGAAACTCGAGAGCCTCGAGGGGTTCTTGAGACGTTGATATTCGAGGAATTGGGGGCTCGAAGACTGCAGGCATCGATTTTTGGAATGGCGTAGCGCGGGAAAGTCAGAACGACAGGAAGGACTTCCAGTTGTCCCGCCTCCAGCGCTCTTCCCAACTTCGATGACATTCGGGCAACTCGTGGGCTTAAAGCGTGCTCGCTGTGCCAAAGCACGACGGAAGGCGAGGAATGCATGCTGAAGGCAGAGGGCGTCCGAAAAAGACGGCCTGCCTTTCTCGTCCAGGTGGTGACTATGAAACCAAAGGAAACCATCCTCCAAATATGAATATACACATATGGACTATGACAAAAGCGAGCTTTCGGCCGGTGCCATTTCCTTTTTCAAAGCGAGACCCATGCGCCTGCTGGGCTGTCAAGATTGCACGCTCGGCTTTGATTCCGCAAATATTAGATGGCTTGAGAGTTCGGCATAAGCCAAAGATTAAACAGGACGCTATAGTTACCTCCATTTTGCTGGGAAAGAAAGTCGTATCCGCGAGAGAAAAGAAATAGACAACATATAAACGTATCCAACAGGGAAGCACGGAAGTGCGCTAAAATTACTTGTAACAACTTTAGCGCACTAGCGTGCTTCCCACGTGTGCGTGTCATGGTCCAGGAGGTCCAGGTCTCGTAGCCATCGACGCGCTCCCCTCCCTTCTTTCCTTTCTTTCTTCCTTTTCTGCAAGGAAACGTTTTTCTTTTTTTTTTTTTTTTTTTTTTTGCAACTGTGATTACCACACATGCAACAGGTACAAACGTTTCCGGTGCAAAAGCGCGGATGGTAAGAGATGGAAAAACCGTGCATTTTTTCACTTACGGCCTTATGCTTGTTGTACGAGTGGCAAATTTAGCTCACCACCCCGATTCCCAACGCGCTCTAACTCTTCCTGAAATTAACTGGTTTAGTAGCTGGCGATGACGCTCAGCAAGTTTGTAATTCGAACCATTTGTTTATCTTCACTAATTAAAAAGTAATTATTTTAAATAACCGACTTATTATCGTATTATGTGTATAATATGAATATATGAATATATTGTGTATGACCGACTATATTGTGTCTCTGACCGCATAAATCGATCCCCCTGCCGGCACAAACCGCATTTGGGGGTAGCTTTGACGACTTTCTTAAGAACAATCCGTAAAGTCTTAGAAAACACTATGCCTGTTAATCAATACATGCGTCTTCTATGGAGTGTTTTACACACCAACTGTGAAGCCCGTGTGCTAGAAATGTATAGCGGACAAAAGTCTCGTACTCATCCTGATGGACTCTTAAATATCAAAAACATAATAGACGGATAGAATTTCGTCCTAGGTACCTAGCAATACCTGCTTTTTTTTTTTCATTGTATGTATATTTGTAAACGGATAAGCTGCATAATATATCGGCCGTTTAATGTAGCTATATGATATCGATCGATTCGTTGGGTGTAGCAATACGCGAGGCGATCACAGAAAGGTGAAGAAATTAATCTTATTTTAAAATATTTTCAGAATGTTAAGGGTCTTGGAATCCCATAGTTTAGTTACATGCATAACGATAACTTGATATTTGATAGAACGAAATTCACACGATAAAGTTAAGACGATGCTTCAGAGAAGCCAAGGAATCGTTGCGATCTACGGAAGCGAAAAGACAGTAAAGGCTCCGTTATACTCCGACGGTGAGAGCATCAAACTAAGCGAAGCGCAGAGCGTGCGGCGTCAATAGGCCACTTTCAAGAATCCCACCACGCAACGCTGCGCGCGTTGCAAGCTGGGAACCAGCAGGCCACGTAGCGGAATTGCACGGCTTCGGTTTCGATCAGACAGCCGCTGTCTGTACTCCTGCAGCCAAGAACGTGAACGTCCAAGCCTTTATAACTTTTCTTTACGCCCATGCGGGCGTGCTTGCACGACAAGGGCACGAGCAGGGACGTTGCAATCCATCGTTATATATTTGCCTATCTTTGCACAAAATCGGGCATATCGGGAACCACAAAAATAGTGCCAAGTGTGTGTGTGTGTGTGTGTGTGTGTGTGTGTGTGTGTGTGTGTGTGTGTGTGTGTGTGTGTGTGTGTGTGTGTGTGTGTGTGTGTGTGTGTGTGTGTGTTTGTGTGTCCGCGCGTGTGTGTGTTTTTTGTATCTCTTGGCAAAGCTTGCAATATTGTATACGCTAGTAGGGATTCGCAGTAATGAAAACGCAAGCAGCGTGTTCTGTCTCGACACGATGATCATGAGAAAATCTGAAACTGAAACCAAAACTAAGTGGCCGGCTGGTACCCAGGATTAATTTCGTGCCACCGTGCCACCAGGGGCACTTCGATTCGGGAAAAGATCTGTTGACATGAGAGCGAGAATTCGACATCTGCGACTGATCAGCATCTGTGTGCGCTCCACATAGGCCACGTTTGCTAGGCCCAACGTTGGTGTGGAACAAAGCTTTAAGTGTGAATGTGAGCGTGATAATGTAAGACCCGAGACTGGGATGAAAATGAGTTTGAGACGTATCTCCACCTTTATCCTTTATTCAGTATTTAAAAGTTACCCCGCATTGCCCAGAGGGAGTTTAAGCAAAAAAAAAAAAGGGGGGGGGGGGGGAAGGGAGTTACACTGGAGAAAAAAAATTTTATAACCCACACGCTCTGCAGACAGACGATTCCACACTGCAATGGTTTTGACAATGAATGATTTGGCATACTTGTATGTTCGTTCAGGCGTGGAATACCCCGGAATATTAAAGACATGACCCTTCCACCTAGAAACAAAATGTGGCTGTTTCACATTTGTTTTCCTATTAATCCTAGCTTTATTATCAACGAGAAATCAAAATTTCAATTTCAACTTCAAGCTTTTTTTTGTTTTGTTTTTTTTTAGATGAGGGCAATTTACAATCCAATTAGCTTTTTATTTTAGTGCAGCTCTTTCCCCGCCCACCCTGCTACGACTTGAACGTTTTAACACTGTTTCGACTATTACACGATGTGATTTACGGAAGATCAATGAATGAGTGAAAACTCAAACTTTGGGAAACAAAAATGCGGTCTGGTCAGAACTTCTGAACACGCGAGTGTTAAACTCAGTACTCTAGCCCAAAAGTGCCTTCCAGATGTTATCCAGGCGTTAGCTCTGCTTTATCATCTGCTGCTCTGCTGTAAAAATGTTTCATCTGTTCGTCGGCGAAGCATATACTCGAGGATTTCGTCCATAAAAACGTACGTCTACCTCATTCTGCGTACACGTGGTATATTTCATCCGACACATAAAAATCTAATATTTTGTTTTCTTCGGAAGACTGGACAGGCGCAGTAAAAGTTTAGGTTGTTGATCTAGTCTATGCCTTCAAGAAACACGTTAAAATGGCGTATTCTTCTTATAGCTCATTTTATTTTTCTCGCGAGCTTTTGTTTTGTATGTGCGTGTGTGCCTCTTTTTTTAAATGAATAAAGTGATATATGGGGGGGGGGGGGGGGGCAGTGAATTGAAGGAACGAGCGCGACTGTAACAGCATTTTTCAGCATTATATGCCTAACATCTATATTATATAGGTCGTACACGCGCAGAAGCATGCTTCAAGCTTACCGTAGCTTTGAAAGACACATAATTTGCACAAACTCTTCCTAAACAGAAAAGTGTAAGTATTCACCAAATATGGTCCAAGATTTCAGCAACAAAGAGGTGAAGTTACCAAACACATTGCGGCAATCTATCCCATCGCTCCGGCCTAAGGAAAAGCCCACGACCCTTATAAGTGCCCCCCACAATTATGACTGGCAAGATTTCAAATCATTCAGAAACAACTGGCACGCTGAACCGTGTTGATCTTCAATTTCACCAGGTATATGATTTGAAACTTGCTACATTTATATGGGATCCGGTTCGTAAGGTATCCATTAGATTACAAAGACTAAGAATACGATTTTTTATTGAGACCTTAAATATATGTACTCTGCAAGAGACTATAAAAATTGTAAGAACAACAAAAAACATGACGGACAAAAAAGTGGTTGTCAAACTGAAAAATTAAATGTTTTTGCGACTCCTATTTTATGGTGAATTCCACTCGTAGATTTGGAGCGCCTTCCAAAATCCGCGAGGGAGGCAAAATTCCGCTCCGTGGGACCCGCTCCGAATCGACGAGGAGAAGATAAACTTGCATTTTTGGAGCGACCTCCCCCACACCCCTCCCCACTCCTTCTCCCTCCGCCGTTCAAAATGGCCACGGCTCGAACTTGACCAGCCCACCAACGCGTCAGCCCGCTGATCTTTCCGACGACCAGTGACGACTGTCACTGCTTAGCTGCAGAAGTAACACGCGACACAGGCCGGGCGAAATTATACGTACCACGGCGCCCATGTCACAAATAACGAAGACGTCCGCGTTCGGCACCGTCACATACCTTTCGGCCGCCTCGAAGCGGCGGGGCACGGACAGCGATTGCGAGCGGTGGAGTTCAGATTTGTAGTACGACTTTAATAAACCCAGAGGTAACAAAACCATCACTTGCGCGGTCGTTGCCTAACCACTTCTTGCTTTATTTCACGGGAAAATGCCGACCGAATGCAGTGTAAAAAGGTATTAATCACTGGCAGCAGAATGAATAAGCCTAACCTTGCGTCTGCCTCCGGCTTTTTTGTCGTTCTTTTTCTCGTTCTTCCTCTCACGATCACAGATGTCAGCGCTTACGATTTGCCACACTCCACGTTCCCGGCTTTTTATCCCTGATCTACGCGAGGTAGAAGCGATCGAGCCGTCACAATCCAGAGTAAACAACCGACGCACCCCAACAGAACCAACTCCACGGCCCGGCCACCCGGCCGTGGCCCGACCGGCCCGCCGATCTCTCCAACCTCGCCGCGCATGCGCACCGCCGATTTAGACGGAAATCACGTGGGCCGCTCTGTCAAGTTCCTGAGAGATCTGCGAAATCCCGCAGAGCAAGTTCGGCGGAGTTTGGGGCGCTCCGTGGAGCGGGCGCTGCCAAAGATCTACGAGCGGAAGATGACCAACTTGAGCCAGATCTGCGAGCGGAATATGCGCGCTCCAAATGGAGCGCTTTTGGAGCGCTCGAGATCTGCGAGCGGAATTCACCATTAAACTTCGGAACGAATCGCCACCACCCATTTTTACAAAGAATTGAAAGCAATTCTGCTTGCAACATTTACATATTTAAATAGTACAATGACGAATCCCCTGTCGGGTTCGGGCAGGCGGTTCATCATTGTACTATTTAATTCCCACCATCCGGGTTCGGAGGGTGGCGAACTTAAGGCATGTTGCAAATGACCTCCTACCATTTAAAAATGTGAGGAGACCAAATTACGCTCGAAATTTATTTTCAGATAAAAACCGACATATTCAATCAGGGGCCGAGTAAAATTACAACTCTTCGTCACAAGACTGCGATTGTTAGAAAAGGATGTAATTCATATGAGTGAGTAAATATGACTCGTTGAAATATGAAATAGTGATACTCAGAAAGTGTCCATATATACACATAGCCTAATGCTAAAGAAAAAAATGTTTTTTTTCTCCAATTCTGCAAATGTCATATATCCTCTCGCTTTTAATATGAAGGAACGCTGTTGCAGCGTGCATTTGTACAATCACAACTGTGTGACACGCGTAATTACCTTGAGTCTATTTACATAAAGAAATAGACTAATAGACATGCCCTTCATCCGACTGACGTACCACTATTTAAATCTTTGTACAAAATAAAATTCTTCTTGATATTCACGTTTTCAGCTTCTTTATAAAATACCGTTAAAATGCGCGAAGCTGTGTTTTTGTTTTATTATTCTCAGTATTGTATCTTGTATGGTGACCTAACTAATCATTCCTTTACTGATTATTTTACTAATTTGTTCCTAAATTATTATTTTGCATTAATTTTGTGACCGTTGGGTATGGCACAGTGGTGCTCAATAAAGACGCCGCTCACAAGTTACACCTGAAGGACCAAATTGAACAAAAATAATGAAACTTCGTTGCAATCCTGTGCCTACACTCCAGTACTCCATGGTAAAACGGAAAAGAAATACGAAGGCATTTTTCGACCCTGCATGCTGGAATGGACAAGGAAAAAGTAATTTCATTGATAATAAGAAATAAACATATACTCTACACGTACAAAAGGCGATGTTTTAGTTAAGATCAAAACCTTGATATTGAGAGAAATAAAAAAATCAACAATGAGTCTCGCATTTTTCAGCATGTCATTACCGAACCATCTAAATCGCATAGCTTTCCTTTATTTTTTGGACAGGTTTGACGGATGTTAACGGAGTTTTAGTTTGAAGGGCGCTCGCCAGAACGACGGTAAACGCGTGGTAATGTTTTCGCCGGCAGGATGCTGCTTTTGGTGGCCCCGATTCACGACCTTGACTGCTCGAGAACCGATGCTGTTGCGATTGTCAGGGGCCTTTGCTTACTCGACATAGGCACGCGCGAGCTATAAAAAGCAGTACTCTGCTACGCGGGACCTTCATTTCCGTAAATATTTGTTCAAAAAGCTGCTTGATGTTTATATGTGACGAACGCTAATCACAGACACGATATGAATGGTGCGCACTGTTTTTAATCGGTTACCTGCCTTTGATCTGTGCTCCCGCTACGGCTTTCTGTTATATTAAGAAACCACAGCGATCAAATATATTTTTTTAAAAAATCGTATTTCTGTCTTTTTGACACCGATTCCGGTCAGATGTTAATATGCTGATACACGCACTCAATCAAATGCGCACACGTGTTGCACTAAAGTGTGGGTTTGTTGCATCTGTCAATGAGAACGCACTTGGCCTCCAACAACATGAATGACTCATTTGATGAAACCGTTTCCGGTGGTTGCAGGCTGAATTCCCTTTGACCAACCCAGATTCTTTGGAGAAAAGTAAAACTGTCATTCTATTATCTCTCTAGAAATCAAATACCTGCGGCCAAGCGTGCTTAGCACCGCAGCATAAACTGCTTCGGCGAATCTATCGTTCATAAAGTAGGAGACTGTGCGTGTTTCATCAGGCCATAGGTGTACGTGTGGGTTAAAGGAGGGGGACCAGATTTTAATTCGAATGTGATTTACAATCTAAAATCTAATACTTTCGAAGAGGAAACTCAGTCTGGCAGCTCAGATAACGCGTGACGCTAAAAAATAAAGAAGATAAAACAGGGGGTTGGGGGGGGGGGGGGGGGGGTAGTCGCGTTTGTGTTTAGATTTGGCATAGCATTCTTAACGCGTATGTCGACGCATTAAACTGCCCCCAGAAGTGGTGCAGAATATCACTTTGTTCACTTGTCCTGCTTGTTCTTCCGTATACTTTTTTTTTCACAATGAGCCATTAGTTTTTTTAACTTTTTGTTGTTGTTCTTTCTTTATTAGGCAAGACTGCCGGGCGCCATTTGTTGGGCACAAGGCGTGTGATTGGATCCGAGTTCATGCCGAACTCTGACGCAACCCTCGCTTCCAAGACCTGCTCAGTCAGGGTATGTTGACCAAACGGCGGGCTCGGATGGTTGGTGCAGTAGCTACTAGATGGCCCGCACCTTTGAAAAGTGCAAATTATAACTTACAATTCTTCGCTGTCGCACCCCTTCTCAAGTTGATTCGTTCGCGCCCAGAATCGCCATTCGATTCGAACCATCTTCCCGCATATTTAGCGCCAATCTACTGTCGGTCGATTCATTTTTATTTTAAGTGAGACAACCAACTGTTATTGTTTACGTAAATCTCCTGTTTTCACCGGATATATGCATTGGCCTCGCTTGTATATCTTTAGTTTCCTTGGTTTCTGTTGCTCTTCGCAATGAAATCGGCTTCCCTCAACCGTAAATTTAGTTACCGACACCGCTTGTTTTAAAATTTTCAACTTCTAATTTGTTTAACAATGCTTCATAATAATTTTGTTTTTCTAGGTTTTCATTGTTATTGTTGTTTACTTTTCTTACTGTTATCTATTGTACAATGTTCATTTCCCTCTTAATGTCTTCGGGTAGTGACGTGCGAACGGCGGCAATAATCTAACAGCGGAGCGTCATCCATAGCTTCGACACTGTAAAGAAAACCTGTTGTCCTGACTTTTGTTTGCAGTGCGAAGGTTATAAATAATGAAGTGCTCTTCAGTTCAAACACACTTTTGGAACAGCCCCCATCTTCGGGCCCTGAAGAAACAATGGTCGAAATAAAATACCTCCGTGCCCTGAACATACGGAATCGAATAAATGAGTATTGGATAAAATAAACGGATCTCACCAACCAGTTTGGTTAGGCCACCGCTGCCGCAAATGCATCGAGGGAACTTCAGTTCTTTTGCACGTGCGACAAGCTCGCTGGAGCTCTGTGCGTGCCTGCCTTCCGTCTGCTAAAGTTATGGCCGCATCACGCGTACCCCGAACACCTGACGAGATCGGTCCATTACTGACATCAATGTCGCCAGCGCTCGCGTCCATGAAGCTCACTTTTTGGAACGCCTTAGCAAAGCAGCCACGATCGCCCCCACGAAGGGCGAGAGGGTACGAACCGGGCCCGAGAACTAGATTCCGGGCGCGTGCTGCGCAGCGCACCACGTGCAGCATGTGCGTCCAGATCTCGGGTGCAGGGTCGCGCTTCTTGCGGCCCCTTGGAGAGACGTGGTGCGGCGGCGGTCGGGGGCGGGGGCGTCGGCGGCAGCCGCCAGGCGGGGGGAGAGCCGGGGCCACTTCCGGCCCAAAAGCAGCTTGGCCCCGCGCCACACCGCTGCAAATAGCGCGTCGACGGCTCGGATTTCTCGGTCGCCGAAGACGCCGCCCGCCAGCCAGCCTTCGGGACACGGGAGAAAGCGTCGGTACCCCACGAAGCTACCTTTTGCCAGCGCGCGCGGCAGGGGGGGGGGGGGGGGGGGGGGGGGGGGTCATTTTCCTTTGTTCCGCGCCGGACTCCGGGCTTTGAACCGCCCGCTATACACTATCGCGCGGCCCTGACCTGATGTCACGACACTGCGGTGGTGCTGTCTTCGGCACGGCGCGGGAGTCTGGTTTACGCGGACTTGTTTGGGGGACGCTTTGCCCAGCTTGTTTTCCACAGAGTCCGAGGCGTTTTCCCAACGCAAGGCCTGTGGAGTGGCTTAGTCACGTCATCTTCCTCGATCCGGGGCAGAGCACACGTTAAGCGGGATTGCAGCAGCGTCAGGGCTCGGCTTGGACTCGTGTCCACTTGGCGCTTCACCGTCCGGCCGAACACTGACACGGCGCTCGGCTATACGTCAGCCGAGCACTGAGCCGGAAACACGAACAATTCAATATCGTACGGTTGCTGTCCACGCGGATTTAGTTCTCGAGTTAGCCGCTAGGGGCACGGCGGTTGGATCTGATGCCAAACCAGGGAGTACAAGGATCTGAAACCAAACCAGGGAGTACAAGGAGACATGGGATGGGCATCATTTGAGACCAGGGAAGCGGTGAGCAAGGTAGAATTTGAGGATAGGTTGAGGCAAATGGACGGGGAGCAATGGGCACGAAAGGTTTTCAGCTATTTATACATGAGGAGTGTAGACACAAAGTGGAGACAGCGCACTAGAAAATTAAGAGGAAAGTTTTTGGGCTATAGCGAAGATACGGAAGAGCAAGTCTCAGTTAAGAAGAAAGTTAAGGCCACAGAAAGAGATTGGTGGCTAGAGGGAATGCAGACAAAGACGGCTCTGGAAAGCTATAGATTAAACAAAAGAGTTATTGCCAAAGAAAGCATTTATGACAATTCTAGGGGAAGCTCATTGCTGTTTGAGGCAAGAACGGGTGTTCTGCGAACCAGAACATACAGGGTGAAGTACCAGGAAATTGATACAGTGTGCACTGCTTGTGGAGAGGAGGACGAGACGGCTGAGCACTTGATACTCTACTGTAAAGGGCTTCACCCTATGCCTACCGAAGACAACATAGATTTAATAAAGTCATTGGGTTTTAGAGACAGCGAAGGGAGAGTAGATTTCAAGACTGTAGAGATTACCAAGCAAAGATTAAGTGAATGGTGGCAGAAATCGAGAGAAAACTAGGTATTTTCTTATTCACTGATGGCAAGGGGGTTTCATAGCCTCACTTTCTTTGCACTGCGGAGTGAATATAGATTTCACATTTAAATATTCTAAGCTTAAATGGTAAAACAAAATGGCTAGGTGGCGTAAGCTACCGCCCGATCCAAAGGGCTCAGCCGTATTCATCCATCCATCATCCATCCATCCATCCATCCATGCCCAATAAGCGAGTCCCCGTCATCTCAATATCGTTCTGCGGCCAATCAGATTGCGGCATTGGCCCATAACAACGCCGGAGTACAAAAATCTCAGGGCAAAAAGCGTGAACATAAGCCCCGGGCGTTTTTTACCTTTTAACTAAGCCCGCTTCTACCCACACCGGATGTGGGCATTGCGCGTGCGCAGAAGACAGATTCGCGTAAGGCGAGGCCTCTGCGCATGCGCAGTGCCGGCGATAGCGCTACCGCTTTTGTGTGACGTCAGAGAATTGAGTTGAGTCTAAGGGCTGGGCTTGGACTCGTGTCCACTTGGCGCTTCACCGTCCGGCCGAACACTGACACGGCGCTCGGCTATACGTCAGCCCAGCACTGAGCCGGAAACACGAACAACTCAAAATCGTACGGTTGCTGTCCACGCAGATTTAGTTCTCGAGTTAGCCGCTAGGGGCACGGCGGTTAGATCTGATGCCCCATGAGCGAGTCCCCGTCATCTCATTATCGTTCTGCGGCCAATCAGATTGCGGCATTGGCCCATAACAAACGCCGGAGTACAAAAATCACGGGGCAGAAAGTGTGAACATAAGCCCCGGGCGTTTCTTACCCTTTAACTGATCCAGCTTCTACCCACACCGAATGTGGGCATTGCGCGTGCGCAGAAGACAGATTCGCGTAAGGCGAGTCATCTGCGCATGCGCAGTGCCGACGACAGCGCCACCGCTTTTGCGTGACGTCAGAGAATTGAGTTGAGTCTATGGCCACCAACGACATTAGATTGGCTCAGTTACGGAACTGCTTATAGACGCTGATCGCACGAGCGTTACCTCCTCACTCACCACAATTCGCCTCCCGTCGTTTGACGCGCCGGACGACTGCTATGATAACTGCAGTGTGTTCTATGGAATATGTACGTTTCGAAGCACAGCGTCTAGATGGCGTTCCACAACTCTCTATGGAACACGCAGTTATCAGACGGAAATCTAGATGGCGCTTCAATCAACGGTAGGTGGACTGAGGTGAGTGAGGGGGGTAACCCCTTGCGCTGGAGTTCCACAACTAAGGTAATCTAGTAACATTGATGGTCACTGACAGTTTCCTAAACGCAGAGCGTGGCTATGCGAAGCGCAAGTCGTCTGCTTCTTGCACAGGGGTTACGATGATGTCAGAACGCCCAGCTCTTATTGGCTGATCGAAGAAATTGTGAACAGACCTTAAGGTACCTAGCATGGAGGTCTACCCCCAATCCTTTCAACCAAAGCCAATCAGAGTCCGGCGTCCTTCTGACGTTAAAGCAGCTCCTCCGCAAGGAGCAGACGACTTTCTATCCGCATTGCGGAGAGAAAGTCGTCTCTTGCTTCGTAATCGATGTTTTTTTTGTTTTTTTTTTAATATTTGTGTTGATTTTAATTTGTCACAAGTTGTAACCCAGCCAAACCCGGGGTTACACTAACGCCATCGAGTGTTTTAGATCTTGTATTGACTAACTCGGCGTATCTCATTCACTTGCCAGGTTTAAGCGATCATTCTTTGCTTTACTTCACATTAAACTTTTCTGTTCCTGACCATGATAACCGCAACAATATATATTAGGGATTATAAGAAGGAGGGCTTTGGTATTATTAATCGAGAGCTATGTCTGTTTCTGGATATGTTTCTACGAGGGTTTAATGAGAGGTCTATAGATATGAACTGTAATTGTTTTAAGGATAAAGTGGCTTCACTCACAAATACGTTCATACCACTGAGAACAATCAAATGAAACCGAAAATCACGCGGTTTAACCAGTCATTGAAAATACTGTTTAAGAAGAAAAAAAGAAACGGTTGTTTCGTTCCACTAAGTTAACCAACTTCCAGTCCTGTTGGGACATATACTGGTCTGCAGGCACTGATTACAAGATAGCACTAAAAGAAGCAAAATATTTTAACTTTATAAACGCACCTTACTTTCATCACTTGTCAACAATCATAAACAATTGAAGAGTGTTGTAAACAAGACTGATGGGGGTGTTATAACTATTAGAAGTTCAAATGGTTAGTAATTTCTAACAATGAATGTGTTCTTAACACAGTGTTTGTTTCGGCGTTTTCTAGCAATGTGAATGCTATTTTCCCTGACTATCCAAATTTTGAGTTTTACTCCATCGATTCAGTTCTTATTGAGACGGTTGGTATTGCAAGAATAATTGAAAAACAGAAGATTCGTCATGTTCTGGTGTCGATAATATCAACTAAAAATTTTCTTTCAATTCTAATGTGTATACTATAGCTCTACAATAATGACTAAGTGTTTCAGCAATCTCTTGATACTGGTTGTATACTGGAGGATTGGGAGGGCGATTTTTTTGCACAAATCAAGCGACAAGCATTGTCCGTATAACTCTGGACCCGTGTCACTCACCAGCATTCCATGTAGAATCATTGAACTTGTCATTTACTTTCATCTTGCAAGTTATTTTCTAGAGTCCACTTCTTTTTTTAATTCATCCCAGCATGGATTTCGTAGGTCATTTTCGTGCGAGACTCAGCTTTTGTGTTTCGCTCATGATCTATACTTCATTCTTGATCGTGGATCCCTGACGGACGGCATAATCCTGGATTTTTCAAAAACATTCTATAAATATAGCACGAACTACTCTTGCTCAAGCTGACTAAATATAACATAGATAACAACGCTCTTGCATGGTTGCACTTTTTCCTCATTAATGGACCCCAATTCGCGTCGGCTAACAATAATAATTCTAGTTTTTCTCTAGTTGGCTCAGGTGTACCCCTAGCCTCCGTTCTGGGGTCATTACTTTTTTTTTTTGTCTATATTAACGACATGCCCGTTAATATACGCTCATCCGTCCGTCTCTTCACTGATGATTGTGTCATTTATCGCGAAATTAAAAATGACTATGATATTTCTCCTCTTCAGTCAGATTATCGACCAAGTTTCTGAGCGGCGTGATTTGTGGAAAATGAAACAAAACATTGACAAGTGTAAACCTATCCGTGTTTTCCGTCTTGGTACTACAAGTGCTTATTAGCAACTAAACAATATCCCTCTTGAAGCCGTATTATTGTATAAATTGAATATCTGGGTGTACATATATCTGCTAAGCTGTCTTAATTGTATCAACTTAACATACTGTAAATAACGCTAACCGAATGCTTGACTATCTTCGGAGGCATCTTTATCTTGCTCCCACCTCATTAAAATTCCTTCTTTTTAAAACATTAGCTCGTACAAAACTAAAATGTGCAGCTTCCGTTCGGGATCTAGGTCTGAAATCACTTATCTTTGAATTATGAGCGATTCAGAACCGAGCATCTCGTTTCGTCCTTTCAAATCATCGTACATCTAGTGTGACCGCAATGAACTAATCATTACCTCTCCTTTTCCAACGTAAAAAAAGGAAGTTCCGTCTGTGCTTGTTTCATGAGATATATCATAACAGTGTGATTCTGAAAGAAAGACTACTAACAAGACCTCATTACGTTTCAGCACGCATCGATCATCGTCATAAAATCGACATACCCTGTTGTCGCACAAAACATTTTTTATGAGTCATTCATTTCTAGCACCTCAGCAATGTAGAATCATCTTCCCGTAGCCATGGCCGAAATCCTTGACACCGAGTGTTTTAAAACTGCCGTTTCCAACTTTTCTTTTTAAGAGCTTTAGCAATTGTATAACATATTCTGCTTTATGCAGTATATCGTGAAATTTCATCTAATACAAAATCCACTCCCATTTGCAACGCCTCTGGTCCGGAGGGTAAATGAATGAATAAATGAATAAATAAAAACTGTGTGAGAGGAAATGAGAGTGCCCGGAGACATCGGACCGCCGAGCTCTGATTGGAAGCATAGTAAACATGAAGGCTATAGCTGTCTTTGTCTAAAATTACCGTTCGAATCCGTTCGAGCGTCGCGCGCCGGCGTCCGAAGCCCGAAGGCGAGACCCTCGGCGAGGAGCAGGCGACGCACAGTTGTTCGCTCTGATTGGAGGGGGGCAGAATGGGTATAGAGAGACAAAGGCAGCCATAGCCTCCGCGACTACCCACTAATACATCCAACCAGAGCTCGGCGCTCTGACGTTACCGCTTGCTCTCATCTCCTCCTCTCCCTCAGCTTCCACTCGTGTACAGAGAGGCCCGCACGATCGGGCTTACTGCGACGGCGCGGTCATCGTCCGCAAACTACGATGCATGGAGGAGTTCGCGTCGACGCCGTCGAGTCGCATGCTCTTCGTCCGTCATCGCATCGCTCCCTCCGCAGCTAAACTGCTGCCCGTCTTCGTCTGCTATCTCAGAAAAACGAACCCGCAAACGAAGGGGCCGATGCTCGGAAGGAAAAACCCCGAAATGACTTTCTCTCTCTCTGAGACTCTCTCTCTCTCTCTTTTTATGAGCACTAAGTAACAATAACGTCACCCTGTTTTTTTTTTTTTTTTTTTTTTTTTGATTATGAGCAGCACTGAGTATTACCTGACTATGACTTAGGCTAGGTGGCTAGGTGGCGCAAGCTACCACCCGATATAAAAGGTATAGCCATTAACATCCAATCCAATCCAGTGACGTTGCATGTTTGTTGTCTCGGCTGTTGCGGCATTGTTGCACTAGATGGACAAGCAACAAACAGTTCTGAGAAACACGCTACGTAGTACCAGTGTTGTCCGGTACGCGTAACAAGTAACGACGTTACCGGTAACGCGTCACTTTTTTCGGTAACGCGTACCGTACGCGTCACGTTTTCAAAGCAGTAAGGGTAAGGTACTTACGTTACATATTTCGGTTAACGGCAAACGTATTTACTTCACTCGTTCCGTATTCCTCCCAAAACTTAATAAATTACACTTTAATTTTTTTTGTGTGTGTTTCTAGGCGCCAAGTGATGTGAGTTTTTGAGTTTTGGGCATTTCTATTTGCGTTGTATTTCTCGTGAGTGTTTAGGTGAAATTGTGAAAAAAAAAAAAGAAAGAAAGATAAGGCAATTATGTTAAGTTTTTGCATGGACATAATGCCTCTCGAAATATGGCGATTATCCGTACCTCTGGGGTCAAAACAGTAAAACGTGTCCATTCATAATTAAAAAAGAAAGGATACACAAAAGTAACGTGCGTTACCTTTTATCGGCAACAATAACGCTTTCCTTTTATTTTGAGGTAGCGTATATCGGTAACGCGTTCCTTTTTGTTCGCAAGTAACGAGTAACTGTGTGCAGCATACATGTTCGACGCACACGTTATGTATCTGATGCAGAGATCCTTCGAACTTGATTAGGCCGGGTCCGCGGCAGGTAATCCTCTCATCATGTCTGGAGACCGCGTGTGTCTTTTTGTATGATGTGCCAGCAGCATGACAGCCTGTGGTTTTCATCTTCTGTTCACTTTTGTTTTTACGTCAATTTTCGCTAACATGGAGATATAAATCAAATATACACGGTGTCGTATACATAATATATCCGGTGTGAAAATAAAACAAGTTACGGTGTTTATGGCATACACGCCAAGAAAATCACACGCAAAAAAATCACGAACATAAATAAAAAGATGCAAAAGGACTTACAAAGACCTACAAAATAATGTTCCACATTATTTCGAAACGAGTGAAAAAAATCTTCTTGGAGTCTCGAACCCTTTCAAATCATTATCGTAGGAACCTTTATTATTCGATTCACCGACGACTGCCACGGAAACAATGCAGCGGCCTGTTTAGGGATGCATACGTAAAAAGAAAGCATGGTGTTGCGCTCGCTTCAACAGCCACGAGTCTAACCGACCAAAGCGCTCGTCGGAGTATAAACATGCCGCACGACGTTATCGTCTCTGTCTAAACGGAGGAACCGCAGAAATTGATTACGCAAATTGGACAGCCTTCCGTTCTCCTTTTTCCCAGTCTTGCTGGCGTTGTTGCTATCTTAATTTGCGTAGTTCTTATAGGGCCAGCCTCAGTAATTTTGTGTCTGTGGAGTGTAACGTCGATGACGTTACAGTGTCAGGAGACACCGCGACGTCACGTGGCACTGTGCATGACGCGACGCGACGTGGTGACGTCACATGGCACTCTGACGGCTTTTTATATAAATATACAAATATATAAAAGCGACAAAAAACGACAGGGGACAAATACGAGTGGAAACAACACAAGGCGCACTCGCAACTGAAGTTTATTCAAGAAAAACACATAACATGGGTCGTTGTGGAACGCTTATTCGTCACAACAATCGACGAAACCCCTTGGTAAAATCAAACTTCTTCTCTGAGACGGCAAGGGAGGGTTCGCTGACGCACTCATTTCCTTTTGCCCTAATCACAAACGCCGTGTATACTTCTCGGAATACTTTTCGCGTTCCAGGAACGCCGTTGTGTGCAACACTGCAGCTGTAATATCATTACAGTAATGTCATTACAGCTATCTGCGGGCTGGTATTATTTCGAAAGGAACGTAATAACCGCAAAGCTGGTTGGTTGCGCAGATATTTGTTGTTTCTTTATATTCCATCGCAAAAAGAAAGCACAAAGAAAGAAAGAAAGATTGCGAGGGAGAAAATTACGTTTGGTTTTTAAGCATGCGGTATTATTTTTAATATTTTTTAAGCAACTCTTTTGATGAGTACCCGCTTAATCTTCGAAGCAACCTCCAATGCTGCATTTGGCAATACCTTTCCATAGATTTCCTCTGTAAATATCGTAACAGCACTCAATAACCAGCCACACTGGCGAGGTATGGAAGCTTTTAAAACTCTTAAACATGTACTTCGCGGCAGAACGTTAAGAAGGGGCCAATCGCTGAAATCTGCGGAACTCATCACGCGAACGAGGAGACGCAAAGGATACTCATCGGAAGAACGCTTACTGTGCAGGGATATGGGCTATATGGTTGACAATGTCGTAATTGAGGCAAAACACTTTTTTTTAGGTCCTTTATTTCTACTTGCTGGGCCTCTTCGTTGCAGTCGTAGTACGATGCTTCCAACGCGTCTCTCCTGCTGCGTCTCACAAAGAAGCGCGACACTTCGGCTTTTATAGCGTAATAGACCGATCTCACCAAGCGTTCCACGCATGCGTGACGCCGCCATGACTGTAGTTCGTAGGAGGCAGACACTAGTTCACGAGACAGCTCGTGCCGCCTCGTGCTCTGCTCGCGCAGACCTCCAGCAGGGATATCACGCGTGCAGAAGGACTACAGCTCCCACGATGCATATCGGCAGCGGTGGCGTAGATCGGTCTATTTGTTGCCGCTTGGATACCAATTTGGTTGTATGGGTGGGACACCAGTCGCAGACTCGTTGCAGGCCCTCGAAGAGCCCCAAGGGGCGGTTGGGCAGTTGGCATTTTTGTTTCTGTTGTTGTTGTTTTTCACTAAAGAAGGTTCGTCCATTACGTTCATTTCCCGATAAGGGATAACAGAACCCAGTTGGCAAGCCTCTCAAACTACAAACGAGCTGAGCAGTCAACCAGAAATGAAAGTGCAGAGGACGGCACCGCGGCTGCGGGGAAGGCGAAGCCAATATGGCTGACGAGGAGGGTCCTCTGCTGCAGCCTGTCCTGTCGAGACAGTGGCCCCCGGCCGCAGCTGCGGTGCACGTGTCACGTGCCCTCAAGCAAAAGGCACGGTCCGGCGGCAAACGTGAACACGGATGGAGGCTTCTTCGGCAAACTGCGAGCGCGTCTTCCTCGCCCTCTTTATGGTCGCCGCCGACACAGGCAGGGCCATGGCCGTTCAGCTGACAGTGCGCTGGATGCTACCTTCTCGTAGGACCAGTCATGCGCCTATCTTTCGTCTCGTGCTAACGTTCCCGCCCGTACCCACTCTCGTAGAGCGGGGTCGGGTGATGAACGGGAGGCGGCCTATTGGCCCGGCCAACTGCCTACTCACTGTCAGCTTAGCGGTAAACGGAGTCGAGACGCCTTCGCGAGGGTCTCTCGACACCCTCGACGGCACCCGGATTCGTGGTGTCCTCATTTACTTTTTTTCCTTTCTTTTTTTTTTACTTTATCTAAGTTTGCTTTTTGGTTATTTTGAGCCACCGAAGAAAGGGCCTCTCCCTTATTATGTTCGTATATATAGATTCCCGAAATATTGCAGTCAAAACTTGAGTTCACTTGCTTTAGTTTGGCGTAGGCATTGGAAAGAGCTGCTACGATGACATCATTGATTGTTCGCGTCATTGTAAGCTTATATTTTGGTGACGATCGAGCTGTTTGAATTACCCACAAACCTGAGGCCATGTAAAAAATTAAAAGAGGAGATATACGGACGATTAAAAGTAAAATAAAGCTGGGGCACATTGTGTGCTCTACGAAACTAAACTGATACACCGATACAGTAAACACAAAACCAGCATCGGCGTTTTTTTGTTTTTTTTTTTTTTTTTGCCTTTGAGACATGCAAGTAAGGAAATAATAAAAAATGTTACCACCTAAATCTTAAATTGTCAAAAGCATTTTCTCTACAGGCTGTAGGTTACCTCTATAGCTACAAGCTTGGCGCAGTATGGCCAGAGTAGCTTTGCGCCATAAAGCCCGTAATCAACAACTTTCTATAGGTACGTCTCGCTCTGGGGTAGGTATCCTTACTACGATTTCTGATGAGTTGGTTTTCTTCAACGATGCGGTACCCTCCACCCTCGAATTGGTTACCATATGCGTTCGCTCGTATTTCAACCTCACTCAGCTTTTTAAGTGCACGACCCCTACGTGTCAGTCAAGCGCCAGTGTTCTTGACTTGGGTATCACCGCACATCCAGATCGTGTTCACTCCCTTTCACTCTTACTAGGTTTGAGCGACCCTTCCGTTGGACATTTCAACCTGTCCAGCACCTCTCCTCGAAAAGTAAAACAATTAAGTATTTGTGTGTGTTCTTTTTTTTTTTAATTACAGCAGTGCAAATTGACTACGCATTAATACAGCGATTTATTTATTTCTACACGAGTTTTTTTTTTTCTTCTTCAAGTTTTCAAGTTTTCGGAGCAGTCATTAAATGAGGATTGCATAATGTTTAAACCTATAGGACATCCAACCCAATATATACCCTTTAGAAAAATTAGAAATGTGCAAACACTTTGCTTTACTCCCTCATTATAATGATTATTAAATTTAAAAAAAAAATTTTCCACGCAGCCAAGTTCTCAATAATTCCAGAAAAATGGGTTACGGATCATCTTGTCGAACAGAAGCGCACACGCACACTGTCCCTTGCTATAACAAATTAGTTCTTTCAACAAACACTTCCGTCATTGCTGCAGAATAACTCGTGCAAATTTTGAAGTGTAATCAATAGAAGCAAGAAAATGTTCATTCAGTTAACTAATAAAAAACTAGCCATATCTAGAGAAAATTGTGTTTTCTTATGCTCCGTATTTAATAATCCACATCCGGTGTTTCCTGATTTTCTTCCGCTGGATCCTATAATATTTGACTAATATATGTAAATTTATTCACAATACTAAACGTTCTTTATCACCGGGTGAAGATGGTATCAACCCTAAGTTCCTGAAAAAACACTCAAATTTATTTCTCTATAACATTGTCGAAGATTTTCTCAGTCTAGAATCCTGTGTGGTCCCGCACACTGGAAAGTGGGGGAAGTGGTTCCCCTGCGCAAGTCAGGTATTACTCACTGCTCAAACAACTACCGACCCATTTCATTGCCCAGCATACCATGCAAATTCTTCGATCATGTTATCTGCTCTCACATTCAATCGTTTCTCGAGTCCAATTCTTCTTTTAATATTTATCAACGCGGAATAGAAAATTTTTTAAAAATCCTGCAAAGCTCAGCTCATATATGCTTCACTAACATCTATTTTCCTCTATTGATCGCTTATTTACTGTTTATTGAAGTTTTATTGTCGTCTCTAAAGCTTTCGATACGATCTGTCATAAATTACTGCTTTTTAAACTTAGTAAGCCTATCCTGCATTCCTATGTTTTCAAATAGATTGAATGCCTTTTGTCAAATTGTTTGTAATTTGTGACTGCTATCGAACATGATTCTAACCAACACCCTGTAACCTGGGATCCCGCAAGGATCGGTGTTTCGACCTTTGCTATTCCTTATTTACAATGATGACCTACCCCAACAACATTTCTTCTTCCGTAAAATTGTTCGTTGACGGCTGCATCATTTATCACTAAATTCTGAATCCTACTGATCAGTTTACCCTTGAGTCTGATATAGATAACATTTTTTTACGCTTTGACTCACTTGGCTGATGAAACTTAATACTACTAGATGCAAGTCAATGAGAATTTAACGCCAAATATTGGACGTCTCACCCTTTGATTACATTCTTAAAACTGCCTACTTCTCTCTCGCTTTCCCTTACCCTCTCTCTGTCTCTCTTTATTTTTTTTTTCTTTCTCTTTCTCCTTGAAGTTTCATTTCATAAATATTGAGCTGTTTACATATTGAATAATCTTTCTTGGCAACTTCCATTGACTACATAACAAGTAACGCGAATTAATCACTTGCTTATCTACGGCACAACTTTTGTCTAGCCACCCCGACTAACCCGAGCCATCTACTTTGTAAAATGCTAGCAAGGTATGAGCTAGAGTATGCTAGCAACGTCGATTCGGAACCCTCAAATCACCTTCCTCATTCTTAACGTAGAAGCCATCAAAATCGCTTTGTGCGTTTTACTTTCTCCAGCTATTTCCGATTTGCCAGCCTAGTTCGATGAAATGTAATCTGAATTTACTATCCTTTCTTTTATTTTTTAATGCTGTCATATTCAGGATGAAAATAAGAGTGGAGGTTGCACAATTCTCAAGGAAGCACGCCGCAAAATGCGTGCACACATCAATAGAATCATTCCAAGATATTTCAATAGAAAAAAAAAAAGAAACTGCAGTTGACAGCGTCAGGTACAGGTGGTCGAAATGCCTGACACAAGAGCAGCAAATTCTTTCCAACCTTCAGCCGACAACGCTTGCTGGAAGCTTGTTCCCTTCCCGCCCCATTCGCAAAAAGAAGTTATGTTAAAATAAGTAATACTTAGAAAACTGTTTCTCTCTCACGTGTCTGTTATGCTTGTAACGGGGTATGTACGATACTTTTTCGTGTATATGCTGTTGCTCGTTTACGAGTACAGGTTATTAATTATGCTGTAAAAGAAATTTAATCGCTTCTGCTTCCTCCCTATGAGGATGTGAGGTTTTATGCATTATAAAGAGGTGATGCTGAGTCAAGCCTTCTATAACGAGAATAAGCAAACCATAAGGCACGACGTTGCACTTGCTCCAAATTAGAAGCGATACTTAGCATGCAAATATCCGCCGTATAATGTATCGCCTTTGTCTATTTTAAGAAGATTTACCATTCTAACCCGATCCTTGGCGCCTCTCTCTTTCTGCCACCATCGTACACTTTATCCCGCAGCGGTCACCACTTTAAGGTTGGCGTGCCCTGTAGCCGCATCGATTTCCACTACGGTTACTTCATTCTAAAGACTTCGACCGACTGGAAAATTAAAACCAACTCTCCGCCTACATTGCTTCGATCGCCGACGCCGACTTGTTCAAAGCTTCCATTGCTAATATTTTAGTTTTGTTTTCCTTCCAATAAGCTTATATTTGTTGCTGTTACTTTAACCAACTTCTCTCTGTAATGATTCGGCTTGAGAGGGAATAAATAAATAAATTGGTACCACGGATGAGCACATTTTACCGTTCTAGTAATTAGTGGTTTTGATGACAGCTTTTCAAGTGTGATAGAAAAGGAAATCTGGTGATGGCTGGAAGAACATACCGTTTTAGTGCTCTCGAGTACATGCATCTGGTTCAGTACTTTTACGTACGTGTCTCATCCACTATGCAGCGAGAGTGCTGCTCCGTCAGATGGTAAGCTCTCGTTCTCTGAATTCAATTTCGAGAAGCGTTAGAGGTGTGAATCGAAAGAGCCGGTGCTCCAATTGCCACTACCGCCAGAGCACCCGACACGCGAAGCGACAATCTTGGGCATTTATCACTTGCGCGGAGCGTCTAATTTAAAAACTATAAGGGTGCACATGTTTTCATCTCAACTCAGGCACGGGTCTTAATTTTGACAAAAATGAATGTTTTAAGAACTTAATAGATTTTTTTTTTTTTTTTTTTTTTTTTTTTTAAGTCACTGGCCGAGGCGAAAACTGACGTTTCCACCTGTCGGGGATTGCACGTTTGAGCGTTCACTATTTTGCCCCTTCTCACATAACTGCACTAGAACTCTTCTCTGACACTTTCAAAATATATTTAATTACGCTTGACACATTTTTAAAATTCTTGTATCTTAGAAAATTAAAAAAAAAGTCAAACAGACTCTCTTTGATGATTTTTAGCAATGCTTGACACGTTGCTCCGTGTGACTTACACAAGACATGTTAATGACCTTGGTATCAGCAGAAAGCTCGAACATAGATCTCTTTTTTAATTTAAATTCAATATGGGAACAAAATAAAGTTCGTTATAAACAAAGTCGTGACGGGTCTTTTCAAAAACTCCATTTTATATTTGATTTATCTTTATTAGAAGCAACGTATGATAGTGATCTATAATATAATATAAATATATTAGATAGTATTTTATCTACATAACCGTAAATAAAGCTTCAATGTTCTCAAATGTGCGTTGCAAAACGGCAAGCTTCGTTGCGGGGTAAAATAACTTTCACGCCGCATCACGTACATTTTCAGTTATTTTTAAGCTTACATGTTAAGTATCAATGTTAGGTCATTATCATATACATGCCACAATGTTGACCAGAATATCACCCATGCGAGGACGCAGTCCCAACGAACAACTGACAAGGTTCAAGCTTTAATTGCGGTCATGCTAACAAAATTTTATATTTTATAATTCTTTTCTTAATAAACCCACTCCATGCTAGTAATAAAAAATGAAGCCAAAAAATGTTGTTTCTTAAATTGGTATTAAATGAATTTAATTTAAATTATTATACCCTTAAAGCGCCCGTATAGCGCTTTACATAAAGGGAGGCAAGTACAATACATCCAATATAAAACAGGGGTTACGGTTGCTATGCGTTTAAGTGGTAAGAGAACCTCTAAAACCAGAAGATTCTCGGATGATTATAATATTATCAGGAAGGAAGTTCCATTTGGTTCTGGCTAACTGTAATGGTGAGAATTTAAAAAGGTTTGTTCGTGGAGTGACTAAATGAAGTTTTTGAGAATTTTCCGTTCACGAGAAAATATGTGGTTCAGTCCGGGAATAGAATTCTCTCTTCGATGGGCAGTGGTAATACAAAGTATGTAATGATGTTAGTCTTGGGATATTCCTCCCGTCTGCAAGAGGTTGTATTCCAAGTTTTTCCTTTAGTGAGGTGATGCTCCGGCGCGCGCAGTTTTTAAGAATGAAGCGTGGGGCTCTGTTTAGCACTGATTCCAGTTTTTGTGTCAAATAAAACTGATGTGGATTCCAGATTATAAAAGCGTATTCGAGTCCAGATCGTATGCGCTACAAGCTTTGTTTCCCAATTGCCCATGTGGAGATTCGTCTTTTGAAACCGAGGCTTTGATTTGCTTTTGCATTTATGTGATTGATGCGGGCTTCCCAAGAGATGTTCGATGTGAAATGAACCCCAACATATTTATATGTATGCACACGTTCAAGAACCCAAGCTGGACTTCGCTGAGTAGAAAAATTTAGATATTTTACAGCGGAGCTGTTAAGGGATAGTTTCCCCAGTATAGTGTTCGTAAGCAAACAAATCTCAACACAAAACTCTGGACAGCTACCGCCATCGCTTATAGATGGCGGCAACATTTCCAGCCTGTCCACTCTGGCTTGCCGACTTGCGGCCGGCCATTACTTCATTCCCAACATAGTACAGCTTCGCTGGTCTACCTTCTTTACCAGGGTGGAAAGGCTGAAGGTTTTTGTTATTGAAATATTTATCTTCATTTGCCACTTTAGACATCATGCTTAAATTGTAATTAAGGCTTTTATAAGTTCAAATCAATCACGAATGCTAGATATTTTTCTATACATCACACAATTGTCGGCGTACAAACGGATGGTGGACTGGATAGTAATGGGCAAGTCGTTTACGTCTAAAAGAAAAAGTAGTGGGCCAAGCACGGTTCCCTGTGTTACTCCTGATTTTACTTTCCTATGACATGACGAATCACGTTGATACCAGACACTTCGCAAGCGGCCGACGAGAAAGTTCGACATCCACTGCATGACAGAGGGTTTGATATGACAATCGCGTAATTTAAGAGGTCGTTGATGTGGTACCTTGTCAAATGCTTTTTGAAACTCGATAAAAATTGCATGGGTTTCTGTTTTAGAGTGAAATTTCTGATGGAGGTTTGTGACAAATTCAAAGAGCTGGGTTTCACAAGAACGATACCGCCGGAAACCGTGCTAATATTTGAGAAAATTACATGCTCCATCAGCTTATTAGGTAAACTTTTCAAAGAGATTGGTCTATAATTCGTCAACTCATTCCTTTGACCGTTTTCAAAAACTGGGGTGACTTTGGCTCCTTTCTCATTGGCAGGTATTCTACCAGTACGTAAGGATCGTTGGAAAAGTAAACATAGAAGAGTGGAAGCTTCATTTTTGCAGAGCTTAAACAGTTTCATTGAAATACTATCAGGGCCTGGAGCTGAATTTATTGAAAGATTTTCTATTAGTTTCTGAATACCAGTGGAGTGCATAGTAATTGGAACCATTTGAGTTAGTATACTATCTTCAGGTAAAAGAACCGGGAAGGGAAAGTTCTTATTAGAAAACATTTCACTAAAGTAATTGCAAAATCGTTCACACACGTCAACAGCATCCAGCTCCTCTCCCGAAGAATCAGTAAAGTGAAACGTATTGGAAGTGTGCTTGGGGTTAACTGTACTCTAAATATTTTCGGGTTAGCTTTTATAAGGCCGCGTAGGTTTTCGTTAAAGAACTTGTCTCTCACTTTCTTTATTTTGCACAGATTTGGTGGATTTCATCGTGATTTACAAATGCAGTCATAGAACGCGATATCTTCGTCTGTCGAAATTGTCTCCGCTTCTTATTAAGGAGTTTTTAATATTGTTTGAAGTCTATAATTTTTTAGCTGAGGACGAATATTTATTTTTTGATGAAGTGATCGCATAACTATAGCATCTTATATTTCAATAGTTTTCAATTTTCTTACACTGTTCTAGAGTCAAAGTCTACCCTGTATATCCTTGAAAACCTTTCCAGGCTTTCACACATGTCCTGTACATTCGCCTTAGATAATTGTAGATCCATTTGATCAGTGGACTGTTTTTTGGATAGGGATAGCTAATTCAACGTTTACAGATACATCATCCCTATTTGCTAGATATTTTTGAAACATTTGCTCATTCAAATGTATATATGCGATATTAATTCGCACATATAGTGTTGAATTTGGGTGAAATAAAGAGAACTAAGTTTGAACTTGCTGCTGATATAAATTTTATTCAAATATCTTATGTAGGTCGGTCACACGTAAGATACTTGCCAGACTTTGCCGAAAATCGCCAAAGGATTCCAGCTGCACTTAGAGGAAAGAATGAAGTTGGGTGAAAAAAATGACACACACTGCTGGACCATTCACCCATTAACTGAAAATCTTATTTTTTGTCGGCACGCATTAATTAATATATCTTTTTGAGTCTCTTTTTCTCCCCTCCTTTGCTTTTCTCTCTACATTCAGATGGAAACCTTCAGAAGTATGTCAAACCAACCCGCTCAGCCCCAGGCAATCACCAAAGGAACAGAGTTTGACACTAAATACCATTATTTTCAAATATAATAGTTTTCTTAATTCAGTAAGTATAAGGAAATCTATTTCGGAAGTGTTAGAAGAACCCTAGTGCTGTAGTTTGAGAAGTCAAAAATAGCGAGCGCCGAGCGGTCAAACATATGATTCCCTACAGGTGGCAGAAAACACGTTTTAATCTCAATTAAGGCACGGTCTATTATTTTGGCAAAAGAACAAAAGTGGTAGGGGTAGTTTTGAGATGAATGAAAGCTCAAATAACAAGCTTTGTTTTTTTTTTGGGGGGGGTACTGAATATTGAAGCGGCCGAGAGGAAAACTGACATGTCACCCACTTGTCGTGAATCCCATGTTTGTCCACTCGCTAGTTTGTTACTCCTCAAAAAACTGCACCAAAACTCGTCCGTTAGACTATCGAAATATAATTTAATATGCTTAATAAATTTAAAATTTTTTTTTTATTTTTGACAAATTCTTTTGTGTGACCTATTTAATATATCTTATTGACCTTGATATCACCAAAAAACTATATCCTAGTTGCTGTCATTAATAGAAATTCACTCTTACACCTTCTAAATAAAAACGTTATATAAATTTGATTGAGTGAATAGTTCCGAACTATAGTAAATCTGAGCAAAAAGTTGCTAGAGAAAAATTAAAAGCTATATCCCGTAATATTTTTGTGGAGGATTTTGAATCTCCTCAGTTCAGGAAGGTCTTGGATCCCACACTTGTTGCATTTTAGTGAAAACCGGATTTAAACGATTGAGTCTGAATGAAATTGCAGTGAAGATTGTTTTTATACTTCAAAAAGTAATTGCATATTGGAATCCAAGTCGTGAAAGTAAATCGTAATTTATCTCGTAGCTAGGTACGTAAGGCGAGCGCGCGGTGGACGTTTTGACACAACCAGAGAAAGCGTCGGTGACAGGATTTTTTCATTTATATTAAATGAATACAATAAAGACGTATTCACCACGGCAAACAATTCATGTTGCAATGATTGCACATGTCATCCATTCTCGGGTTTCTATGTCTCTTTGCCAGTTACCATGTTGCATTTTGAGTTCGGTATGATAAAGTGAATCAAGAGGATGCAAGTTTCCTTCCCGAGACCGCCGCGCTCACCGAAACGCAAACATCCTGTCTATTTACCCGTGAGTGAATCACAAAAGTAAACAATAACAACCGTTCACATAGCTTATGTATTTGTGGCATATAGACACCGGATGTTATCTAATGATTGCTTTCGTGGTAACGATTCGCACGAAGATCCGTTCCACCATAAGACGCAGAGGCATCGACATCAATATTCAAATTTCTGCTTTGACAGTGCGGCAATAACAATTATAAAGCAGCGAGACATCTCCGAGTCGAATTTGGAAAAAAATAACCATACGTGTTTTCGTGTTGTTTTAATGCGAACTGCTCACTTTTGTCTAACTTTTCATATGATATGCCTGGATAGCAATACGGCCGATGAATTAATTCAATAATCAACTGGAGTAAAGAAATTACTAAGGTAATAGATTTTTATCAGTGTTTAGCCCAACTTTTTTTTTTGTATTCGCAATCACGGTTACTGTAACTGAAGGTTTTAACAAATAAACAAAAAGGTCCACGGGGACCGATTTTGAATTGGTGAGTTTTAGGCTCACAGCTTTTAGGCAAACGAGTGAAAGCGAGAGAGTGCATCAAAATAAAAACGGTTCACATTCAATCGCACAATTTAATGAAAACTGGAGCCGGCGGATGACCCAACTCGATAAGTATGGATTTGCCTCAGCCGTTGAGTTTTCGAGAATATACACAGCGTAACAGTATTAGCGCGAGTTTTATCAATTTTAAACGGGGTCTATCCGTTCTTTTTTTAATCAAAAGTCTGTACCGTAAAATCCACTTATAACAACAGCACATATAACGATGTACTGCTTATAGCGATGAATTTCTAGACTTTCTAGACCAGAAACGATCAGTCTCTAGTCCTGATACAACAATAATCGGTTATAACGATTGCAGTTTCGGGGTTTCTCATTATCGTTGAAAGTGGGTTGCACTGTATTGACAACTTTTAGTGTGGTGTAAAGGGCTCATTGAGAGTGCTGACATAAGATGTAAAATTGGATTCCCGCCAGTACCCCCTCCATATAAGACGCGGAAAAGCACCGAAGCTCTCTTCGCGTTAACAGTATCGCGCAATGTATAATATTCGTCTGCAAGGTATTTCGAGCCCCGGTAGACGGGGAAGCAATTATTGCGGAAACAAAAGCAAAGCATAAAAAATAGGAGTTGGCGCTCTCCGAATTATGTAACTGTAACGGTGAGACCGCCATCGGTAAAAGTATAGGCTCGGGTTGTCAACGTCGCCGACGCCTTCCCTGTGAAGCTGCTTTCGCTGTCTGAGCTGCTAGCGACAATGTTTTATTTGTCGTCGTGGAAGCAACAGCATCTACTCTAACGTGCCTTTGCCCCGACGTCCCCGCTGCTACAAGAAGTCATGAGTCTGCGGAGGCGTTGGACGTCTGCTCATTATATATATGCATATATAACACCCCCACGGCATCCTATATTGGGACGCGGGGGGAAAGGGGAGGGAGGGGGGGGGGGGGGCAGACAAATTACATTGTTTGGATCAGCATCACTCCAAAACGAGCTACAATTTGTTTGTAAATAGTGCACTTCTACCAAAGTTCGCCCATGAGAATCCGCCACGGGTATGCCCGATATCGCGCTGTCTAGAAAAAAGCCCGCATGTGAGAAATCAGATTTGTGTTAGATGAAACGTGTCGCACATTCCTTGTTGCCTGGGACATGTTCAAGCCACGCGTCACATTATTATATGATATCAGGCTTTAGTGTGCAATATATCTCAGACTAACGATATGTGTAACCCTACGAGAGATATTATCGCCGTTATCAAATAACACCCTCTTATCTTCAGCGCTAGTTACGTAAATGTTCTTGAGCGTAAAATAAAACAAAAAAGACAAAATCTTCTAACGGAATACGGCTGAAACAACCTTTACTCATTCGGCTAATAGTAAAACCACCGCATTTAAAAATAATATAAAAGGGCAGCCTCGCGGTGGCTGCGAGACGAAGGCCCGGCCCATACGGATCCCCGGTGGGCGGGCTCGAATGCTGGCCGAGGCGCCCGCAATCTCGGAGGCTTATTACGGAGGGGGCAACGTAAAACCGAGATTTCGGATGCACTTGATTGCCTTCCCTCAAATCGGCCTAGTAATATGAACTGACTCGTCCACAGACAATCAATATGTGGTTACGACCCGGTTGTAATCACATATTGCGTCCTGGAACGAAAGTGGCGACAATGACGAGGTTTCGCCACAATACGTTTGACCTGCGGATGGCACGTACAATTAAAGTTTTGGGAAGATATTTAAGCGCAAATCTTATTAGTTTGAGATTTGTTTACGCTCCGATGATAGCCCGATAGCTCCGAAAACCATCGACTCCTCACGTTCGCAGCTCTCGCGCCTGTCGATAACAAATGGTAAATGGCTGTATATTATTTGACAAGATTTCTGGCCTCGAAAAGGCAATCGCTCGTGTGTCATACGTGTCTTATTTTTTTTTTCTATTTTTTGCGTGTCTGTGTGCGCGCGCGCTTTATTTTAAAATGAATTACTACCGACAGGCTCAGTTTTCATCACTTCTAAGGAAGCTGGAGCTGGTTAGTCCCGACAAGAAAGCACATATTTTTGCTGCTCTGAGTTTTATCCCCGTCGTACGTCTATGTATATACCTACTCTCGGTCCACGTCACTTTACCACCAGCGTGCCCCTCTGACATAAGCCTTAATAGGACAAAACAAAAATGATTGAATATTCTTAGACCACGAAAATCTATATTGACAAAAGAACCCCACAGAATACAGCTTACTCGGCTGCTCAACAAAGCTAGAGACAATACTCACCAGCTGAACCCGCGATCCCTGTGCTGGGAAACGGCGAAGCCAAACATAGATCCCTCCGGCCCCGTGTGCACTAGAGCAGTCGGAAGGTCCACGTTGAATGCCAACGCCGGCGGCGTTTGCACGAGCACCACGAGCACAAGCACGAGGACCATCGTCGCTGCGGAGGAGCACGAGCGCGCCGTCGTGGGACGCGTCAGCGGCGACAAGTCTGAAGAACGTCCCATCTCCGGAGGAAGCGGCGACGGCGGACTCACGCGATCTTCGAAGGGGGAGGCAGCGAGGACTGCTCCGTGCCGAGGAGCCCGACTCTGACCGAGATCTTGGGCCCGGCACACAGAGGATGGGACCCGCCAGGGGGAAGAGGAGAGGGAGCGACTCCGGGAGGAGGGGAGATCTTTTTTGGCCCCAGCAGAGCAGCATCTGTGTCGGCACGCTTCTTCACCCGCCCGAGGGGGGCGTGTGCACGTGTGTGTGTGCGGGAAACATTCGTCATTCCGGCAGCCGGCTGGATGCTGAGAGGAGCTTTGGCCTGCTGCATTTCAAGTTCTCCACTCGAAAAAAAGATACCTCTATTGTGTTTTTATACGGCCTGGAATGCGGTGAATCGTTCAGATTGCTTGCACGTGACGTCATCTCACCATCCGGGTGAGTATTCCTGCTTGTTCTTGCCGAGCGAAGCGAACGCATTGGTGCGCAATGTGTGCTGCAGAAGGTACGCGCTCAGCAGAAAAGCCACCAAGATAACAGCTGATGTTACGTCAGAGCAACCATATATGCATGGCGTGCATACATGGCGCACATTTCGCAGCACACATTTCGCGCTCCCTAATTTGTTTCTCTCAGTATGAACAATTGGGATTAGCAGCCGACAGGAATAAGTGATGACGTAACCTACAAGCTAACTATATATGGTTTACACTGGCGTCACACCAGTTGCCATTCTGGTGGTCTTGTTGCTGAGCGCGTAGCTGATGCAGCATACATTTCGCTTCACCGAATTCATTTTCCTCCACAAGTTCAAGTAGGATCGACCACCGGCAATGTTTAATGACGTGACATACAAACCATGTATACACGGTTTGCACCGACGTATCGACAGTGCCATTGTGGTGGTCTTACCGTTGAGCGCGTAAGTTTGGCCGTATGCATTACAGACAACCTGATTTGATTTTTTTTTCTCTGCAAGGACAGGCGGGAATGACTACTAGCATAGATATAGTCCATAAACTCTGCTGTTCATTTGCGATATCATAGTGACATTTGGTTCGTACCTGCATCTTTGAAGTGTTTGTGCCCTTGATAGTTCGCGTGTACCAAATATGTTTTCATGTTTTTTTCTGCGCTCCCCCAGTGTCAGCAAACATTTCTGCGCTGTATACCAGGAGCCCTGGCAGCAACCAGGAGCTTGCAAGGGTAGGCGAGCGTTTCACTCTCCTCTCCCTTTCCTCTCCCCTTTTCTTTTACATGTACACCCCCTGCTGCTTTTTCGAATTACTTTATTTGTAAGTACGGCTCAAGCAGACTAAAAAAAAAAAAAGAACCCAGTTATGAAGACAAGAGCATAATAGTGTTTGCCCGTACTTCCCGAAGCGGCCAGAAAATTGGCTGCTGCGGCGTTTTGTTCAATCTTTCGCAAAAGCGGGAAAAATGAGCTTTGTTCTGAACGCGAATAGACCGCAGAGTAATATGTTCGGGTAATGTAGTGCGCAAAGAATATTCCACAAAATAGCGCGAATTAATCGCTCCCTTGCCTCTTCACTCGCGAAGTGTTGAAGACATATAAGCGAGTTTCTATCTTGCTGCTGTTGGGACAACTTTGAAGCCTTTCTAAAGCAAACCCTGAAAAAAAAAAGAAAAAAAAAAAAGGTTCGGTACAAAATATTTTGCTTCAAACTTAAGCGCTAGCAAAAACTTGAGCAAGCTGTGTCGTCTGTGTTTGTCTATCGACGCACATATATCGATCTCTCTCCCCCGTTCGTCATTTCACCAACTTAATCAACCTTCGGAGCTACATAAAGAGCCTTTCTGAGACAAAAATATCATCTTCTTCATCAAAGTTTCCGAGTTGAGCTATCAGTACCATAACCTGCTGTAAACGATGGCTCTTGAGTATACGTATACATGCTCATCTTCCGCGCGGATTGGAATATTGACCAAAGAAATATATAATTTTCACTATCTTTCTTTTTTCTTTTCTTTCTTTCAGTGGTATGAAGACAGGTGTTGTCTGAAGGAACAAAATGTGGTGAGCCAGGGGAAGCTCCTCCCACCTCTTTCCGCTTGGAGTTGGAGAGGAGGCGACCTCCTCCCCAGCGCTCGCTCTACTAAAGTGGGAAGAGATGGGAAAAGCTTCCCCTGGCTCTTAACCTGCCACCGATTATAGGTACCCCAATATTACCGAGTGTCCGTGCCCAGTGTTGCCACCCCCCAAGGCCGAGCATCCTCCAGATTAAAGATAAATATCCGCTTTACAATCATAATTGCTTCTCATTCCTCCTAAATTTTCGCAAATAAAGGAAGCCCCAAGCTACGATCTAACAAGCTACGATCTAACAAAAACTTCGACTGCGTCAATGTGTGCCGTATTGCAAGCCGCGATATTAAAGTGGTCCAGGGCACTTATTACATGTAATTGGCATTGGGTCATTTCCCAGCCAGCACAGGCACGTAGGAAAAAATTCGAAAGTGTGTCGATGACCTCAGTATGTGTCGTCCCCGAGTGGCTTCCACTACCAGTCAGTCAAAATATTTGCAATTGCTGAGGGTATTCATTTACTTGACACGTTATGTAGCTTTGGAGCGATCATTTGTATTAGATAGACACGCAGAATAAGCAGAACAAACATATCGTCTGCAGTTCGTCTCGTTGCTCTTGAAGCCGTCATGCCAACAAAGCAATGTTTTGTGCGGATGGGTGACGAAAAATAATTTTTTATATATATTTTTGGCGCGCGCGTGCGTGTGGGAGTGTGTGCGTGTTTATGGGTTTGTGTGCGTTGTGTAAGTACGTGAATTAAGACTGGTTCGCACGTTTGCGAATGACTGTGACCGAGTGCGTTAGGATCTCTTGTGAACGCTTACGACGAGAGACCACACTGGCGCCATTTATTGGATAGCCTTGGAACACTTTCAGTTCAATATTTTTCGCATCATCATTTCTGCGTGGGCTTGAAATACTTTTAAAGCGCAGCTTTTAGGCGCCCATTTCCGCGTATAAAGGCGTCGCCGTCGGCGTAACCGCCCCGCTAAATTTAGCGGAACGGCTTCGAAGCCTTCTGCTTTGTCTCCAGAATGTCTCTACTTCGCCTAAGGCTCCATTCATTTGACATTTGCCTCCGAAAAAATGTTTCCCATCCCAGGGTCGAAGCAGCGCTTGGATTTCGGTGCTCCAACTGGACGTTCAGCTACCGCATAATGAAATTATAAAGAAAAGGAGTATCACAGGAGCTAAGGGTCGCTGAAGCCGTCCTTCCTAGCTACATGGGGAAGATATTTGGACCAGTATTTCGTTCACATCCGTCATTCCGGTTTATCCGGGAAGCTGCTTCCAAACAGCTTGAATCATCGTGTAAGATTGTCGTTGCAGGTGTGAACGCTTCTAGTCGCAACAACAAAGCGACAACGTTCAACCATCCAGTTTTACTTTGCGAAGAGCCCCTTTCCTCAGATACTGTGGAACTATTCTCGAAAGGCCCCAGGTTTGCTCCGGACATTCCGACCACAAAGGTGGACCAATTAACTTCTGTCCATCAAGTGGCTTCCTCCATCTCAGACAACCAGCGGAAAGACTTTCTCGGTTCAGCCATTTGGACAGTTTGTTTCCACCCACCTCCTCGACCGGGTAAGCTTCCTATCCGTGCTGCTGTTGAAGAACTTCGTCAGAAACACTGGAGTTACTCTAAGCAGACAAAACGGGGCTTTTTGTTGATCGGAAGAGGGTAAATTTGTAAGTAAGGTGGAAGCAGCCCTCGCGAAGAATTTTAATGCTCAAAAAAAGCGGCCTTCCGGTTCGTTTTGTTCAAGGGCCAAAGATCTGTGCTGCAGGGTAAACCTCCCAAAGCTGAAGGAAGCAATAGGTCGTCCTGCAAATCAGTACATACCAGTTTTCTTTTCTGCAAAGACTCACGAAGAAGGAATTCCGTTTAGAAGTATTATCTCCGGAAGGGGCTGTTGGCAAAAAACAGTTGGCCTCTATCTGCAAAAGCACCTTTCCGATGTTTGCCTTTAGCAACCCTTCAAGGTTTCTAACTACATGGAATTGATTTTACGCATCATACCTCTACACTCCTCTTCCACGCCAATTGTCGTGTTTTCGCTTGACATGGAAGACATGGACTATAGCTTAGACCCATAATTACTCCTAGACTACGTTTCTGATGTTATTTACGAGCAGGGGATTTCTCAATTCCAGAACTCATCCGGTGTGTCAGCGACAGGTTTCGTACTCTTAAAAGCCATTTACCTTCAATCCATTGTGGTAGAATATGAAGGGAAGATCTTCAGACAAAAGAAAGGCGTCTGCATAGGGTCCTGTTTAGCCCCGATTCTCAGTGAAGTTTGCCTGTCGTTTGTGGACAAGGCGATTAAACAGCGACTGGAAGCCACACCTGATAGGTGCAAAGTCTTTAGATTTGTGGACGATCCAGAAATGCTCGGATTTCCTCAAGAGAATTGTAGAAACTTCCCTTCCTTTTCGTCAGGGCTTATTTTCAGAAAGGAAGGTCCTTCGCCCGAGCGTTTACAATACTTAGAAATTCGTCTCCACCTTCTTCCGTCAGGGCGTTGCAGGGAATTACAACAGATAACAAATAAGCCGGTGTTACCCTTCACAAGTGCCCATTCTAAAACGGTTAAACTTGGCATTGTCAAGTCTCTTTTCTCCTCCTCTTTTACAAAATCATGCCCTCACCTTTCTGAAAGAAACTTCCATTTACAAAATCAGAGTCTTGTCAAGACCTGTTATTCATCGGATATTCTGAAAGCCACCCTGCAGAGATTCCATCTTGGTCGTCACCGGCAGAACACTACAACTAGAAGCAATAAACGGGATCGGTTTGCCGTTATTCTATACGCTCATAATTCAGCGCATTGACTAAAAGCAATGGCTTTCAGAAACAACATCACTGCGGTGTTTTCCTGCCGGTTGCGCCTCAAGCAGCTTTGCCAGAAAGTGAACATGAGCGAGAAGCCTCAAGGATGCACAGTCAAGCATGCCAACTAATTCCTCCCATGCGAAGAACTGAAGGTTTATTCTGTTCCTTCGGGGTGTGGAAAACAATACATAGGACAAACGGGCAGGAGCATCAACAACCAACTCCGCGAGCACCACCTGGAACTTTCAAAAGCTTCGGCAGACTCTTTTCACCCCATTGTCGTTCACTCCCGCATGTACAGTGGTTCTGTTCCGAGTTTCAAGCGAACGATGATTTTGGGAGGGCACAGTAACAGGTTTGGTAGAGAAATTATAGAATTTTTCAGCATGAATTCAGTTAATAACAATATCTCGGCGCCTTGAATCATTTTAACTAAGGATGAAATAGAATTCTGTACTCCGGAATCGGCATAATTGCATTTCAACTTCCATCGGACAATGCAATTTTTTTTTCCACACTTTTTCTGTCCCCTTTATCCTATATTTACTATATCACTTTATTTTTACTTTTCTCTTCTTTTTTTTTCTTTCTTCTGGGCAGGGGTGGGTTCAAAAATACTCCGCTAGAAAATTAACTTTCTTTGTGTGATTGCGAGTTGAAAGAAGAAGTGTCTATCTTTCCCTTTGTTTTAAGTGTGTTACTCATTCTGCCGTCTTTGTCGAACGACGAACTTCGCAGCCTGGCCTGACTGCACGAGAGCGATCGTCCGCGAAGTGTTTTGTGCCTTCTTTGTGTGCACACCACCATTATGGCATACAACGGTTTCCTTTTCGAAAACATTGTCGCACAAGCTCCGGGCAGTACTATCCAAGGTACGGACGCGCGGGCGTTGCATCGTGCTAAGCTTTGTTTGCACAAAAACGCGCCAAAAGAGCAAGTTTAAACCCTCTGAAGCCGCGCGCTCGAGTCCACGCTTTTCACATGCGCTGCAGACAACTGGAGTGTAATTAAACCTATATATAATCATCGCCGTTGTCAATTCACTGAAGCTGATTGTCTCCGAGCACATATGCAATCATGAAGGCAAGGTAACACCAATCGTACGAAGAAGACGAATAAAAAATTACCGTGTTGTCTCGACAAACGCGAAGTTCCCCTAGAGGACACCGACGTCGGGAGGTTCTGCGTGAGTGCCTTGTTTGTTTTGTTTGTTTGTTTTTCCGACGGTGGAATCAACGTCAACCAAAACGCACGTGCTTTTTTTCGTTCTTTTTTTTTTTTTTTTTTTGCGTGTGAAGGTGTTTTAGGCAGGGATTTCGTTGAAATGACTCCGGAATTTAGTCACCGCTTCTTCCTATTAGTTATTTTGAGGAAATGCATTATACTCATATTTTCAAACTCCAGGAAGTCACAAATTTTGTTTGAAACTTCAGAAGTTTTTTTTTATCAGGAATTAATCTAGATATGATGCAAGATATAATTATGATTTGGCATATGAATGACTACACATACAACAGCAAATATTTGACGAATTCCTCTACTTAGGCCTTCTGATCATAAGCAGGTATGCCACACGAGAAACATTTGTAAAATGTATGACATAGTTCATTTATCCCTCAAAAATGTTGTTTATCGTGTACTGTTTACACTGTATGTGACAACTCAAAACAAAATTAAGTTTGTTCATCAGGCCAATAAGTTGTCTAATGGGAACTACTAACTAAGCATTGACATATGAGTGATGAAAACGGGCACCGCGCCGCAGTTTTTGTGACGTGGACTTATACTGTGCCGCCACGTCACAGCGTACGTGCAAGTTGCTGTGGAAATTTTTGCGTAATGCCCGTTTTCATAGCTCACAGTGCCTTGCTTGAGCCCCGTTGAGTGCGCCTGTCACCAAGCACCGGTGTACTGCGGAGAAGCAACACCCGCGGAAGCAAGCTCCGTGGGTGCTGCCTCTCTGCAGTGCATTGGTGCTCGGAAAGAAGCGCACTTAATAGGGCCATGAGAACGAAAAGTATGAATTGCACGAAAACGCCGTTCGAATGAAGAGGCTTATGAATACGTTAAAAACATAGAGGGACAACTAAAAATTAAAAATTTGTTTGAATTAGCGAGAAGTATGAAATATCTGAGATTGAATTATTGGGAGCCTACTGTGTTTGTTTAGTGGTTTACAAAATTCAAAAAGGAATCAACTTGGAACTGATAAGAGACAAGCACTTACAGAACATATTGGAACCAACAGAATACACAGAGTCTGTTTCACTAAAGTGTTTAGTACACACGCGAGAAGTTCTCAAATTTCGTTTGCCTATTTTCACTTTTGATGAGTCATTCCTTTCTCAGTTTTATTTTGTCCGAGTCTTAATAATAAAAGAATGCACTCTATTCGCCGTGGTAGATGTTGCAGTGGGGCAAAGAGTTGGATATTCTATTTTCATGATCCAGCTCTTTCTGCTGGGGTAGAGCAGCACACCACTACCCCAGTGCTTCGATACCCCAACGCCAAAAGTGTTTGTTAGCACGGCTCGTACCACGTTTTCAAACCTCAGTAAAATGACCCATTACAAATATCACTTCACCAAATAAACACAACGCCTGAAACAGTCTTTCCAGCGCGTTACCTAAATCGTCCATGAAGCGAGCTGACGAGTCGAAGGATCCAATAATAATTGGGGCTGTGGGAGGCTGACCAACTACAGCGTGTAGTTGGCCAGCCATTTAAAGTTGCGACGAGTCACTCGCTGTAGGTGAGCAATTTAGCCAGTGCAGTACAACCAATAGCCTGGGGTCTTTAACGTGCCCCACGCAGTAGTGATCCACGACCGCACGCCGATACGATGCTCATCCAGATCGAAACAGGCAGGGGTGGGGATTGAGCCCAGGATCCCTGGGTTCTGCTGCGCGAGGTTTCGCCCCACGTGCTCCGAGGTGGTGTGCGGTAGCCCACCCGGCCACCGATCCCCCCTCGAGGGATCCAAGATCTGCGTGGTCTGTCCTATCCACGACGTCACAAGCAATGAGGTTGATAGCTAGAGAAGCGCCCCGTAAGGTTCGCGCACACCACCACTAAGGGAATAAAAGGGTATCATGAAAGATTGTCAAAAAAACTTTCAGCCTTTCCACTCTGGTGAAGAGGGAAGACCAGCGAAGCTGTACAATGGAAAGTATAATGGCCGGCAGCAAGTCGGCAAGCCAGAGTGGTAAGGCTGCTGCCATCTATAAACGACGGCGTCAACCAGATATGTGGCTTGCCGCCGTCGCTCATAGATGGCGGTAGGTGTCCAGAGTTCGGTGTCTTCATTACTTTGCAGGGGACACGTTCCTGAGAAAACTAGCACGTTAAAGACCCCAGGCTAGCAGTCGTACTGCACTGGTCTACAAAGAGTAACAATGTCGCCATGTTCTGGCAAACTAATCTCCTGCTGTATAAACAACTAACGACAAATTTGACCTTTGACCTTGGGAAACTAGCCCTCACCAGCCCCGCTGTAAAAGTACTTGTACTTGACTTTGAAAGTACATTGCATTCATAATATTTTACTGCAAGGATATTCCACCTGGTGTACTTACTGCTTTACTTTGAGTATATAACGTCTCATTCACTGTGTACTTTACTTGAAGTACATTTTATTTACTTTACTCAACAATATATATTTATACATATATATATACATGTATATATATATATATATATATATATATATATATATATATATATCACCTATAGAGAAGGAATAACAGTATGCTCATATGGCAGTGAAACAAAATCAGTTGAGTGAACGCCCGCGCATACAAACTCGTATTAAAACATTTATGGGAGTGTAAAAAGATGCTGATCTTTTCTCAGCCGCGCTTTTCCCAGGTCAGCTTTTTTAGATTTTTTTTTCCAGTGAGCGTATCTCCACCACCCGCAATGTGGAGTAGGCTTTGAATCCGTGCTTAAAATATGGTTGCACCAAAGTTAAACTAAATAAAGGAAACGTTGAAGTAAAGCTTTCATTTCATGTGGACCGAGCCATTAAAACGTTTTGGTTTTCAAGAACATATGTTTCTGTCTATATTAGTGATAAATTACGACTGGCACAGCCTGGTATACATTCGCCAGAGGCCCATGGACATTAAAATTTCTTAAATAAAAATATATGTATAAAAAATCAGCAAGTCGCTAAGCTAATTTTTATGCGTCATAGGACATATATCAGCCAAATCTAGTAACAAATCCTCCAACGTGGCAGCGCTGCCACTGTCTCAAATGACAGTGAGCATATTGTCACGAGTGAAAAATGGTAGGCGAATGTAGGACATAAAATAAATGCTTAGTGAGGCGAACTTGGGCTGACTGAAAAAAAAAAATACTGGGTAGACCTCAACGCATCTAGCATTAAGGTCCACCCACTATTTTTTTTTAATCAGCCAATAAGAGTTCATCGTCGTTCTAACGTCACGGCGACTCCTGAGCAAGAAGCGGACGACTTGCTCTCCGCATACTAGGTCTTGAAATGCTGCACGCAGACGACGGGCATGCCTAGTGTGGAGCACGCAACGGTAACGTAAACAGACAGCGCTTGCGCGTGCTCCTACACGCAATACTAGAACTCTCAATCACAAAAACACTGACTCTCCTATTGTTTTTTTTTTTCTTTTTGCCTGTCAATTTAAAGTGCGCCGGTAGACTACCCAGTTATTTTTTTTCTGCAGTGTCACGTATATCTTTAATAAAGCAAAAAAGAAAAAGCCCGACACCCAAACTTAAGCACTAAAGCTTATGCCCGGAAATCAAGTCTCTACATCGGACCACGTTTTTTTGCTTGTTTTTTCTCCGCTTCTCCGGCATGTGAAGCAGACCACGACGACGACGAACTTGTGTGCAACGTTTGTCGTGCGATTGTTTCGGGCTTCTATCCCTTCCGCTCGATGCTCTGCGCTTGAAGATAGATTGGTTGATACTGTACAGGTTCGGCTTCCGAAAAAAATTATGAGCCATTCCACTCTGCGAAGGTGGGTGACCGGAGAAGCTGTTTAGCAGACGACACAGACCCGCCCCGAGGAGCCGGAGGAAACTATACACGCGCGACGGGACCGCCACCTCGGGAGAGCGGAAGGAAAGAAAACTAGGGCACGCAATCGCTTCGAACGACGACAAAGAGAGGGCGGTATGGGCGTATGACATGGACGACACAGGTCGTACAGCGGCCAATCTTTGAGAAACCTTTATTATTTACCTGAGAATCTACTGATATTGAAAATGGTGCCCATTGACAACTTATTTATACTGAATCTATACATTGACAAATTACCCAAGCATCAAGGAGTATGCAGGGAATGGTGTTCCACGCGCCGCACGTGCCGGCGTCTGCAGCAGTAACAGTCCTAAAGCAAAATTTTGGTTATTTACTTTGAATCTTTTATACGGTGAAGGCGTGCACGTGCTGCGCGTGCACGCTGTCGTTATTGCTGTCGACAAAATCAACGGGAATATGCAGTTACCAATTTGTTTAAACAACTTTAAAGTTAAAAATTAGGCAGATAATCGTAGCCTCTATTGCGTACCGACTTGAACAGATAATTGAAAAGAAATTTACGGTTTTATTCTAGTTTTTCTATATATTATTAAAATGATGTAGTCAGCCCACAACAGGTATAATTACTTTCCAAGGGACTCTCGAAAGTAGACACTAGAACGTCCCTCGGTCGATCAATGGGGGCGTCTTGGCAATGTTAGGTGTTCTTAATGTAATAGCTGCGATGGTTCCCAGTGGCTGTCGACGAAATAAACCCGATTATGCAGTTGCTGTTTTTTAAAAAAAACTTTACATTTGAGAGCTCAGCTCACTTTGCTTACTTACCAATTTTCCATTTTGATGAATTACTAGAGACTGGGTCGAGACTACTAGAGACATCAACCATGGAAGAGACAGAAAGCGGTTTCTCTTTTCCACGGTTGATATTTTTAGTTTTTTCGCACCAGTCTCGGGCAATTCATCCAAATCTTTAATATCACCCCAGCTCGCCTGTTCTCTCACAGTAATTTCTACCCATTTCCCCCAAGAGAAGGCAAGTAAGCAGCGAAAGACATGAGGGCAAATGAGGCACATATTCGTAGCCCGTATTGCGCACTGTCTTGAGCGCATACTTGAAATGAGATTTACACTGACGGTTGTACTCTAGATTTTTTATATATTATTAGAAAGATGTAGTTAACCTACAGCAGGCATAATTACTTTCGAAGGAACTCTAAAATGTGAGACCCTAGGACATTCCTCGGTCGACCAATAAGAGTGTGATGGCAATGTTAGATGTATAAATTGAAAGTAAGAAAAAAAAAAAGGACGAGGATAGGGCACGTCACAAAGGCCAATAACTAAACATTCACGGCTAAAATTTAAAATTACATTTTTTTTTTTTTTTGCAGAGAGAGTGAAGTAATATCGACGATCCTTTCCTGGCAGAAAGACTCAAGATATATCAAATTTAATATCACCTAAACAGCACAACAAAAATAACAACTAGTGATGCAAAAACTCTTATTATTAGTCAACCGCAACAGTGTTCAAAATTATTATTCTGCTGTCACATGAAAAATTAAGTTGAAAAAAGGCGACGCTATGACGCAAATGCAAGTCTATTCGAGATCACCCTCTTCACTAATAAAATTATAAGTGGGTTACTGATGCACGTACATGAATTGCGATTCCACCACTGGCGGCAGATGTGCGCAAACACAGCAAGGTGTAACGGTGTCTAATAAAAGCTTTTTGTTATGTTTTATCCGCTAAAAATAAGTGGGAACAGATAAAGGTGGTGTTATTAACACCGCGTTTTGTTTCGCTTTTTTTTTTTTAGTACTTGGCTAAGCTTAGCGTTTTTATCAGGCTGTGCATGCCTCGTCATTAACTTCATTCGGATGCATAAGAACAGGCGCGGCAGCCGGTAACTCCGAGTTTCTAAGAGCACTGACCTGAGTTCTAGGAGTGTATGCTACAGCGTAGCTGTGCGCGAAAAGACAATTTAAACAATATTGCATCCTCATCTTAGTCTGAATAGCTAACTTTAAAGAGCGAGCTAAACCATAAAGAAAAAAAGAGCATTTATCTTGAGGCGGATATTACAGTCGACGCTCTCTTGCACTTGCGAGAAGAGCTTCGCAGTTGACACCCCGGATACCTGAAGCACAGGCAACCTTCCCTTGCCGAGGTTCGCCTCCCTAAAAAAAGATAAGTTTTTCAACAGACAGAAAGCCTCAACGCGGTGCTCGCCATTGCAACTGGCAGCGCAATGTGGCGAGCGAGCGAACTGCTAATTAGGGCGAATTTGCGCCACGGCGTGGCGCCACTGGTAGCGCTCCAGAGCGATCCCCCCCCCCCCCCCCCCCCCTTGTATACCGAGGTTTTGCTATCTACACACCGGCTAAACAAGCGTACATCTTCGTACTACGACCACATGCTGTGTCGGTACTTGAATGCACTAAAAAATAGGTTAACTGTTTTAAAATACGCAGGAAGCACAATATAATTGTAAGAAATCCATGGAGATGGACATGATTGAGAAGTTGATTGCATACGCAGTGCCAGCGACGCTTATATTGGCGAGGAACGCTTTCAACAAGCTCTCGTGACTTAAGAGCGGCTGCCAACGCTATGAGCTCGCGCTTCTAGCCTTTTCTGCGGTACAACATAAGGTGAAACGAAGTATAGCTCAAGTAGCGTGGCCCAGCAAACTCATGTATGCGAGAATGTCAGGCTGGGTATAGATCAAGAAGTTCTGAACAATAAACTTAATCGTTTGGCCAGTTGGTGTGAACAATGGAAAATGGCAATCAATTATGACAAAACTGTTCACCTCTGCATGACAAATAAGAAACATCCTTTAAAATTTCAATACACAATCGAAGAAACACCCATCAATGAAGTGTCAGAATACAAATACTTAGGTGTAACACTAACTAGTAACTTAAGTGGTCAAAACATATTGATAACATATGTTCAAACGCTCGTCGAAAGCTTGGACTACTAAGAAGAAAACTCTGCGAGGCACCAAATGAACTCAGAAAACTTGCTTATTCGACAATCGTCCGACCCACTATAGAGTATGCTAGCATAGTATGGGACCCTTATACAAAGAAAGATATAGGACAACTCGACAAGATACAAAACGTAGCACTGAGATATATCTACCGACGGTTTAATAGATTCGATTCCCCAACAGACATGTTACGTCTGTCCAACCTTCCCACCCTTACTCAACGACGAAAAATAGCTCGGTTAAAATTTCTCTATTCTCTTTATTTTCATAGATTGGGTATTCAGCCACAAAGTTATATTTCACAACTTGACACGCGCTCGACAAGGCATCGTCATTCACTCACCTTAACCCCCATATTTGCAAGAGCTAATCTTTACAAGAATTCTTTTTTTCCCAGAACCATTGAAGATTGGAATAAGTTGCCAAACGAAGCCTTCGAAACTGAGATATCTTTTTTGTCGCATCTTTAATACTAGCACCGTCATCACATTACAACCTATTTTCGTTTGCTGCTGTTGTTTTTTGCTTTTTGGAATTTATGTTTTTTTTCTCTAGGGGGCAGTCTGGTCCAAAACTGCAATTTTTTTTTTTTTTTTTGTTTTGCTTATGCGCACATTTGAAAAACTCTGTTATAAAGTGTTGTTTATGCTGTATGGTAAATTGTATAACGCAGCCTTATATGTACGCGTCTGTGTTCATGTGTTTTGCCGTATGTATTACTATTATATTTATTATGTATGCTATCCCTCCTGCTTGGGCCCATGTGGGGCCTGCAGTATATGTAAATAAATAAAATTGTTCTCTGATATAAGGAGTATTCACTGGATGCCATATTTGTGGGTGCTGTTTAGAGCGCATGCTCAGAACGAACTCACATTAATATTTTGCTAAGACCGGCAATCTTGATGGTGTTGAATGCACGTTGCAAAAGAACTGTGAAAGCTAGCCATCAGCACGCGCTCAGCAGTTGCGCACACGGATATGGCCGCCAGTGAATACTCCCTATAGGGAGATGCGGTTCGGCGGTTGTAACGGGCTTTCGCAATAAATCTTACCAAGAAGGAATCTAATGTTGATTGACGTGTCAATATTCTATCAATGAAAATTTCTTCTGCAGGAATGCACGCTCAGTAGACCCAATCGTCCAAGACACCAGTGGAAGCGGACGTCAACTAAACTGCTTAGGGATTTATTGTACTTACCTCACTAATTTAATGACGAATAAAATAACGTCACGAACTATTGTGTTTCACGGGGTCCGGAAGATGTTGTAAAGGTTGTTACATTATAGGTTCCCAGCAACTTTATGGAAAGACTCGAAGTCTTCCTTGAGTCCAACGCCATCATTGACAGTAACTGAAAACGATCCACTATTCAGTCGGTGGGTAGCGAAACGTATCCGCATCTGCGGAGTCATGGTTCATGCGTACTCAAAGTGGCTGGAAGTTTACACGATGCCTGCCACGACGTCCAAACACGCCATTGACGTCCTACGGTCTCTTTTCCCCGCAGGGGGCGCCTGCACCTTTGGTGCTAGGTGCTTGGTGAGTAGCGTCACCACGGACCCCAGCCACGTGGGCCACCATACCCGCACGCAGGGGGCACCTGCCTTGGTAGGTGCTTGGTGAGTGGCGCCACCGCGAACCCCGAGCTATGTTGGTTTACCCACCCACGCCTGGCTGTGCGTGGCTTAACCCGTGTCCGGGGAAAAGGGGACCCTGGTGGTTGAGCTGAGCCCGGGGTATGTTTGGACCCTTCGGGGCCCCCCGGGCGAGGCAATACACCGCTTCGACCTCTGCTTCTCGTAGACGGGTGTCCTGGCTTGGCCCGACCAGGATGATTCAGTCAGTCGCCTCTTCTACCCTCTTCTTCCTTCTTTCACTTTTCCTCCCACCTCTTTCTCTTTTCTTCTACACTCTCTTCCTTCCTTTTTCACCTTCTTAGGCGGCAAGGGCCAACCTTAAGTGGAAACAGGTCCTGTCCCTGCAACCACACTAGGGTATAGTGCCCGGGCAGCACTGGTAGTGTAATTGTGTCAGCCAAGCCTTTCTTGCTATGGCACATTACCTACCCCTTGTTGGGCTCCATGGTGGGCGGTGCACCCGGGCACTGAATGTTCCTCCCCATGTTATGGGTTCTCGTGCAAAAACCTTCCTCGATCGGCCCCCGAAAAGGGGCCGCACCGAAGTTCCAACCACAGTCAACACACCATCTACTCCTGCTAGGTTCCCAAAGTTCTTGGTTCTGCACTCTGAAACTGAAAAACCACTATCAGTTTTCTCCCTTCCTTGTAGCCAAGATACTTGAATCTACTGTCGGAAAGAAATTCAAGGCCAAGAAATTGCCCTCTGGCGACCTGCTTGTTGAAATCGAATCAAGCCAGCAGAGTGCTGCCCTTGTTGCTTTAAGTTCCATATCTGACCAGAAAATCACAGTTACACCTCACCGCACCCTAAACACCATCCAGGGGGTCATTTCTGAGGATGACCTCCTTGACTCCTCAGACAGTGAAATAGTTGAGGGACTTTCCGACCAAGGCGTTGTAGCGGCAAGGCGTATCTCCTTGCGCCGCGACGGCCAAGAACGGAAAACAAGGCACATAGTTCTTACCTTTGAATCCACTACATTGCCAGAGGCTGTGAAGGCTGGGTACCTTCACTGTAGAGTCCGGCCCTACGTGCCAAATCCTCGCAGGTGTTTTAACTGTCAGAGATTTGGTCATGGATCCCAGAACTGCCGAGGCAAAGCCACTTGTGCGAAGTGCGGTCAGGCTAACCATCAAGCAGATACATGCTCTAACGACGCCAACTGTGTCAATTGCAACAGTCCCCATCCTGCGTATTCCCGCTCTTGTAAAACTTGGAAAGATGAAAAAGCTATTCTTACCTTGAAAGTGAAGGAAAATCTCTCTTATCCAGAGGCACGCCGTCGCTTTGCGTTCTTGCAAAAAGGCGGCTTTGCAGAGGTGGTGCAGCGGGGGCCTGCACCACTGAAAGTGGCAGTGGCAACCCAGACGTCTTTTCCAGACAATGGGAAGCCACTGCAGTCCCCCACGCCCAAGCTGAAGATTCAGCTCCCTGGGCATGCACTTTCAGCAGGTCGGTCTCCCGACCATTCCAGCAAGAGTGCTAACTGCCCTGCACCTTCAGGGCAGGAGCCTCTCCGTTCTGGCGGAGAGTGTGCACAGGCTACCCCCCCCCCCTTCTCAGGATGGGCCGGCAGCTGCAGCTGTCGTGCCCGTCCGCACTCCGCGGTCCCCTTCCAGGGAAGGAAGTCGACGCTCTCGCCCGCACTCGTCGGAGAGAGCATCCTCTTCCAAGGAGCGGCATGTCTCTTCTGTCGCTCCTACATCGAAAAAGGGACAGGAACGGGTGGAGTCGGGCAGTGCCCTGCCCGACACACCTGCTGCCTCTTCTGCTGGATCAGGTCGTGGCCGGGGCCTGCAGCCCCGTGCTCCGAGCCAACCCAAAGCTTTACCCAAACCCCCGTCCCAAGAGGCGGAGGCAATGGATGACAGCAGTGAGGTGTCTGCGCCAGCGTCTGATCAAGACGACATGGACTGGCAGACAGCTAAATCTAAGCATAAGAGCAAAAAACCAGTAACCCCTCCAAAGTGACGTAGGACATTCTTTTTTGCCCTGCGCGGCAAAGTCAAGGTTTTACTTTTACTTGTCCTTTACTACTTTTACTTATTTACTAATCTTTTAACTGTGTTTTAGAATAATGTCTAAATTTACTTTTATGCAGTGGAACTGCCGCGGTCTTTTACGAAATATTGATGATGTCAATTTTTTTATGGACGAATTGCGTCCTATAGCTCTCTCCTTACAAGAGACACATCTTAATGATCATCATAATTCAGTGTTACGTCGCCATCAGTTTTTTAGAAAAGATCGCCCTTCATCAAATGCATCAGGTGGAGTAGCTGTGGCTGTTCAAAGTGGCGTCGCATGCTCGCAGGTTCCTCTTTGCACACCTCTTGAGGCAGTGACTGTGCGCCTTCTTTTGGATCGCCTCCTCACTGTTGTATCTATTTATATTCCACCAAACATTCCACTGCATCTTCATGATCTCCAAAGACTTGTTGCACAGCTTCCTCACCCTTTTTTACTTTTAGGAGATTTTAATGCTCACCACCCTTATGGGGTAGCGCCCGCCAAGACTCACGTGGTGGAGTCCTTGAGCGGTTTTTATTAACATCTGGGCTGTGCCTCATGAATAAGAGAAAACCAACCTTTTTCAGTGCAGCTCACAATTCATTTACATCTATCGATCTCTCCATCTCATCCCCTTCAGTGTTTTCTTCATTTACATGGAAAGTCTTGGATAATCCTTTTGGAAGTGACCACTTTCCAATCATTCTGGAGAGTCTTGTTTCAGTTCCAAGCCTTATGAAACGTACCCCTCGTTGGAAACTTGACAAGGCAGACTGGAGTCTATTCAACCTAAATGCAGAGCTTAAGCCTTCCATGTTCTTGTCCTTAACACACGATGAAGCCACCACATACATTACACAACAGATCACTAATGCCGCTTTTCGCTCCATCCCTCAAACCTCCTCTAGCATCCCCAAAAAGTGTAAACCATGGTGGAATGATGATTGTAATGTAATCATCATGTAATATGTCTGGTTGTAAAAGGCAGCTACAACTAGCCATAAATAAAATGACTAAATGGGCTAACGAGAATGGTTTTAAGTTTTCTCCAGAAAAAACTATTTGTGTTCCATTTTCTTTACGGCGGGGTCTCTGGTTAGAGCCCTCTCTCATGTTAAATGGAAATATCATCGAAGTTAGAACTGAGCATAAGTTTCTGGGATTGATATTTGACAGTAAGCTTAGTTTTGTCTCCCATCTCAAATGGCTAAAGCAGAAATGTATGCAGACATTGAACATTCTTAAAGTCCTCTCACACAAGTCTTGGGGTTCTGATAGGAGGTGTCTACTTCGTTTGTACTTCTCTCTTGTACGATCGCGCCTTGATTATGGGTCTGTTGTGTTCGCGTCTGCTCGGCCGTCTGCCTTAAAAATGCTTGACCCTGTGCATCACCTTGGGTTGCGTCTTGCGACGGGTGCTTTCAGAACATCTCCTATTTTAAGCTTGTATGCTGACTCCAATGAAATGTCATTGGAAAAAAGACGGCAGTATCTAAGTCTGGTTTATGCCTACAAGGTGTTATCAGAACCCAGCCATCCAGCCCACAATAGTATTCGAGAGTCTAAGTTTTATCGTACTTTCGAGCATAAACCAACTGTTATTCGACCCTTGAGCCTTCGTTTTGAGAGTCTCCGTCTCTCCCTTAACCTGCCACGTGAGGGTGTCCATTTCCTAGAAAGTGCATATCATACTGCCCCATGGGATATGAAACAAATAGCTTGCAATTGGTATTTTACAAAATTTAATAAACATAATGTTTCTCCACTCATTCTACGACAGGAATTCTTAGCTCTGCAAGAAAAATACAGACATTACCGCCAGTTTTATACTGACGGTGCCAAGTCCTTAATGTATGTCGGCTCAGCTGTTTATTCAAATTCGTTTACCCATGTTACTTGACTTCACAATGTCGCCAGCATTTTTACTGCCGAACTATATGGTGTTCTGGCAGCACTTGACCATATAATCAGGAACAAAGTGATGAAAGCCATTATATTTGTAGACTCTCAAAGTGTTCTTACTGCAGTATGTTCTATCACACCAACTACGAATAAGTTGACTCGACTTGTACGGGCCAGAGCTCAACAGGGACTCGCTGGTGGGAAGGACATTGAGTTTTGCTGGATCCCGAGCCATGTGGGCATCGCAGGCAACGAGGCTGCAGATAGACTAGCTGCTTCTTCACAGAACCTTTTACCATCGAATGTCTGCATACCTTACCATGACCTTAAAGCGTCCGTAAAATTTTCACTCTCGCAACTTTGGCAATCTGAATGGAAGTTAGCCGATAACAATAAGCTTCATGTCATCAAGCCAGAACTTGGTGCATGGGAAACCTCCTATAATAAAAATCGTTTCCACGAAGTCCTCCTGTGCCGGCTGAGAATCGGCCATTCATTCCTAACCCATCAATACCTGCTTATAGGTGAGGAACCGCCGATATGCGAGCACTGTGGGGAAGCTTTATCTGTTCTGCATGTTCTCTTTCTTTGCCGTGGCCTTTTACAACAATACAAGATCTATTTCTCTGAGTTTTTCAAGTACAACATCCCATTTCACCCTGTCTTATTTCTAGGGGAGCAGCCTCTCATATCACTTGAACGTCTTTTAGCTTTCCTCAAAACTACAGGTATCTTACATAAATTATAGCCAAATTCTAGTCTAGTGAATGTACTTTTACCTGTGTTTTTCAGCTTACCTAGTTTGGCGCAGTATGGCCATCGGAGCTCTTGCGCCATAAAACCCGTAAACAACAACAACTACGGTCTCTTTTACCTACTTTTGCCCTACCGAAAATACTTTTCTTGGATAACGCGCCAAATCTTGCTTCAAATAAAATAAACAAGTTTTTGAAGAAAAAAAAACGGCATCAGGCATCACATTAGTGCACCATACCATCCTGCAACTAACGGGCAAGCAGAACAGATGGTGTGCGAAACGAAAAAAAAAAGGCCTTTTGAAGCTTACGGAAGGAGCAGTTCAGTGAAGAATCGCCAGGTTCTTGTTCCAGCAGCACGCCGACGGTCTCATATTACACGGTAAAAACACCCGCCGAAGCAATATTCGGCGGACGAAGAGCCACACCCCTCGATCTGATGGTACTATGGCCTACGAACGAAGATCTAGAGATTCCCAGATCGGGAGTAATGGCAGTTTATTCGGTCGGACAACTCGTCTATACGTGAGGAACTTCAGCGGAAGTCGGGCCTTCCATGTAAAACTTGAGTAGAAAAGGCTCCATGTTGATTTACCAGAAGGTGTCATCCCCCTGAATACGTCGGATATCAATGCCCTTGAGTGTAAATATAACTAAATCACAAAACTCTCTTTGTGTATTGCGTAACTGCCTTTGTATTTGGTAATAGAAGCTATGGTGGTGATTTGGACCTGTCACACCAGGCTCCTTTTTTTTTATTTTTCGCCTCATACTTCTTTGCGGTTTAAGTATACTTCAAGAATCTTTTGGAAGGGGGACACTTTACGTCAACGAGGCCATTTGTTCCATGTAGTCAATCAGGGAATGCTGATAGAAATCCGTCCCTCATATTAACGAATAAGCCACACTTCTGCACAGTGCAGTTTTCCTGTTCCACGTAAAGTTGTAAAGCAGCATCCTCATTGATTCTACCATATTCTGTTACGGGTAAAGAAAGTCTTTGGGTACACGATACTTGAAACAAGTCTGGCACTGTACGTTGTGGTTCGACACCCACCAATGTCGTCGTCCTTATAGAGCCTCACCATTTAATCATTACCTCGTCACCTCATATTGCTCTTCATCAACAGTAAGTACAATAGGCTACCGCCATATTACAATCCAAGAATTGAAAAATTGAGTCGTTCAGTCCTTCAACAAGTTTATTATGTATATAAAGTTATTACGTTAAATTACCTCGAGACGATCGACGTCCATCGTCGATCTTAAAATACTTATACCTGTATATAAATTAGACGCACAAGGGGGGGGGGGGGGGGGGGGGGGGGGGGGGGGGGGGGTCGGTGCCCGAGTGCATGGTCTAGCGCACACCAGCGCGGAGAGCTCGGAGCACTTGGATCGAAAGCTCGCGCTGCAGAACCCACCCCGCCCCTGCCCATTTCAATCTGGAAAAGCATCGTACCGGCGTGCGGTCGTGTATCACTACTGCGTGGTGCACGTTAATGACCCCAGGTTTGCGGTTGTACCGCACTGGCTAAATTGCTCATCTACAGCTGAGACACCAGACGCCCACTGAGGCAGACTCACTTCCGGCTGTATAAACATCTACACAACAATTTGCAATTAGACGCACAATCACAAAGGACACAGCGTGCCGCCTCTTTTCTTTGGATGCCTTTTTTTTTAAACCAGCGCAAGCTCGCGCGTTCTCTCTTTTGAGACGGTTAGAACGGTCACTCATAAAACCCGCGTTTCTCCTACCCGGCCGCTTCCTCCTCTCATTATGTGTAGTTGGTTATAACTAAATAAGCTATAATAATGGTGTATTATTCATATTTACTTTCAGTTTCAGTCAGAGAAAAGGAGTTTCGGGGGAACTAGAGCCAATAAATGAGCTGCGCGCACTCTCTTCCCCGACATTGTTGTGAACGCCTCCATTTTGGTGCTTTGTGCAGAGCAGGCGCAACTGCCGATCGTCATGATTCAGAAGTGCGACATCCTCAGCATTATATTCGATGTTAGGAAGCTCATGCAATGTTGCTTTGCTTTGTCGCAAACTGTTTAAAGTGGAGGACGGAAAAGCGTTTCGTGTGATTTCAGATAAAGCTTCAAATAACTGGCAATCATGATTTTAAGCCACAAGCCACAATATGGCCAAGTGTCGCTACTAGGAAGCGTAGCTTATTTAATGACATTATTCATGCTCTTGTTCAAGAGGCTTGTAATACCTGGAGGGGCCATGACGTAAGCCCCGTGGATTCCACAAGCCACTACCTTTTGACACCTGCCTCTTCCTCATTGTTCCCGCTTGTGTCAGTAAATTAGCGACGGTTCAGAGTAACGATACTTGGCCATATTGTGGCTTAAAATCATGGTTGCCAGTTATCTCAAGCTTTATCTAAAATCACAGGAAACGCTTTTCCGTCTCCCACAAATGTTTAAACAACCCGCGACAGAGCATTGCAATATTGCATCACCTTCCTAGCACCGCATCTAATGCTGAGGAAGTCGTACTTTTGGATTATGACGATCGGCAGTTGCGTTTGCTCTGAACAAGAACCAAAATGGCGGCGCCCAAAACAATTTTGGGGAACGGAGTGCCGATACTTTAAAGCTTATTTAGTGACTCTAGGCATGAAGTGACCTCGGGTGTATTCTTTTCCTCTTCGTCTTTATTGTTTATTGATTTCAGTTATATCAAATAATGAACACATTATATCACGCTACGCTCGTGTAATTATTTGTCTTAGATTTATTAATCTGACCCAGTACTTAAGCCATTCATTTATCGATAGTAAATCTTCCAATATATTTTTTAAACGTGAAGGTAAAAATACAAGGAGATTGATGATGATACAGACGCCAACGCCGCTCTCAGAAATTTTTTGAAGATTAGAAATCGGCAGTTTGTCTGCCATCCGCCAGGTAGCGCAACAAAACACGCAAACAGTTTTTAATTGTTTTTGAAATCAGCTAAGCCCTACACCAATTAAGAAACCAAAGCAAGATCATAGTGAAAGTTTAATACGTCGCAATGTATATCTATTCCAAACAATAAGTGTTATTAGATGCCAATAAATCTGTTTGATGTCCAAAAAAGATATGCGTCAAAAACAGGCAAGTTTGAAGGGCTCCTGGAGCGTTATGACTTTGAAAATTAAAAAAAGCCATTGTCCACCTCTTGGGCAACCATTGTAGCTCTAAATGTTATACAAGTTTTTATCATAGTTTAATTATTTCCTCAGCGGCATTTGAAGTACCATGACTCGAAGCACAAAAAAGTGCTACGTTTAATTTAAAATATCTAAATAAAAAAATTTTACACAACATTAGATTTTTTTCTGCATGCTACCAATTATAAACACTACATTTGTAGCTAATTCCATTGCCCTAGCGCTTGTCATTAAAAACATATTCGAGCTGAAAAATGTCAATTTTAGGGCAACATTTGGAGGGATGAAAAAAACAAAGTAGTGCAAATACCAAAAAAAGTGTATCGTTACATTCTGCTCCAACATCATCTTAACAAAACTGCTATATTGGAACCGTGTTATCTTTAATGGATCGTTCATAGAACATGAACTAGCGGAGCAAGTGAGGATCCGCGCCATCATATTCGCAACGCTACAAATGCGCATGAATAGTAAAAACCAACACATACATACATGATATCAAATTAAAGAGGATTGCATTGCCTTTCGAATGACATCAATTCCACGAAACAGTATTTAAAATGAGATGAGTAATGACCTGCCAAAAAAAGTACCTAAACTGCCCCATTCAGTGGGACCGTGGCCTTAAAAGGAGACAAGGAACAAGTCGAAGAAACTTGTTTATTTTACATTTTTGAAACGACTGGCTGCCCTCCATGTTGCGTCTGCTGTGGGAAACCGCAGGGTGCACAGGGTCCATTTTCTCATCGTTCGAAATTCCCGCCATTCGAGTATCTGGTTCTGCGGAGCAAGTATGAGACTATGGACTACTTGTTCAGGAGTTGTCATACTGAATTAATCTTATCTGTGCCTAATGGGTGGTGTCCTCCCAGCTTTGTCGGTATGTCTGCATATTATGCAAGTATTCAAGATATGGGTAATACCTCAATGTCCGTCCAAGCACGCAGCCGGGGCTTATATCCGAGGCTTCCAAATTCTTTATTTAAAAACAACTAGTTTTGAAACTCTATTGGCAGAAACTTCAAAAGATAAAATTGGAAAGTGTTTTTACACTGGTTGTGTTGAGATAACGTATATGGTTAATTTGTTTATTTGAAAATCTTCTGTAGTACAGGAATCTCACACTAGAGAGCCGGAAAGAACAATACAAAGAATACATTGTTTTGTTTATTAGTTCATTATTCTTTTGATCTTTTCACGCACTTTCTTTATGCGCTGGAAAAACAAATTCTCAAGTTTTTAACACCTAAGATATAAACAGGGGTATGTTAGGAGCTCTGTATTCATTTATACTATATAAAAGTACTCTGAGGTCTGAAAAAAATAATTTTATTTAGAAGTAAAATATACAACGGGCTGTCGTGTTCGGTGAGTTGTTGAGCTGCGCAGTAACACAACAGGTAATTGTACCCATTCGCCGCTCTCGTCGTGTTGTTTTTCTTGGTGTTATCCGTGTTATCGGTGTTATTGCAAGTTCAGCGCGTGTTGATACTATTTCCTGGAAAACAGTTGGAGACTTTCATCTTGCGATCGCCGTCCCGCCGTGAAAACTGCCGGTGAAAACATCTCTCAGCTTTGCAGCAACAACCCACGCGGCTAAAGAAAAAGAAAAAAAGATACACGAGCTACCATTTCGTAAGGAAGCAGCGATTCCCTGTCGGCTTCTTTTGCCTGTCTTGACTTCAATTTGGTGATGGCATTCTTCTTTTAACGGGGCGCGCCAATAAATCGACAGAAAGCTGTCTAAAGCCGCGTTACAGTAACCGTCACTCGTGCCGACATCAAAACCTTGAATTACCGTCGCGAATAAAGCGAACCCGTCACTTGCGATTCCAGCTGGTTTCAGCATTTTGTGCAGCTGCATTCGCGCTCGGGACAAAAGTCGCTAGCTTGTGCCTTTCTGCAGCTCCGAGACTCTTTGGGTCAATAGTTTTCCTAGAGTGCTCGCCAATATTACTCGAAGCACCGGATTTAGCCCGTATGGCGTTGCACGGTAAAATTATTGTGCGATCAGCAACGTTCGATTTAGCGGCGCCGGCCGTGGTTCACGTGCGTCATAAACCCGGCGTGTTAAACGATAGCCTTGGCGAAGAAACGAAGTCAAACCGTGTGCGAATGCGATGATGTAGCGGGCTTTTGGAGACCGAACGCTTCTTTAAATTGCCGCTTTTCTTTCTTTTTTACGTAGAGGGTGAAGGTTTTCGCTGCTGTTTCGCGTGATGTGAATGGTCCGGCTCTGACAGACGTCGAGCGCCTCAAAGCAGATCTTCGAGGCTGCGGGAGGCTGCGGGCCACCGGACCGAATGACCGAAGCACAGGAACTGTCTTTCGCCATGGCTGCGACCAACGGCGGACTGGACGGTGGCAATATCTGCAGGGATTTCCTGCGCAAGGTACGGTAGTCAGCTTGAGCAAGTGAATGGTAGCTTTCGGAGGTAGATCGCTTTTCTGTCTTGTAGTGGTCATGAAACGAAGGATTTGGGTAGAAATCGGGTGTGAACATAGGTGATGCCTAATGCGGAATCAAATAGTGCACCCTGCATGCTAACTGATTGGCATTGTAGAACTGCTAGTATCAAGTTTTGCTGAAGGCATTTGCAGTGTCTTTCGCATCACATTGAATACCTAGCATTGCGGAAAACAAATTCTGCATGAGGAGCACACCACTCCCTTGCAGACAAATTCCAGACACAAACCTGAAACATTCTCATCTTACCAGAATTTATCAACAGAAATGAAAAATAGGGGTCCATATCACATGAGCGAATGATGTTTTAGTGAACAGCGACATTTGAGCGAATCGACGTTTTAGCGAATAACGGGGGCGCGCGTTAACCCTTCCGCTGCGCTGCACTTACGTCGCTTCACGGCGACAGTCTGAGGCGGCTCATTACAAAAATGTGAACCCGTTTGGCCCATCTGAAAACGTCGCTTCGCGGCGTCCAACTATTCGCTAAAGTGTCATTCGGTGAAACTTGGGTGTTCGCTAAAACATTGTTCGATCAAGTGAGTGCCTTCCGAAAAATAACATGAAACTGTTCTTGACAAAAGAGATAGTTTAGCATAAGACAATGCAAACTAGGCATTGAGGTTGGTCTGCCTTTGTCCTATGGGGACACTGGTTCACGCTGTAGATGAGAAATTTATCAAGTGCAGCATCTGGGGTCTTCAACATCGATCACGCAGTAGTGATTGCACAAAACCGACCTGGTTCAACGCTCATCCATATCGGTCGGGAGTGGGCATTGAATTGAGGATCCCTGGGTGCTCCTGTGCTGGCTTTGACTCCACATGTTTACACCAATGCATGCCGGCACAGTGCTCATCCAGATCTAAATGAGCAGAGGGGAGGATCGAACCCAGGATCCCAAGGTTCAGGAGTGTGAGTTTTCGCTGCATGTGCTCCTAGCTGCAGAATAGTGACATGCTCGACAACCGATTCCCCAACTGCGGCGCATTGACAAAACATGGCCAACAGTCTTTCGCCACATTAGCGCAGCATTGCACCTGTGTAGATCCTCTTTTGTCATTGACCCTTTATTTTTGTGACTAGGTCCTGCCAACTGACTCGGGCTTTTGCGTTTCTGCAGCCTCTTTAGCACTTGTAGTCACAACTCTTTGTCTGTGTAGGTTTGCCACAGGGGCAGCCGCTGCAAGTTTGTCCATCCTGACGGGCAAGAAACTGAAGAGGCGCGACCGTCAGCCGACCCCGTCTTCTGCCACGATTTTCAGAACTCTGAGTGCTTCCGGCCAAACTGCAAGTTCCTCCACTGCACCCGTCAGGTGCGTGGCAGCAGTGCTGACCTTCTGACTAGGCTGGCTGCATCTAAACTCCTTGTGTCAATGAAAGCAGGGCTGGGTAGAGATGCTTCACAAAGTGTTCCGGAATACAAAAACTGAGATATGTGCGTTTTAAGGTAAAAATACAGGTGTTGAGGTGCATTTGGCTTTTATGTAGTGGGACATTCCCAAAATACTTTGCCAAAAACATCAAAAAAAGCATTCCGGAATACAGGTACAGATGCATTGAGAAATAGATGTTTCCCCGAACTGTTGTAGGTATGGAGGGTGCAGTATGTGAATGCTAGTGCTTGTATTCCTCTGTTTATGTCAGTTTATTCACATCTCCTTACATCAGCTGCTTCATCTATACACAGTTACCATCCTGAATTCTGCAACAAAAACCATTGTAGCCTCCGGTGGCTCATACATACTGCAGACCGACGACTGCTTGCCATGCTTGACAAAAGGCATCTGCCCGACATGAATTCTGTTTTTGCCGGGACGATGTGTCCCAATTTGAGATGCACTTTTACGTTAAGAGGGGATTCTGAGTGGAGCTTATCCTGCTATTCTTGCAAGTGACCATTCTTTACCCAATTATATATCTTCTATTTTTATTTTTTTTTTTAATTTTGGGGACTGATATACTATGCAACTAGGGTTCCCCCCACGTAGAGGGGGTTATGTGGAAGGTGCATATTACGAATTCTGTGACCCCTTGCACCGAAAAGGTGGTTTTCAGTTAATTTTTAACTCTTTGAGGAGCATGTGTCGCAAAAAATCTCGTTGGTGGGACCGGAAAATCCTGATTGGTCGATAGGGTCATAACGTCACAGCCGCGTGTGACGTTACACGCGAGGTCATGTTGCGTGACGTCCCATGTGACATCACGTCACCATCGCAGTGATCCAGTTTGATGAAAGTGCTCAGAAGAGGGGGGACAACTGTTCAAGTATGCCACAGACTAAGCGGGATATGATGGAAATTGCAGCGATCTCAACTACGATGAGTGAAAGTACCAAAGTGTGGTGTGTCTGAGAGTGTGTGTGGTGAGGGAGTAAGATACTTAATGCACATAAACGTAGAAGGAACAAGGGAACAAGAAACTTCGTGGAGTGTACTGAACAGTGAAGTACCAAAAAGTCTCGTAAGGATGCCCAAAATGAAGAGATAAACGGCGAAAAACATGGGGTGGGCTATTTTTGGGGATGCCACAGCAAAACTCTATCGAAAATTAATGATAAGCACCGTTACACCCGCTATAAACCAGATGATGCGGGAACTGATACCGCAGATCGCGGACAGGGCAAATTCGCGTTTCACGATGTGACAAACACGCGGGAACTCACTACGTGCTCCTGTGTCACGGGAAAGGATACCGCAGGTTGCGGACGCGGCAGATTCACGTCTCGCAGTGCGAAGGGCCCGCGGAAACGAGCCAAGAACTCGCATCTCCCGGGAACAGATACTGCAGATTGTGGACGCAGCAGATTAAAGCTTTATGGCGAAATACACACGCGGGGACCCGTTACAATCTTGCCCATCACGGAAATCGATATTGCGCGCACCGATCGCAGACAAAAACGCGGGGATCTGATACAAACTCGCATGTCGCCGAAACAAATACTGCAGATCGCGGAGGCAGCGGAATAGCCACCTCGGTGGCTCCGAGGCGAGAGCGTCGGCCTACGGATCCCCATGTGGCGGGTTCGAATCCCGGCCGAGGTGCCCGCAATATGACGGAGGCTTATTGCGGAGAAGACGCCGTGTAACCGAGCTTTCGGTTGCACGTCAAAAGATCCCCAGGTGGTCGAAATTGATCCTCAGTCCTCCGCTGGGGCGTGCCAGATGCCCGCCGTTGGTTTGGCACGTAAAAACTCCAAATTTAAGTTTGGCAGCGGAATAGCATTTCACGATGCAATATACGCTTTTACAGCTAGAAATCAATATTGCGTGCACAGATCATGGACAACACACGGGAATCCTCTACAAACTCGGAAACGATACCGCAGATTGCGAATGCAGTAGATTCGCATTTCACAATGCAATATACACGCGAGAACAACTGGTGTGTTACGAGAGTTGATATCGCGTATACCGGTGTCAGAGATCGCTCCATTGATGCCCGATTCCCGCCAGACATAGCTTGACGTCCGACGGCAATCGGGGGGTTGGCGATGTTTCGGAATTTTTATATTACAGATAGTTAGCCAGAAAAAAGCAATGGGCGACCTCTTGGGGGAGGGCGTCCTTACGGGATTTTACAGTAGTGTTGTAGAATGCGAAGAAGATCACATGTGATTACAAACAATGAGAAGAAAGTCATACTGTGGACAAATAAAACAGTCTTGTGTCATGAGAACTAGGTCGTTGTGCGACTCAAGAGCATCAGAAGCGAATGAGAAGGCGACGGAAACTGGGCCCGATAACGCTATTGCGTTCTACTCTTAAAAGCGAAGCCTAAGTGTCCTAAATTTTTCGACAACCAAATGTAACGAGACACCTTGGCAGAGTATTGCGAGACAGGCGATATGTTGCAAATGTATTTCACTACCGAAATACAAATGCATTTTTTTAACAGTGTCTCGACACAGAGGTACAGATACTCAAAAAGCATCTCTGAGATACCAGCGCGACACTTTCCAGCCCCGAATGAAAGTAGCTCTACGGTGCCCAGAATGCTTTCTCGATCAGTGCATTTACCGTGCCATACCGTCCATGCATTGAACAAAAGTGGTCACGAAGTGGCAGCAAATCACATTGCGGGAGCCGACATGTCATGCTGTCGAACGTTGTGATCTCGGCAGTTGGTTGTACAAGTTCCGGCAAAGAAGACGAGGGTCACCGTCGTTGCTGTTTCTCGTCTCGTGTGCTTTAGTTTCTGTCGGCTTTTGGGCTGCAGAATGAGTGCCTGTGGCATACACCCTCACTGTGTTTGCCACTACAGGGATCATGGCAGGCGACAAAATAACATATTTGTGTCGTCGTGGGTGAAATTCAAGGGACCACAAACGAGGACGCTGTAAACACCTGCCAGAGACGAGCTCTAAGTGTCACTAAATGGAGTAGCGGGGACGACTGTCAAGGGAAGCATGTTAAACAACGTTCAATGGCTGCTCCGAATTTACCAGTGCTGAGCTTTTTCGAGTATTTTAATGATTCAGCACCGAGCTAGGGAAAAGCCTTCGTTTGTGGTAGTAGAGATGCCGACAAATTTGATTTAACTCAGTTGTAGTTGTACTAGTCTGCTTTGTTGCCCATTGGCTTCGCGGTTCCTCGGGCGAGCCATATCTATTAGATCCAGTTTACGCTGGTTTGCACTGCTACGGCGGAACATCATTAATGTAGTTCCGGTGGATGCGCATTCCCGTTTGCCACGTGCGTGGCCATGGGCTCTGTTTCAACTCCCGTAGCCATGGCTGCAATTTTCGGGCTTCTCTGCAGCCATAACCGTAGCGTGGAATATCATTAGTTAAATTTAGTGCGATGCCTATCAGTCACCTGGCAACGTGTTTGGTGCCACCACGAGTCACGTCGTATTATGTTGGGGTGTCGCGTGACATCAGGTCGTGCGATGTCGTGGGACTAACGGTACAAAGCCACGCTGTCACGTGTTGTCGTGTAAAATACGTTATTAGAACAAAATATGGTGTAACACTCTCAAGGTCTGTTCACACTCTTGCAACCGAGTCCGACCGAGAGAGACCAGACTGGTTTTTGGCCTCTTGCGACTTCTTAAGACCAGCTCCGCTGTAGCGCACCTGGTCCTAAGAGGTCGCAAGAGGCTTAGAAACTGGTCTGGTCTCTCTCAATCGTACTCTGTTGCAAGAGTGTGAACGGGCTTTAACGTTCGCTAAACTGGGATGCAGAGAAACACACTTCACATTGTTCTCAGTGAAGTTGTTTTTATTCCGGGAAAGCATGCTCCATATATAATGGCCGTGATGCATCAGCACGACCGACATGATGATGATGATGAGCACAGTCAGGGCGCCACCTAGCTGTCATCACAACACGTCGTTGCATGAGCATGTTGTGTGGAGTCACGCTGTCCACTAATGGATTCTGCATATAGGACGTTTGGGTGGTAGATCGAGGGAGCACCTTTGTAGACCCTTCTCATAATTGCGTGCCATTGCCTGTCCATCATTGGGCACATGCTCCGTGCATGTATTGGACACAAGGGCTGCGTCAACATTCAACGACAATTCCGGATCCGATGGCAGGCTTCGTGCCCGAGAAATGGTGACCGTCAATGTTGCTCGACGAAATTTTGAAAGGGCCTACTTTTGGGGGCCGCGTGCGGAGTAAATCGAGAAAGTGACAAAGCAAACGGCAAGGCAAAGACGTCAGCCGAACCATGGTGCCTGGAACGCGTTTCCCGACTGGCATGTTTATCGCGTTGTAGAAAGTTGTCCCTTCATTTCCGCTCGACAACGTCGTAGAATCGTCACATTATTGCCCGCCGCAACCCCGGCAACGTCCCAGCAAAGGTGGTGATCATGGCAGACGCCCGACCTGCCACGGGTCGCCCTCCAGCTTGACAGTCCACGGAAGCATCGGCAGCCGAAAACTCGTGACAACGGCGGCACTCGCGTTCGCTCCTGCATTTTTGCCGGGGCGTCTATAGTCAGTTACAGGTTAAGAAGAGTTTTCGAGGGAAAGGAAGGCTCGGGAGGAGGAACTAGACAGAACACTGTCTCCTCCTCTCTCCAGCGTTCCGTCTGCTTCCCCCTCCCAAGCCATTCTTTTCCTCAAAAACTTTTCTTGACTTGTTGCCGACTGCAGCACAACCACCAGGATCGTGACATCCGACAACAGGACCAGCCGGCGGCAGAGACATCATTTGTTGCCACTTTGGGACCACTTTTAACATACGGTTAGGATAGGACTCTGAATGCACCGGTCGAGGACGCATTGCGGGCATTGTGATCGAGCGGGACGCGAGGATGTAGAAGAAAGGCCGACGGGTCGTTCTGTCGTGCAGGAGGAAGAGCTGTACCGAACCACAGGACGCCTCCCTTCGGCCCAGGGGATTCCCCCTCCGGAGCCCCCGACCGTCGTGGGCATGATCCCCCCCGTGTGCAAGGACTTCCTCAAGGGGGACTGTCGCCGGGCTGGGCGCTGCAAGTTCCGCCACCTGGGAGAAGAAGAGCCCGAGGCCAAGAGGAGGGCCCTTGATGAAGACATGGGCTACCGTGTGCTGCAGCAGGAGAACGCCATCCTCAGGCGCAAGGTGAGGCGGCACTTCTGCCCCCGTCCCTCTTCACATTGCACTTTTGGCTCACCGCGCGTTTCGTGGAAACTCAGTGGGAGGGGAAACGACGTTGCTATTGTGACCGTGCTACACAAAAGACGCCGTCCGTGCTACGTCTGCCCGCTCGGGCCTAGAGTGGCTCTACCAGTGCCTCGACCCACGGCGTCTTGGCCGCGTTTGTGCCTTCCCCCGGCTGCGTTCCTCGATCTCGATCAGGGTAAAGGTTTGGCACCTTCTCATTAGAAAACGTATCCACATCCAACTTTGCCCCGTGCACTTCTCGCGTCGTTTGACTTGCAGGAGTAGCTCGGAGCTCGCAATCGTAAGCAGCAATGGCTGCGCCGCGCCGTTGTGTTTTTTGTTTATCTTCATTATAACCACGGTGGAAGAAATACATCTAGGTGGTGACTCTGGCCGCTCTTCCAGCGGGGAGCGAGCGGCCAGATCGCGCCAGAACCAGGAGTATACTCTGTTTTACCTTAGGATGTACCGCAGGAAAGGCTACAAGCGCGAGCTCCTTGCTTTGGGGCACATCTCGGCGGCACAAGCTCTCGTGACTTAAGAACGGCTGCCAACGCTTTGAGCTCGCACTTCTAGCTTTCGCTGCGGTACAACTTGAGGTGAAACAAAGTATGGTTAGCTTTGTGCTGCCGCGGAGGGCGCTGAAGTGTGAGCACCATGGGTATGAGGTCTCTCCTCGGCGGCCACGGTTTCGGGGGCGTAGCTTGCTCGCCTTCTTCGCGGTGTGGTGGTGGTGTGCGGCCAGTGGCTGGCGTCATGTTTTGCTTTGGTGCTGTGTCGACCAAAGGCGCGACCATCGTGCACGAACGTGAGCCTTGACCCGAAGAAGTTATGCTATAAGGATGGGAAAGATGTGCTTCGTTCCCAACTGCAATTCGGGGTACCGGAACTGCGCAGAGCAAGTGTCCTTGTTTAAAGCTCCATCGAATGACGCTCGTCTGGAGCAGTGGCGCCGTGCAATCCCGAGGGCCGATCGCAAGTTACTGCCTATTCTCCTTATCTCAATCACCAACTGAAGACCAAGCTGGACAGTCTAATTTCTGTCGAAGACTGGGAATGCGAAGATGTCTGGACATTGAAGGCTGAAGAAACCAGGGCTACTATATTATGTAACTAGGTCTTTGAGTGTGAAAATGAAAAAAAGCTACACGCTGCCCTGCATGCCGATCCACTTTCAGCATCGACACTAACACTTGCTGAAGCAGCACTGAAAACGTGAAGAACAGAGGAGGCCTTATACACCCCAACAAGAACCTTTTCCAGCTACTGAAGAAAGCAGGACAGTTCTACGTGGCAAAACAAAAGCCACCAGACTGTCTACTGGGACGCAATCGACAGTGGTTTTGACACATGCACAATAACATTTCCATGCACAGAACACAAAGAAGAAACAATTGCCCAGTTGCTCCACTACTACATCAGCAGGCGAATGCGACAACACTGTAAGCATATTACCATGAGTATGAACAAACAAGCCCAAGAAAAGAAGTAATCAGCAAAGCAGCACTCATCTTAGTTTAAGAGCATCGGTGAGGAACACAGAATGTTGGAGATGATGTTCTTTGGTAGTATGCAGTGAATTCAGCTTTTGTGTACATTTTAAAGCAAAAATATTTGCCAGGTATTTTTTACCTAAGACGGGGTGACACCATATTGTGAGAGTATAGATGTCCTATAACCGCTACTATTGTTTGACTTTCAGTCACTGTGTCATCATGTCAGTCAGTATGTCATCATAATGTGTCATCATTTCAGTCACTATGTCATCATAAATAGAATATTTTTCTGCTCACAAGGTTTCTATGTTCCACAGTTGAAGTTGAACTGTGGAACATAGTTCCACAGTTCAAGTTCAAGTGTATGTATAAACCATTTCTACTGCCATAATGTTTATGCGCATTGAAGAATTATCTTGGTCCCACTATGTAACATTATTAGAATTTATTTCTTTTATAAATAAGGCAGGAGCGGGGTGGGAAAAATCACCCGACCTCCTATAAAGCGCAATGTGTGTAAACAATTTATGGAACTGTTACCAAACATGCGAGCACGACGCAGCTGTTTACTCTAAATTATTGAAGGCCCAGTAGATTATGCCAGGAAGTTTTATATTTATACGAGTATTTTTGTCATGTTAAGTCATCGTCGGAATATTCTCGTTTAGAAAAACAGGAACCGCACGGGGGAAAAGGCAAGCAGTGCCAATGCGCCAACATAAATCCATCATTTCACCACACAATACACAGGGACTGAGCAAAGAATGCATAATTTTCTTTACAAGCCCCTCTATACTTTGGCGCCATCTATCCCCGTGCGCATGAAGCGCGCTCGGTGCGCCGAACATAATGTGGTCGCCGCGTGAGGCAGAGAGTCATCACCTAAATGTATTTCTTCCACCGTGATTATAGCTAGGGTTCAACATCTTCGGTAATTTGTTTTTTTTTAGTTTGGCATATTTTTTTTATTTTCTTACACATATTTTGGTTGTTTATTGGTGAATATATATATATAACTAAACTTGTTTTCATTCTTTTGGGGGGAGTATGTATTCTGGTTATAGCTTTGCTGTTGACATAAAATGTCAGGTATAAAAATGGCATGTTTATTCTTCAACCTGGAACAGGAATGAAGATACATGCACATACAAGCACAAGCGAGTGAGATATTGAATCCACTCGGCAACCGTGCATTCCACTTCCAATCAATTCACGATTACTTCATCTGATTGTAATTAGGGTTCAAATTTTTTCGATTTAAACCGATAAAAACCAATAAAAGTATGCTGAATCTATTTTCAGAAATTTGGTTTTAACCGGAAGAGTTTAGTTTGTAGGTTCAACGTTTTTGGTTAGTGCCGATAAATGTATGTCTAATCCATTTTCTAAAATTTGGTTTTAACCAGAAAAGGGTACCTTTTTAGGGCCTCGTCAAAGTGGCCGGGGTGAGGGTGAGAGAGGGAGAGAGAGGGCCTTGCATGGTTCGACATTGTGGGACCTTTTCGTGATTGCCCTCCTCCGAGGTTCAACATGCAACAAAAGAGGTCTTGGATTGGCATTCGCGGGACATTTGTGTCCTTTCTGTGATCAAGCTTAATGCGTCAAGTTCTCGGTCCTAAAACAAAAAAAAAAGTTTGGATGTGGGCTAGTATAAGGTTTTTCGCTTCATGCACTTCAGAGTACATAGAGGAAAGCCGTTAATACCTTTCTCAACACCTTTTTTCAAACTTCCCTCTGGTTGAGCACATAAATACAATGAATTTTTTTGCCATTCCGCTGGCTCCTGTACGGTCATCACCTCAGACGGTCACGTCGCCAGGATGGGAAGGAAAAAGGAGCGTGCTGAAGATTATGCCCGCGATTTTGAAGTGTGTCCTGACGGAAGTTGTAGAAAATCATGCATGTATCTGTGCCGTCATTCTTCGAGTGATCAGATATATCAAAGCTACAAGGATCCTCTGATCCATTGTCCGATAGTGTTGCTTTGATATTCACCGAAACAAAACGGTTAACTTTCGTGGGCATAAATATACACCGAAAATTGAAGTTTAAAATAAACACCAAAAAAGGTACGCTAAATTTTGAAAGAATAAAAACTGAAAATGCGGAACCCTAATTATAATACACTCACATGTATTTGCCCAAGTTTTCTTCGTTAACACATGCCCGCTGTTTTCTGTTTATCACTCGCAGCTTAGCAAATTCCGTCTGTACATTTACACCTGGAACAGCCAAACTGAGAAGGCGAAGTGCCGTGGTAGCTAATATTGGCCAATCAGTCAAGCGTGATCGCCAAAAGATAACTGCTACCACGTTTTCGAGCACAGCGTACTGCAGACATTCACGAAACTCTGGCTGCCAGGCTTGAATTGTACCAGTGCCGCTAACAAGTTTGAAGGTGCTCTCGTACCTTGAGAAGTCACAAGGCATTTCCGACTTGACGTTCGGGTCATTGATACGCACATTAAACCAGAATGTTGTCAGTGCAGTGGCGTGCCCAATGCCATCTGAAATGTTTCGCACGACACTGTCATTCCACTTTTTTGCCACAACTTTGCAGTACTGTATGACTGAAATTTCTCGGTGAGTTTTGGACCCTTTTTCTTCGTCCACAAGGTCTAGCATATTAGCAACATCATTGTGGTACCTTCGATCTTCCTCAGCCCACCCCTGCAAGATCCCGCTTAGCTGTATCACCAGCCAGGAGTAGACATCGCACACAACTGTGTCCTCCGACTCTAACTTTTTCAAGATTGGCAAAATCGAGTTTGCTCTTTCTCTCACAGATTTCACCTTAGTGAGAGGGTCATGCGTTGCTCCACTGTCCCAAATCATAGCTTGAAGCTTCTTGCATTTTTTGCCTTATGTGTCACAACTTCTCATGAAAGCGAGAATAAGATGCGAGTAGGTAAGAACATCACATAGAGACTTGTAGAAAGAGAACCATCTGGTAGGGCAAACGGTTGCAAGAAACTTCGGCTCCATGTTCATGGACTTGCACTGTGCGGGGAATTTACGCGAGAGCCCTCTGGAATTCTTGAGCATAGCTGTGACGTGCATAACAAAGTCGTGCACGCATGCGAAACCTTCCAAGCGCAGACCCTGAGCAAGGGTGTTGTTCAGAAGGTGACAGGGATCGCTAAGGTGAATGCCCGCAAACCCGAGGTCTGACTCAAGGTCCAAGACATGCATGGAAACATCATTGAGCCGCTTGCCAAATTTGAGTATAACTTTTTGCAGAACCATGGCAATCGTTAAAGCGTTACATTGAAGCAGAACTTTTAGAGCTAGTATGTGTGTGCTCCTGCTCCTCCTGCCTGGTAAAGCAGGGTCATAAAATGTCACCATCACAGCTACAGCAGAATGTCCTTGGAGATCAGGGGACTCGTCAGGGATCACCGCAATTGGGGAGTCCCAGATGGCTTCTCAGATTGCTGCTACGCCGCTCTCCTACACATCGAGGACATATTTCTTGTACTGTCGAGACCGGTTATTACGAAGTCGGTTATAACGAAATAGTGGCTACAGCAAAGCGATCACGATTTCCCATTCCCTTTTGCACTTCGTTGACCAAATTCGGTTATAATGAAATAGCGGATATAGCGAAGTGATTTTCGATTCCCGTTGACTTCGTTATAACCGGTCTCGACAGCACATCCGAGAGGAGGTTGGCATGGTTCTGGCCGCTGGACAGCGCCGACGAAAAGATCCCCAAGAGGGCCGTCCGTCTGGTGCAGTGGGATTGCCGCCTGGCACAGGGCCCTGCAGAAGTCGTGGGCAATGTCGTCCCTGGCACAGGGCCCTGCAGAAGTCGTGGGCAATGTCGTCCGTGCCATCGACGACTGAAGGGAAAGCTTCGTCAAGGAGCATCCTGGAATAATGTTATTTTATGCTAAAAATTGTGTTCCCGTCTTTCTATTGACCGAACAGCACTTCTAAAAGTGTTTGTACAAAATGTCTAACGAGCACATGAGGAGCAGCGTTTACCTTTTCGTTGTTTCAATGTTTATAATACAAATACATGATTGAAATAACAGTTGCACTTACCAGTAGGGGTGTGCAAATACTCCAATACAGTAAAACCTCGTTAATTCGGATCTCATGGGACCGGCAAAAATGTCAGAATTATCCGAAAGTCGAAATATTGAAAGGCCAAAGAGAGCTGCGCAAAAACATTTCCCTGTGAGATACCTTTGTTTTGAGAAGAAATCTGTTATTACCGCCTGCTTTCTGGACGACACTTGGGCGGAGACGGCAACTATCCTTAGCGTGGTTGTGTGCTCTACCGCACTCGCACTGTCGGAGCTACGCATCCCGTGCGCTGACAATGTAGCACAGCAAGGCCTCTTCTAGTTTTGGGTGCACCACCTTCCAAGGCCGCTTTCTTTTCGCGTTGAACTTCTCGCTCTCGAAAGCCCGTAGGATATCGGCCACAATTTTTACGTATGTGGCCAAAGTGCTTGTCTTGACGTTGCAACTTTCATTCACTTGTCAAGAGACGCCGCCCTCCAAGGCCCTCAGTATTTCCACTTTCGTCACTAAATTCTTAGCCTAGTACAGCTGCAACGGAAAACGAGTAGCACAACTGACCAGTAATCGGAGCGGCGAAATCGCGACACTCGGCGCTATTTTTCCCCGAGCGCCGATAGCGAGAGTGCCAGTCACGTTGCATTTTTCAATGCGGGGGTGGCCGACGAAAAATTGAGGGATAGGATAGTTGTTAAAATGGCCGGCTTTAGGATCCCCGCGTTGAGGCATAAAACGTGACTGTCACTCTTGCTATTGGCACGCTCGGGAACAATAGCCCCGCGTGTTGCGATTTTGCCATTGCGGTCGTCGGTCACTTGTGCTACCCTTTTTCCGTTGCAGCAATGCTTCTGCCGCTTCCGTGCCAGGAGAGTAACGCGCTGAAGCACGGCGATCCAGAGCAAAACTGGTGCGAAACATGGAGAACCGAAAGAGCGAAGAACCATGGGAAAACCGGAAAAGTCACGTGCGCACTTCGGATGGATAGCGGTCATACCTTTTGGAACAGACGGTAGCTAGTGCCACCTGCCGAATTCGTCCGAATTTACCATAGTGCGCCGCGTTCCCTCCGAATTAATGAGCGTTTGCTGCCATTGACTAATACATACGTTTGACGGGAACGGATCGGTAGTTCAAATTATCCGAATTTCCGAATTAGCGGGAGTTGAATTAACGAGGCTTTACTGTATACAAATTCAAATCGAATAGTAAGTTCCCGAATAATTCGATTCGCGAATCGAATTCATAGTATTCGGTCACTCGAATATTCAATATATTTGGCCAAAAACGCGCGTTTGGTGCAGAGCTGACAAAAGTGCCGTTTTTTCTCCCGTTGTTAGCGCCTTGATGTTGGACAGACCATGCGAGAAACACCTTTTGGTCTTACCATTCCACAAAAATCTAATGCACAGGTTAGATTTTCAGGTTAGAAGAAGAAAAGTAAGGAACGCCAGAAACTTTATAGCATTCAGATTTACTCACGATCGTGACACAATCTAACCTTGAATCACAACCGAAACATTCCGTTTGCACCGCTTCCAGATAGGAATTGTTGGGAGGCCGGAATGCCGCACCATGCCTAATTCTTTTCATGAGTAAAAAGCAGTAAAAAGCGCCGATGTAGAACACACTTGCAGAAAACGGCGACTGTAAGATCATAAAAAGGAAAGCATATCGTCGTCTTTCCGCTGGAACCACAACAACCGCACGCCACAAGTTCTGATTCGAAACGAAATGGAATGGAAAAATAGTGTGCCTAGGTTTAAGAGGGTTTCCAACCGTTCGATAGCCGCGTTTGAATTACGAACTGTGAGAAGGTGACGAAAAGATGAAAGCGTCGATCGGACAGGCGTCGTGTCGTCGCTCTTCCGTTTGCTCGCCTTCTTCCCACGTGACAACACAACAGATGCGCACTTACGACCAATCTGCGCAGGAGCCGTCTCTGTGGTTTCAGTTTCGCTTGCTCCCTCTTAAATCTAGGCCCTCTAAAACAGGATAGATAAACCGAGGAATGGATGCATAGCGGCAGTTGGACGGTGACTTGCGCCACCCAACCACTTTTTTTTTTTTTCTTACTTCAGATTATATTGTTTAAGCTTCTTTACTCAGATTTAACAGCTGGCTCAGTGATGTGATTGCTGCGCCAATTGCGCCAAACTGTGCCAAGGGGCTATCCCTGCTACATCCTGCTACATTTTGCCAAAATATGGGTAATCTGCGCCAAGCCTGCGCCAAAGAACCAATTTAGGTCACCTTTCAAAACTAAAACTAAACTAAGAACGTAATTGAGCATGCGTGAGCTAGGTGGCGCAAGGGGCCGCCCGACACAAAGTACCCTGTATCCATCTGGTCTTACATATGGTTTTTGCCGCCGTCTCGCGTCTCGCCCCTCGTCGTTGCGCGAATCTCGTCTCGCATCTTTTTTAAACTTTTTCAACGATAGACGCGGGCGTGTGCGGACGCTCCGACGCTAGTGTGCTGGGTGCCAAACATGCCGTCATGCTGTGAAACAAAACCATGTTTTTGCGCGACGAGAGTGGCTTTGTGAGCTGAAACGCTGGTCGCGCGACGTCGGGTGTTGTTGTCCCCACGTCGCTGCAGATGTGGTGCTTTCTAAACTTGTTCATCGACATTCCTCTCCTTGTTTAAATCATACTCTACTATACAAAAATCCCTCTTTAAAGGGATATTACAACGAAATTTCGGCGCTTATTTCTTGGTCTGTTTGTGTTCAAGGGAGTACTATCACATCAGACACATTAATCTCTTGTTGAAAAAGGCACGAAAAGGAATTTTAAAACGAATTAAACAATTAGAAAAGAGCACCTGGTGGTTGTCTCTAACGCCTCGTTTGTAATGCCCGTCTAGGAACTTTGACAGGTAGTGACGATAACTGTCTCCCCTCCGGCCACCACGAGAGAAAAGGGGAAGGAGGAGGTCCCCTCCTTCCGAGAATGTCCTTTCTGTCGCCCAGAAGTCGCTACTGTCCATCTACAAGATTATAGAAGATTAACCTGTCACTCAAAATTCGTACAAAAGCAGCCACTTCGGTTGCTGGAATGACCAGGCCATCCTCTCGACATCAGCCTCGCCTAAGCTTTGCTTGTTCCGAGACAAATTACGTCACGATTGCGGCGAATGTCACGTGCTCTCTGCTGGGTGCTCTCCGAGCGCTTGCCAGAGTGTGCCGTTTATAAACGAAAATACAGCGATCAGGCTCAAAATACAAATGTGCTATTATCAATTAAGGAAATCGTGGATCATATTCAACCTATTTCTGAACACGACGGGTGTTTTTCAAATTTCGTGTAAGTGTCCCTTTAATTCAAAGACTACTTGTCGAAATAATGATTATTCAGGTTTCTCTTGGTATGCTTTCTTTCGAGAGGGACCCCGGTACGTGAAAAATTTGCTACAAAAGAAAGCTGGTAAAGAGAAGTGAGCTAAAGCAAAGAAGGCAGTGTCTGCACGCTGAACCCACGCAGCGCGCTTGTTTGTCTCGAGTTCAGTCGTTGCACAAAGCGCTCCAAGAAAATTTTGACCCTGGCTCGCGATGTCTTGCATCAATGCGCTCAGGTTCTTTTCTCCTGCGTCTTTAGATTGTACCTTACCTGCCGGTCTGGCAAGCAGGCGCCGCTGAAGTGTTGTTTTGTCGTATGCTGGATCGAAAGTTACATTTTGCATACTATTTTCGGAACCAGTTGGCAACGGAGCGGAGTGGCATTGTTCCGATTTCGATTGAACAGCCGTTGTCTCCGCTTGCGCGACAAAGCTCGTACCACTGCAAGCCTGCTGATGTTGCCCTCACGTGCATGGGAACATGACTTCACGACAGAGGCACCAGCCGGTACTCTTGGAATTTATTGTTTTACGTTTGCTTACTTTTGACGAACATCTGGCACGTCGGGAACCAGTAAAACGGTGGCAAGCGTTCTTTTCGAAATCGCTCGGCAATGCCTACAACACTGTACACTTGTGGGATGTCTCAGCAGTAAAAACACAAAAAGCGATGTTCCCTCACAACGCAGCACAAAGTGTCCTTCATTTGACCAGCACTTAAAACAAAACAAAAGATGTTTTCTAAGAATATTTGTTTTAAAAGCCACTTTTGCTACTCCGAAAAACTGTTTTGGCTGCTCCAAAAGCCATGTTTGCTGCTCCAAATCACTGTTCTGGCTGCTCCAGAGCACTGTTCTGGCTGCTCCAAAGGCCACTTTTGCTGCTCCAAAACGCTGAAGAGGTGCTCCAAAATGGCTTAGGCCAATCACATTACTGCTATCTGTTTATTTATATAAAATAAAATCCCGGGTGCTCATTTTCTTCCTGAAAATTGAGACCAAATATATTGCAAAATGTCCCTTTTCTGATCGTGCTTTTAACGAGAAAAAAAAGGCAGGCACAGCTGTAACTTTGGGGTTTTTGTGACGCTTAGGGTAAATAGATTATGTGTGCACCATTAAATTGGATCTTTAGTACCCAACGTCCATCAGCAGCTGCTTTTTTTTTTCTTTTTTTTTTCCAGTATTTTTATACATTTAACCTTATGTTTCGAACGAGATGCATATTCTCCTCCAGGCGCATACTCTGCACATATAATAACCTCATTCACAGCACACTTTGAAAGATTCCTAGAAATAAAATCACTATCTGATATGCTATTTGATATTCGGCTTTCTTTCTTAATTTGATTCGAAAACTACTATTCGGGATTCACACACCCCTACTTACAGGTTTGGAGTGTGCGACTTTTAGCCTATTGTGGCGAGCTGACTTCATGTGCTCTGCAAGGCGTACTGCGGCCCTGTCGTGGTTTGATTTGATGGTCATCCGGCAGTACTTGCAAATGCGGGTAGCGTGGTCGTCTTTGTCGTTTTCATTAAAAGGGTACACCTCAAAATCTTGGAAATGTCCTTAATCTTCTGTGCGCTTCTTTCTTTCGACCAATCTTGACGATCATCAGAGCAGAGACTACAAGAACCAGCAATAACTAAATCATATTTATGCCCTTCTCAACCAGAGGAAAGTTTGGGAGTGGGTGTTAAAAAAAGTTAAAGGTTTTTCAAGTGCCCTCTGCAGTACACAGTTCATACGAAGTACGTGAAAAAAACCCATACCTGAACTCCAGCACTTGGAGGCCACACATAGCCCCACCATGAAAGAAGAGATATTGATTTCAACACAATAAGAACAACAACTCCCTCAAGTCCTTGTAGAATGTTGAATTCTCTTAAAGGCCGACGACCAGGCTCTAGATTCTGCAAGGCAGAAAGTCCCCCTCACCATGGGGAAGGAGGAAACAGGCAACGGTGGACAGGGTAGAAGGGGGGAGAGGAGGAAGCGAGGAAAAAGTGGAAAGTGCGAACTGGTCCGTCGACCTTTAAGCATACAAAGGGGCATCGGGAAACCACCTCTTAAAGGAAGTGGACACTAAGTCAGAAGTGACTCAATCGGGACCAACTCCCCTCCTTTCCCCCCCTCCCCCCAAGCACCTGGCAATTGAGATACTGACCTTTTTTCGGTTAAAACCGAATTCGGCGAAAGAAATTGGGCAAACCTTTATCGGTTTCTTTCTATTCAAACAGAACACACCAAACCCTAATTATATATAACACACCTTTACAGGGCGTTTGTATGTTTGACGATCCGGAAATTACTGCTGGACGATGTTCACCAGTGATGCCAAATGATAACCTATACTTTTCGCTTCCCTTATTATTGGGTAGCTCTTCGCTCACTGGTGCATATCGAGTGGACGTTCCTGGGGCCGGGATGATTGCAGCTGTTTTCATTGGTGCATGGAGGGGACGTGTTCTGAACTTCCAGATCTTTTGGAAAAAGTTAGAACCGACTGCGGCCTTGAACGTCTTGTATTGTGCCGTGCTCGAGCAGGCTGACGTTGATTAGAAACGAAGGTTTACTACCACGAGCAGCGTCTGTGCGAAATGCTTCATCTGGGAGCTACACCGTGACACCCCAGGTAGCACGCCGGAGGAATGCCCAACTTGGGCAGAGGTCTGGCAAACATAAGGGCCCAACTTTGGCGCAGTTAGGTTTTTGCACCATGGCACTCATCAGTGCCAAAGTACGGTGCCTAACTATAGCCTTAGTTGGGCGATCCTAGGGCATGCCAAAGTTTGGCTCTTCTCTGGTACGCCAGAGGAGTGCCAAAGTTGGCGCCATACTTGAGCCATAACTGCCATAGTAAATCCTAATCTGGGAATGCGAGGCATGCCAAGGTTTGGCGTTTCTCTGGCCCGCCAGAGGAGCGCCAAAGTTGGTGCCATACTTCAGCCATAACTGCCAGAGCAACGCCTAATTTCGGTATTTGGGACGTGCCAAGGTTTGGCGTTTCTCTGGTCCGCCAGAGGAGCGCCAAAGTTGGTGCTATACTTCAGCCATAGCTGCCAGAGTAACGCCTAATTTCGGTATTTGGGACGTGCCAACGTTTGGCTTTTCTCGGGTCCGCCAGAGGAGCGCCAAAGTTGGTGCCAGACTTGAGCCATAACTGCCAGAGCAGCGCCTAACTTCGGTATTTGGGACGTGCCAAGGTTTGGCGTTTCTCTGGTCCGCCAGAGGAGCGCCAAAGTTGGTGCCATACTTCAGCCATAGCTGCCAGAGTAACGCCTAATTTCAGTATTTGGGACGTGCCAAAGTTTGGCTTTTCTCGGGTCCGCCAGAGGAGCACCAAAGTTGGTGCCAAACTTCAGCCATAGCTGCCAGAGTAACGCCTAATTTCGGTATTTGGGACGTGCCAAAGTTTGGCTTTTCTCGGGTCCGCCAGAGGAGCGCCAAAGTTGGTGCCAAACTTCAGCCATAGCTGTCGGAGTAACGCCTAATTTCGGTATTTGGGACGTGCCAAGGTTTGGCGTTTCTCTGGTCCGCCAGAGGAGCGCCAAAGTTGGTGCCAAACTTTAGCCATAGCTGCCAGAGTAACGCCTAATTTCGGTATTTGGGACGTGCCAAAGTTTGGCTTTTCTCGGGTCCGCCAGAGGAGCACCAAAGTTGGTGCCAAACTTCAGCCATAGCTGCCAGAGTAACGCCTAATTTCGGTATTTGGGACGTGCCAAAGTTTGAGTTTTCTCGGGTCCGCCAGAGGAGCGCCAAAGTTGGTGCCATACTTCAGCCATAGCTGCCAGAGCAACGCCTAATTTCGGTATTTGGGACGTGCCAAGGTTTGGCGTTTCTCTGGTCCGCCAGAGGAGCGCCAAAGTAAGTGCCAGACTTGAGCCATAACTGCCGCAGTAAATCTTAATTTGTCGATTCGGGGCATGCCGAAGTTTGACTTTTCTCTGGCTACCCACTGAAGTGCCAAATAAGTGCCAAAAGTGGCAAACAAAGCCGAGAGGCCAGCCCAAGTTTCGAATATCTCTGGTGTGTCACAGAAGTGCTCTTTCACGCGTCCCAGAAGAGAAATAAATTAAACAAGCGTTGGAAACATGATGGTAAGATGTCATCACCTCCGTTCCCAAGCAGCACGGCAATACTGTGCAGTATCGTGCCAGTGCCGGCAGAAAGTCGGTTCCAATATCGCTCAACTGTCCAGTTTTGTACTACCGTTTGATACCCGGCGGGTATTGCCGTACAGCTGTTTCGCCCCGACCTAGCGTTCGCGCAATATTGTGCGAAAACTGTACGATGCGTCTGCTTCGTATTGGCCGAACGTCGTGCAAGTATATGTACGTTGCATGTCATTTGTTGCATATCCAATCACTTATACGGAGAAACAAATTTTTTCGATCGCTCCCAGAAGTTTATTAAACAACAATCATTGCACACAGTGTATTCTCAACATATTTACAAAGGACACATTTCTCTGTAAAACGAAAAGCAAATTATAAAATACAATTAACACTGTCCTCATGCCAAGCAAAACTCGTCACATAAAAACCGCGGAGTTTGAGAGGAAAGCAGGACGACTATCAGAATCATGCTTGCAGTGCACTTACTAACAAAAGAGCGATATCCTGTAATCCTTGATAGATGCATAATCCAACTTAGGCACCCCACAAACGCATTCGAGGATTCGAGGACTGACGTCTCGTCGTCGGCGAAAAGCAGTTTTTGTCGAAGCGTGTCCAACAAACACATCACAAGTATTCCACGAACTCCGGTGCAAAAAATGGCTGTTACCGAAAAATTGGCATGGACGTATTCCGACCGTTTACGACGAAAAAACACAGTCGCGTCTGCAGCGCACGAAAGCAACAGAACACTGAAGAGCAGTTCGAAAACCGGACCTACGTGGCCCGCTTGTTTCTATAACTAGGCAAACGGCGAAAACGACAGCCCCAGAGATCCCATCAGCGTGAGAGAGAAAGTCACGTGAAAAATTTTCGTCCAAACGTTTTTGTCCTACGCGTCCTACGTAGAGAGGTCACGCTGGGTCACGCGTTTCGCTTCACCCTTTTGATTTGCTTAAAGCGGCTGTCGCGCTCGCTGACAGCCGCACGGAGACACAAAAGCAGGTGGGGAGGCTTTGCAAAAGGCGAGGTCGAAGGGGAATAAAAGGAAAGCCAGCCACTTTCTGTGGCTCCTCGCGCCCCGCTTGTCGGCTTTGGCGAAACAACCTCCCTCTCTCTTTTCACAATTTTTTTCTTCTATCACCTTTTATCCCCTTCCCCTCCCCCAATCCAACGATGACCGTTCGGCCCATGGCTGTAACTCCAACGATGGTTTTTCCTCTTTTGCAAGACTTCTCTCTCTCTCTCTCTGCCGGTGACCTTGTCGCCTTGCCTAGTCTGTCAGCGTTCAGCTTCCATTGAGGGCCTCAGAAAGATAATCTCCTTTCTTGAAAGCGAAATGGACGGGGTGGTTATGTTTTTCGGGCTTGTCGCCATCCGATAAGCCTCATTATTTCTGTCAGATATGTACAAATTACTCAAAAAAGGTATGTAAGTTAAGTTAGTGAGTATCGGCGCCAAAAGTAATTGGAGTAGAGTAGAAATTACGCATTCGTAATAGTAATTGAGTAAACTACTAACTACTGTAAAAAGTAGCGAGTTACTTTGAAGTTACTTTCGAAGTTACTTTTTTATATATTTGTGGTAGCAAAATGAACAGCAGTTTTGATCAATGAAAAACCCTGCGAGCCTAAAATAAATGCAGTCTATTTATGGCTTGCGTTTTCGCCAAAATAGTTTACTCGCTCGCAGAAGCAATTGACTTTCAAAGTTCTTGATAGGAGAGTTTTCCCCTTTTCCTTCTAAAGACGTCCCCAGCCCAGCTAAATAGACGTTCTGCCGACGGGCTGGATGGAACGGCAGCGTTGAATTTGTGAAACAGGCCGTGCGGGGTCGGGTAAGCAAGTGTCGGCATCTTAGGAGTCCATGACGAAACTTGTGAGGTTTGCCTCGGGTACAGGGTCTTTAATAACAAACTTTCCTCCTTTTTCTTTTCTTCGTCAAGTTGAGATTGTTATGACTGGCCCCTCTTCATTCCGACGTCGTTCTGAGAGTAAGCTGGGCGAGTGCACCAGACCGTCAAGGGTTCAAGTCTCGCGCCACGATGATGAGATCATCCGGACGACTGCGCGTCACGTCGTAGTGCTAGTGCTACGCTACTGAAAAAAAATTTGGGTCCAACAAAAGGATCTCCCAAGGGTAACTCGCAATCCTCGCCGGCGACTACAACATTCTGACTCGCCTGAATCATTTTTAACAAAGAGGAGGTCTCCCAGGTATGGATGGTCGGAAGGACGCGAAGGATTACGTGAACAAGCATCGTCGCTCGTATACAGTTGCAGCTGTAAGCGGGAACGTGCTCCCATGAACGGATTATCCGTACCAGGGTTTGTGCGCGGGAGAGTCCGGCTTTGCAAAGGCGTATGCGCTGACGACAAGGCGCCCAGCTGCGAGGTCATTCCAGTGGCGCCTCCCGTGGAACCTACCGCTTGAGTCAGAACTCATTAAAGACAGACAGCACGAAAACAACAATTCTCAGAGTGTCCCCGTCTTTCACGGGTGCAGCTGGAAACGCAGCGCTTGCGTGCATTACCGGATTAGGTCAATACCCGACCAAGGCTTGTTCAGCAAGCATCTCTTCCTGCGTTCGTGCGTGCCGGTGTTATGTTTTGGCTGCTCGTCGCCACCTTGGCCCAAGGACGCCTTCCCTAACAAGGGGGCCCCTTGTTCGAGAATGCCACTTCATCTGCCGGCGTCTTATTCATTTCTGCGCTCAAACTTTCGTGATGGGCAAAATTAGCATTATATAATTTCGAAAGTAGTTAGTAATTTGAGTAGAAGTTACCTGAAAAAAGTAGTTAAATTAAACTACTAATTACCCAAATCAAGTTGTAATTGAAAGTTACCAAGCTACTCGAAAAAGTAGTTAAACTAATGTAGTTTGAGTAGAGTAGTTGAACTACGTCCAAGTCTGAATTTTCTATCCCCACTCGCTCGCAGTGGCCTCCCATGGCTGTCGTACCGGTGAATTTAGGAGCGCAAAAATACTCCAGAAGCCGGGCGAAGACATGATAAATGTAATAACAAAAACGGCTTGACATCACAAAAATAACAATTTAATTAAACGTTTCGCCTCCCATGCGGGAGGCATCTTCAGTAGAGCGCAGAGCGAGTGAGAGTCGCAGAAAAAAGTTCGGCTATTTAGGCATAAAGTTTGCGTACACGTCCGGCAGGGGGCCACGGTTCTTGTTTACCAGCGATGAATCACTTCCGCGTTTGTCGTTCTGGATGAACCAAGATTCTAGCAGCTTCCTCAGTCCCCACCTTTTATCCCTCGCCTTGTCAAAGTCAAATTGGTGTCCTGACGTCCAGGCATGGTCGACGAGTTCGGACTTGAAGCGGGCGCCGTTCGTGGAATTGGCGACATATCCTGTGCGTGTTCTTTTAGTCTTGTTTTTCTTTTTCGTTCCGTCTCTCCAATGTAGGAAGCGTCACATTCCTTGCACTGCACCTGGTAGATCACGACCCTTTCTGCCTCTGGCGGGGTCGGGTCTTTTGGCTTGGAGATAATATTGGCCATTGTTCTGTAGGGTTTGTATACAGTTCGTACCCCCAACGGCCTAAGGGCGCGTCCCAATGCCTCCGAAACCCCCTTAACGTACGGGATGCACACGACGTCACGTGTTCGTTCGGCTCGATCCGGGCGCCGACGGGACATTTCTTTCTTAACGCGATTGATAAACCGGTCGGGGTAGTTACGTTTCTTCAAAGCCTCCCGCACATGGCTAAGTTCTTGATCGCTAAGTGTGGAGTTAGATGGGACTGTTTCTGAACGATGAAGGCAACGATCTTACAACTGAGCTTTTGTGGTGAGTAGGGTGATGAGAGTGGTAGTCAAGAAAGTTTTGTCTGTCACATGGTTTACCATATACGGATGTCTCAATCTTAGAGAAAGATTCACTAGTTCTATGGACACGTACATAAAAAAACGGCAAGGTACTATCGGTTTCATGTTCGCAGGTGAACTTAATTGAGGGGTGGACACTATTCAAATTGCGGTGAAAATCGGTTACGTTCTCTCTGTTAACTATTACAAAAGTGTCATCGACATAGCGACGGTAGAACTTCACGGGGAAATCAATGCCAGACATTACCTTTTCCTCAACATATATATTCCATGACGAGATTCGAGACGGTTACGGAAACTGGACTCCCCATAGGCCATCCGCTGACCTGATGAAATATGTCCCCATTAAAACTAAAATTACACTGGTTGAGACAAAAACGCAGAAGGAGTATAACGTCATCAACTAGGAGGGTTGTGCGAGTGGACAACGACTGGTCTGCGAACAACCGGTCACGGGCGACATCAACCGCCAGGGTGTTGGGGACATTCGTAAATAATGAAATCACATCAAAGGATACCATAGCCTCGTGCGGTAGCAGGGTCTGAGCGCGTATAAGTTCAACAAAATCACGGGAATTCCGGACGCTAAACTCATTGTTTCCCGTAAGAGGGCTCAGAATCATAACCAGATATTTGGAAAGGCTGTAAGTGGATGAACCAATAACATATACAATCGGGCGTAGGGGGCAACCCGGTTTGTGAATTTTGGGGAGTCCATACATCTTGGGTGTCGCGGCGTCAAAGGAGAAGAGACGACGGTATAGGTCGTCACTGATGCGTCCTTTTTTTTTTTTCAGCTCTCGAAGGTGGTCAGCTAACTCTCTTTCGGACTTAGCAGCGGGATCTCTTGATAGCCTCACGAAATAGCGACTGTCATTTATAACTTCATACATCTTCTTCATGTAGTCATCCCTATCAAGCACAACGGTTCCTTTTCCTTTGTCGGCCTTTAAAGTCACGATGGAGCTGTCTGACTTCAACTCATTAAGAGCAATGCGTTCTTGTTGATCTAAATGTGACCCGGCCGGTTTCACATTGTTCGAAACACTGACAACGCGGCTTCTCGCGAAATTTAACCCTGTGACATCGTGCACATGTCTGAGTTTCTCTTCAATTTCAATTATGAAGTCAGGTTTTGGAACGTACCGTGGAGCAAGGGCATAGTCCAGTCCTTTGGATAGCAGAAATTGCAAGCCAGGGTTGGTAATAGTAACATAAAATACGTACGGCAGAACTCCCTGCCATAAATAAAATGATTTGGCTAACGCCAATTTAACGCGAAATAAGTGCAAAGAGTTTTGCGATAGAAAGCGTAAACCGAAAAAAAGGAAAAAAAAAAAAAAAGAAAGAAAAACTGAAGGAAAGGAGAAATAAAAAAAAATCTGGTGACGTGGCCAAAAAAAAAATTCTGTTCATGTGATTTTTCTTGTTACGTGACCAAACAAAAAAAAATAAAAAAATAAACGAAATAAAAAAAAAGAACACGAGAAAAAAAACTAGCCCGGTTTCGAAGCTAGGCCCGCTTGATCGTGAAACTAGCGCGCTGTCCGTTGCGCCAACATAACTCCGCCTGTAATGCTCACGCATTTTCCCATCATAGGAGAAAGCTTAGTTTCCTTCGTAGTTTTTCATGCATGTGTTATTTTTATTTGTGGCAAGAGTTCACGTCCAGAATGCTTTTAGAGTTTTCGAGCAAAACGAGTTTTCTTCATGCGAGTCACCTTCTAGAACCAGTAGGCCGCACTGGGTCGTCCGGCTAATCAAGCAGCTTTTTTCAAATTCTCTAAAGTGCCCGTCCTCGGATCTGAGGTTGCCGTTTGACAAGCTTAACTTTCTTCCACCTTTTAGCCGGAACCCCCACCGCAGCTTTGTTCCGTCCCCACTCCCTCTCGAGAAGATGGCTCGCCCCGAGGTTAATCCCATTCTCTAGACGCTCTTTCCACCCAACGATGGCCCTTTCCCTCCCCGTCCCCTAGCTTCGGGAGAGAAGGTTCTTCTCTGTAGAACGTCCCGTTTGTACAGCGGCCTTTAAAGTTCAGATTGTCCTGTCTGTATCGTCCCTTTTGTGTCTCCACTTTTTAATGTTGAAAAAGTATCAACACGGTAAAATAGTACAATTTCCGGGATTTTATTTTCATTCCCCAAGTGTGATGCGGGAGCCGCGCCACGGAGCCCCGGTCGTTTCCGCTCTTTGTTATCGCTAGGATTTGACAGTGCTCAATCACAATGCAAGACACGCACAGAGCCACGCTCGCTTTTGCAATGCGCCGCCTAATAATGATATCTCTTGTGGAAACGTGCGTACATCCGTCTTGCGCAGTGTTAGCTCAATGACAGCACTTTCTGTAAAGGCGGATTCACACCGGGGATGTAAGCAGTCGAGCGATCCAACTAAATCGCAGCGCAAAAAAAAAAAAATAAATAAAAGTAATTAGTTGGTCAATTTGGCGTGCGCGATGAGCGAGTCCAACGCCTTCGTTGGCGATTCGCTTCTCAAAAACTCTCGCTCCGAACGCCGTTGGTTGGCTCGGCCTCTCCGCGACTAGAGTGCATCGTAAAAAGTCGGGTCAGCAAGCGACTGCTCAAAACCCGTCACGTTTTGCCTGCGATGGTCGCTTTTGCGATGAAAGTTATGGCGCGACTAGATCGCATCGCCGGTGTGAACGCGCCATAATGTCGAACTAGTCTCACGGCGCGCCCCGATATTGGCTTGTGTAATTACGCGCGAGTGCAACCTCTGGCACAATTTATTTGCGTTTGCAAAGCCTGCTCCAGCCGCGTCAAAACATTCAGCCAACCTTTGGACTGCAGAAATCAAGAGACACCAAAAATAGGATAAAGTTGCCAGCCGAATAAAACTTGATTTCTATTTAATTAAGATGAAGACCACCCGCGTACATCAAATATTTCATCAGCCGAACTCCAAGGCAGTAAGCCTAGTTCTGGCACTTGTTTGGCAACTTTGGCCCGCAGCTGCCAGATCACAGCCAAACTATCGGGAAGCGAAGCCTAACTTGGGCTCTCGTTTGGCGACTTGGGCCCAAAGATGCCAGATCTCAACCGAACTACAAGGTAGTAAGCCTAACTCTGGCACATTTGTGGCGATTTTGGCCCGAATGTGCCAGGTGACAGCCGAACTGTCAAAAAGTGAAGCCTAACTTTGGCATAAGTTTGGTGATTTTGGCCCGAAAATGCCAAAGCTCTGCCGAACTACAAGGTAGTAAGCCTAACTCTGGCACATCTCTGGCGATTTTGGCCCGAATGTGCCAGGTGACAGCCGAACTGTCAAAAAGTGAAGCCTAACTTTGGCATTAGTTCGGCGATTTTGGCCCAAAAATGCCAAAGCTCTGCCGAACTAACAGGTAGTAAGCCTAACTCTGGCACATCTGTGGCGATTTTGGCCCGAATGTGCCAGGTGATAGCCGAACTATCGAAAAGTGAAGCCTAACTTTGGCATTAGTTTGGCGATTTTGGCCCAAAAATGCCAAAGTTCTGCCGAACTACCGGGCAGTAAGCCTAAATCTGGCATTTTTTAGGCGATTTGGGCCCGAAGATGCCAGACGACAGCCGAACTACCCGGCGGCGAAGCCTAAGTTTGGCACTTGTTTGGCGAATTAGGGCCAAGATACCCAGACTGTTGCCAAGGGAGGTCAGGTTTGGCACTACTTTGGCTTCTTCGGGCTTCTTAATGCCCTAAACTGCCAGACGCAAGCCAAGTTTTGGCCCAGAACTCGGTGCTGCCTGGGACCACTTATGTCTTGTCGCATGCTTTCAGTATTCACTGACAAGGTAAGAACAGTAGGAAGGAGCTTCAGTCGGGAAGCTCATGCGCTAATTCTAGTGGTTCTAGACTCTCCTTAAAGCATGATAGGACATTAGTTACCTTAAGGTGGAAGTCTGACCAATCAGGGATGGAACTGCTGCGCCAATTGCACCCATGTGCGCCTAATGAATTTTCATGCGCCACACTGATACAAAAGTATAAATAAGAACGAAATTGCGCCAAGGTGCGCCCAACTGAAATTATAAACCAGCCTCGTTGAAATTAGCCGTCTCGCAGTTTCTGTTGGCAACATTGACATCGAAACTTCTGGCTCGTGCAGTGCAAGCACTATTGAAGGCCACATGCTGGCGCCTGTAGCATCGGCTGCGTCTGGACATAAGCTGTAACGAAGTATAGCTGCCGATGCTGTGCGCTTTTCTAAGATCCTGGAGTCGCTTCATCTGAATAGTGGAGCAAACAGTACCGCCGTATTAAGATAAACTCAAATGTTTTTAAGTGTGCCTCCCTCTTGGCACAGCCCACACGCGCAAAATCACAGTCCAACCAGCAGTCGCTCGCAATTGCAGCCAGCCACAAGCTGCGCATACATAACACACAAACAATGCAATGCACGCGCCGTACTGCGCTTTTATGGAAAGGTGTATTGCAAGCCAGCAACCCGCGTTGGCCCGCCTTGGGGCCCCACACAGAAAACTTGGGAACATAACAAAGGCAAGCAAGCAGTGAGGCCTATGATGGAGCAAAGTACAAGCTGAAAACTATTTCTACCTGTTTGTTTATATTTACCTCCTTGCAAGTCGATTCCATCACGTGTGACACTGTACTGTAGTTTTGCTTTATATGTTTTGTGTAATTTTCATGTAATATTGTGAAAAGTGTTTCAAATAAAATTTTAATTGAAACTACCGTTAAAGTTTACATGAAGTTATCTGCATGCCATATTTCTTCGAGTTTTCATTTAGCCTCTATTTTAACATTCTTAAAACTGGTATGCTGCTCCCAACTTGATCCAGGACCTCATTTTTGCTGCTCCCAGCCTGCTCCAAACAGTAGTTTTTTCTGCTCCCAAGATTGCTCCAAAGCTGCTTTGCCCAGTTCCATCCCTCAACAATCTAAGAAAAGTAGATTGTCGTCAACAAAGCAAAACACCTTCACCACAATACAGTTATCTAGGCTAAAACCACAAGAATTGTAATGCATGAGCTTTTGAAAGAAAGGTCCTTACTCTTATTGGACCTATGGTTAACTGTGTTAGATAATCACATGTGCTGGATGTACGAACCACAAGGAAAGAAACCTCTCCTTCAATTGCTGTCGGCCCATTCAAAGGTTGTAAAAAGAGGTATATTGAAGCTATGCCTCACCAATGCCCTTAGCAAGTTATGCCATCATGCTTTCAATGTAAGCTTTGATGCACAAATTTCTAGGTTACAATAGGCAGGTTACCCTATATACTTAACAGCTGTAACAGAAGATCTTCAGAAAATAAGAAAGGGTGAACCTAAAAAGTGAAAGAGGTAGAATTCTGTGTTTTCTAAGCTTTTTTTTTTTCTTTTCGATTTTGGTGTATTTTGTTTTACGGGTTAATTTTTACTACAGGTTCTGTGTTTTTTTGTGTAAATTTGGGCATGACTTAAACCAATTTACACAAAAACAGAACCTGTAGAAAAACTTAAACCCCGACAAAAAAAATACCCTTAAATTCGAGAAAAAAAATAAACGTTTAAAACACGGAACCCTAGTTAAAGGGATGCTGAACTGAAATCTGGATTCTACAAAACATGGCGGAAAAAGTGTGCAACGGGATGCTACAAAACACCAAAACATCACTCGTACAGCAATATCTTGATCAGATGACCCTTTTTTTAAAAAGAGGAGGCGCATTTGACAGATATATTGACATCTTGTTTCGCCGAGATGAGTCGAGAAGGAGAGAACGGGCCTTGCGTCTTCTCTGCCTCGCCGCCTTGAGGGGGCGAAGCGAAGAGAGGAGGAAACGACATGTGGTTGACGTCACGGCCTCCTCGGCTTCGTTCAGTCTCAACCTTTTTTTCCAAAAATACGGCCGGCCATTTGAGATATTGCCTTACGAGTGGTGTTTTAGGGATTGTAGCGTCCCACCTACAGCTTCTGCATTGTTTTCTGAAATACAAATTTCGGTTCACCATCCCTTTAAGGGAGTTTCACACAATCTTAAAAAATAAAAAGATAGGAAATCGTATTAGCATTAACGTTGCCTTCTCAGCGCCAAACAAGCTTTCTAGCCTGTCTGGGGAAATAATTCATTCAGCACACTGTTGATTTGGCTGTACAAAAAAAAAAAAAACCCAGCATGCTTTGTGCCTTGCTCTGAAGGAGTGCTTTATTCTGTTCCACTCTCAGGTGGTAAGAAATATGTTGGACAAACAGGACAGTGTTTGAACGGCCGGTTAAGGGAGGACTCTACCCAGAGGAAAAATAATTCTGCAAAATCATTGATTTTGAAAAATTACATATTTACATCCAGAGAGCATTCCCAGAAATTTTCACTAGTTTACACTGCATAGTTAATTTTTTATAAATTATTTTCTGTCCACCGAAGCTAAAGTAAAGGTAGGGTTTGGAGCACTTTGAACACATTTTTCTCCATTCCACTTTTTGGTATAAATTCCATTTCAGTCAATCTATTGTTTGATAATGGCTATACATTGAAGGCTAGTTTTTCACTTTTCCTGACTGAAATTTAATAAGGAATGTGCCTGTGGAGTTTGTTTCTCACTTCATGGATGTCTCTTATAAAAAATGTTGACATTTTGTCGGAGACACAGAAGACCAAAAAGTTGACCAATTTTGCAGAAGAGAAAATCGATAGAAATCAATGACTTTTTACAAAATAACTTTTTATAGGCGCACCTCCTATGCATTCTGCTACATATCTAGTGAATACAAACCTTGAATATTGTGATTGTTTTCCGACGATAGATTAACTAAACAATGTAGGGGTGTGGCTGATAGACTGCCCTAATTTCCTTCCCACTTAACCGACAGACCTGAAATTTTTGTTATGCACCCTCTAGCATGACCACCAGCCTACTTTGTAAATTTCATTAATTTGAAGCCAGGGGTTCAAAAGTTGACCCTCCTAGGGGGTGTCCTCCCTTAAGAGGACACCATTATAACACCCACAAAGTCATTTCTGGACATCTCGGCATCCACTGCAGGAATTGTGGGTGCTCAGCAGATTTTGAGACATCTACTGTCATAGCTAGGAGTAGGAACCAGCTCACCAGAGAAATAATGGAGGCAGAGATGATTGCGTGCCTAGAAGATAATTGTGTTGGTAGCCCATCCCTGACGCTATCTGTAAAAAAATTAAGATATTTAGCGCGACAATTGCAATGGCCTCTGAGAAGACTGGGATTTTTCCCTCGTTTTCGTTTATAACCAATCTGTTATTTAAACCAGTTTTCTGAAGAAAAACTAGAAATAGAAGAAGATTATAAAGGTGTTGTAAGTCAGCGCTTGTGTTTTTCCTCTTTGTGTTTGTCTCGTTTTGTCCTCGTCTAGTGCGCTGTAACCTCAAGAAGATCATTAACATTTTTTATGTAATTATTCGACTCGCCGTGGCAATAGACCATATGCAAAAAGAAGCGCCATCTAGTGTATTCATGATCAATTATCAGATTTCCTTCATATTGGGGGGGTTCCCGTACCAATGGTTTCGCCCGTTTCACAATAGTGCCGGCAAAATGGAAGTCGTAGAACTAAAATATGATCACCTGATGCTGGTTCAGTACGAACCCTTCACAGACGTCTTAGAGAAATACCGTTCATTGACCTGGATGGCCCAGTTCACTGCTTGAGTGAAGACTGTTACGACTTCGTTGCTGACAATTCCTTTTCCAGAATTTTGCGGCCGTCTTTCTTTTCTTCTTTGAACCGAAACTAACCAGCAACCAGTCGAGTGTACAGATAAACTGCCCTAATATTATGGAAACCAAGATAAATGTAGATACGCCTCGTCCGCAACTGGAAGATGTGATAAACCCCCAATATGGTGGCTCCTAATGACATGATGATGATAGCTGGTAAGGATTTTGCATATGGCCTATTAGCCCCCTATGTTATGTTCCCCTGGCCATATAACACCTTTGCACAGACTGCATTAATGCAGTTTTCAGTTATTTATTTGTTTTGCAAACAATATGGGAAGTTTAAATAATACACCTCGTATTTTATGATCTGTTGCAGGTTTAGATTAGTTGGACAAGTTCCTCCCACAAAGCCCTCCACCCTTTCCACTTTAGCAGAGGGAATGCTGGAGAGGAGGCAAGTGGAGAGGAGGAAACCACCAATCCTGGCGAGCAGAGAGCTTTGTGGGAGGGCCTTGTCCCGCTAGTCTAAACCTACAACAGACTATCGCTTACGCCTTTCGACTGCAACTCGGGCAATTCGGCAACAGCATTATCTCAGCTTACTGCAACTGCTTTTCTGGCACAGGTTGTACACTTTTTTTTGTTATGTTGACAAATATTTTTTTACTAAGCACCACTGGAAAAATTAACCTGACCGGTGTTGCACCTGCAACTGGGCAGCAGAACGCTTAAAACTGAAGGACTACAAGCGTCTACGAATGGCTAAAGAAGGCAGCCGTCCTTATCTAGGCTTCAGTGACAGAAGTGGTACGCCAGTTGCGGCAAATTGTGTCATGCACGAAAGTCTGCCACGTCTTGCGCCAAAATGTTATTTTCACTAAGCATTGCGCCACACCTGCGCCGAGATGGGCTTAAAGCAAAATAATTAATGTTTTATTATTGGTTAACCCTAAATTTAGCAGAAGTTGAAGGAAAAAAAAAAGATTGTGCAAATATGTATTCCACAGCATTTCTACTCGCCGTATAATTTGTTTCATCTCGAGGCGCAGTCAGAGGCTCAGACACCTACACCAAAATCGGAAGTTACGGGACATTCGCTGCACTTGATTGGTTTAGCCAATGAAAGAACACGTACAGATGACGATTGCCACGATATTGCACTTTGATGCTGCAAATCAACCGGCCAGAGCCGTTGATGCTGGGCATCAATGGCTCTGGCTGGTTGATGCGCTGGCTGGTTAATTGCCGACATCATCTAAATGTCGAGACGATGTTGTCGATGTCAGGAAGTAAGAGTCCTGAGAAAGCTCAGCAAAATAGTAGGATTGGCGATTGCGGCTACTGTGATAAAAACAGAACGAGGGTCTTGTACTCCTGATAAGCTCACTCGATTATCACGTCCGCCACACGCCTCGAGTTCTGTGGCTGCGGAGTAGCGTGGCACTTGCGCCGCTCGTGTCACCCTTCACCTTCTCTCACCAGCGTGCGTGCATCAAGCTTCACCCCTTTGCACTGGAGTGCTAGGAGTAGCGGCTGACGGGGGAGCGCCTGGCTTAGTGCAAGAGGCACTTAAATTATGTTCAGGATTATTACAGGTCAACCTTCTTTGTCCTAATTGTAAGATAATCTCTAATCTAAAAAAAAAAAAAAGAAATTAAAAGCAGAGAAAGAAAGAGACAAGAAATATGTGTAAAAAGTGTCCCAGATAACTTGCACCACACTTTACAAAAAAAAGAAGCGCTCTGCGAGAGTGAAACCAACTGTATTGTTAAAAACCATTGTGGGAAAGTGCACAACTGTTTTTAGTCTGCCTTGTTAATTATTTAATGAAGACTAATTAGCTCATTTTTTAATTTTTCGCTTAAGAGCCGAGGTGCGAATTGGAAAGTCGTAGATGCATTGAGAAACACCCAATTAAGGTGTTTTCTACACAATGCACTTTGTGCGCTTCTTTTTTTAGCCTAAAAAGAAAGCCTGCAAGTGTGAAAAAAGACCACATGACAACGTGCCTGCGCGTTGCGCTTGCAGTGCTCTCAAATGTGCTCTGAAGGAACGAAGCCCACCTAATCACTGTCGCGCTGTTCGAGACTGGGCTTTGTATTGGAGGTAGTCTCCGAATATAAGAGCAAGCATCTGCTGCCGCAGAGCCCTGTCAGCCCTGTCTCAGACAGCGCACCAGTGATAAGGTGGACTTTGTTCCCTCAGAGCACCTCTGAGAGCGCTGCGGGGCGCTTTGCCACATGGTCTTTTTTTATATTTCGTGGGTTTTCTTTTTAGGCTAATAAAAAGAAGCGCACAAAGTGTATAGTGTAAGAAACGCCTCAGTTGGGTGTTTCTCAATGCACTCTACAGCTTTAAAATTCACACTTATTTCAGCTCTTAAACAAGTAATTCAAAAATTAGCTAATTAGTATGAATTAACTAATTACCTAGGTGTACTAAAAGAAATTGTGCACTTCCCCAAAATGCTTTCAACAACGTACAGTTTGTTTCACTCTCGCAGAGCGCTCCGTTTTTTATGTAATGTTTGGTGCGAGCTATCTGGGACACCTTGTATATTTCACTGAATGCGGTATTTGCAGTAATTCCTGTGCAGTTCTCGATAGAAACAGCAGCAAACTTTGACGTAACTTTGGTTCCTACGCCGCCAAAGAGCAGTGTTGCCTTTAAAGGGGTGGTGCAATGATTTTAACACTGAAAGAATGTGCAGCTTGTATTTTTTGTATTGTTTACTTCGGCATAAGTAAGAGAAAAAGTGCCACCATACCCCAAAATACCTCTATTTCGCTGCGTAATCGCAAAATAAAAAACACTTTTTTTCCCAACCTGCGGCCACATGGTGGCCGCAAATGGAACCTGTGGTGTGACGTCATTCGGAGTGGTTTTTGTAAGTGATAGTGTTAGGCAATTGTAAGCTTGGTTTAAGGTTAAGTTTAAAAAATCTTGTTGTTTAGGCATGCAGAAACCCTTCAAAAGCCTAATATTGCCGCTAAAAGATTCGTGGCGCCATCTACCGCAAGTCAACCAAACCTGCCGTCGCCGACATTCGTTGACGTCCGAGGCGCCTACGGCGGCTACGGCGGCTACACGAGCAACCCGGACGTTTTGTCTTTCCCTCGCTCGACGGAGTGCGTTGGTCGCGGTCCGTAGCATCGTGGTATTGTTATTGTTCCTGGTGTCTCGACTTCGACTGCCCGCCCATAAGTCCAACTGACTTACTATACGCAAGCATCTTGTGCTCGACGTCGCTCAGGCCGTCCGCCCATGCCGCCATGTTGGTCGGGAATCAACTGGAGAGCGGCGAGCCTGGCGAGCCGGCGAGCGCTGGGGAAACGGAAGCCAGAAGCACCCAACCGGAAACCAACGCCACTCCGAATGACTTCACAGGCGAAGCTGGTGCCGCTTCAATGTTGAGTTGAGGGGTGCCAGAGATACCAATTTCTTTTATTTTTTTTTTTTAATGAAAACTGGGGCAAGCAGGAAAGAATAGTTTTCGGTCCTTCGTTTTATATGTGGCCGGGATCAATTCCCGCAATTAATTAGCCAAAGTCCGCAAATTGTTGCACCGTCCCTTTAAAGCACAAGTCTAGGCTTTTATAATATATTTGGTTTCTTCGCAGGGACACATCCGTGTGCAACAAAAACCGCGGCCCTCTCCACGAAGCTTACACGGACATTCGTGATAAATAGCGTCGAGTTTAGGTTGAACCCTGCATTTGCTGTGTAACTACTGATGATGCCTCCCGCATGGGAGGCAAAACGTCTAATGAAGTTGTTTTTTCTGTTATGTCAAGTCGGCGTTCTTATTTTAATTATGACGTCTCCCGGCTTTTGGAGTATTTTTGCATAATATTTTTGGGTGGTTGTTTTTGCAGAGAGTGTCAAGTTCGGCATGTTCATTAAACTTACAGGATGCATTATTATTGGTTGACGTGTTAGCGGATATGCTGGTTCTTGCTGGCATTTTAAAGAAATTATATTTACAGGCTAAACAAACTACTGAGTCAAAGATGGGGAGGGAGAAGAGGATTTATTTCATGAAGTGTTTCACTATGATTTAATTTTCAACCATTTTTTTAATATCCATTGTAGATGAAATCTGCTCTGACTAAAGCCTTATTAAAGAATTGTGTTCCTTTTACACCTTACGTATTATCACAAACAGTAAAGTAATATGCTCGAGTATCAAGGAGAAACCCTTGATCACTATCATAAATGAATTCATTTAGAGATGCAATCACTTTTTCATTCCCAAGTGATGTGCTAACAGATGTTGGCGTCTGCCCCCAAAAGCGTCAATGGCTCCTCCAAACCAATATTTTGCCTGCTGCAGAACCTGCTACAAAACGTCCAGGTGCCGCTTCCATTACTGGTGCTTAGAACATGTACAGATGTGAAAAGTGGGATGAGTAAAAGCACAGGACATTTCGTACATGTACTTTTCGCTCGCTCGTTCCACATGCGTTTACCATTGTAGCATTTTGCTTGTTCTCTGAATCCAGGTGGATGACTTGAAGAAGCAAGTCGCAGACCTGATGGCCACCAATGAGTTTCTGCTGGACCAGAACGCGGCACTGCGGCTGAGCAAGCAGACGGCGGCCAGCCAGTCCTTGGGAGTGATTCCGACGGCGGCCACCCTCCAGCCGGTGGCGCCACTGGCCAGCACCGCTGAGCTGGCCTCTTCCCCGCAGAGCCTGACTCCAATGGTTCCCGTGGTGCCCGTCTCAATCTCCTCCAGTCTGCCGGCATCCCTGTCGCAGAGTCTTGCCCAAACCATCATCACCATGAGCAGCCCTTCGGCACCGCTCGTCTCCTACCCTGTCATGACCCAGTCGCTACGTCCTGTGATTGCCCACCGCATGGGGCACTAGGGCTCTCCTTGGCCATGCCCACCCTTCTTGGAATGGAACTGTCCTGGATGTCATCCACTGTGACTTTGGGTCGTTGGGCCTTGGACACCGTGTTTCCCGGTGGGGTGGCGGGGCATTGAAGCCGTTGATTCTATTTGTCTCCCGACATTTCGCAGACATCTCAGCGATGGTGGGGCGTCTGCGACTTTTGTGGGACGGCTGAGATGCCCATCTTTTTCCCTGCTTCAGTAAGAACTGTCCTGGATGTCATCCGGCGTGACTTTGAGTGACTTCAGTTCATCTGGCCACGAACATTGTGTTTCCTAATGGGGTGGCAAGCCGTCGTTGCCATTCGTCTGCCGACGTCTCACTGATGTCCAGGTCGTCTGCAACATTTGTGGTATGGCTGAGATGTTCACCCTCCACCTTCGTCGGAAAGGAACTGTCCTTGATGTCATCCAGTGTGGCTTTGAGTGACTTCAGTTCATCTGGCCACAAACATTGTGTTTCTCAGTGGGGTGGTGAGCCATCGAAGCACTGTTGCCATTTGTCTGCCGACATCTTGCCAACATAGAGGACCTCCGCGACAATCGTGGGACAGCTGGGATGTCCACCCTCATCTCTGCTTGGAAAGGAACTGCCCTCAGTGTCATCGGTGTGGCTTCAAATGACTTCAGCTCACATATGGTCAAAAACATTTTTCCTGGTGGGGGAGTGGGCAGTCAGAACCAGTGTTGCCAATCGTTTGTCACCATCTCACTGGCATCAGTGATATGTGCAACGTTTGTGGGTGGCTGGGGTGCTTGTACGAAGTTTGTACAACATGTGCGGAATGTCAGCAATGTGTCAATGGTAGTGTGCAGTTTGTCTGGCTGACAGTTTGCTGTGGTGGCGGATTTACATGCTCCAGGCTTTTGAACTTTTGACCACCTTCTTGAATTGCAACCTTCACCAATGCGTGTTCATGTGGTGGCAACATTTAATTTCATTGAATGTACGAAAAATAAAATAAGTGCTCTTTCTTTTTTGTGTGTGTGCTAGCAAGTTCATTATTCTTTTGGGCTGATCATCATCACGGTTGTAGCAACTGTGTGCAGTTTTCTTTCTTTTTTTTTTTTCAAGTTATCTAGGGGTTTAAGATAAGTTGGGGCTTTGTGTTTTCTAGCAAAGAGCTCTGATGCCTTTGTGCCCTGTTCTAGGTGCCTAAAGTGTATTTGCATACATCTTTGTCCTGTCATGACCCCCGTCGGACTAGTGTCCTTTGGACATGAGACAGTGCATATTGCTTGAAGCCGTGCATTGTGCTCTTAGTGCTGGTGTGAATCAAGAAAGTGCAATGTCAATATGTTGCATGTAAACGGTGCAAACCTTTTTTTTTTTTTTATTATTCGATAAATTTTGGAAAGTTTGGATATGTCGTGTACAATTTATTCTTATTCCCTCGAACTGTTTGCTATTCTGCTCTTAAAGGGGCCCTGCAACGACTTTTTGTTGTTTAATTTGCACCGAACCTGAGTGCACTGAGCGTAGTAGCTTAGTGAACTGTTTCTTCTCTCAAAATTCGCTTTAAGTTATAGGCATATTAAAATTATAAAAACAAACAAAAAATAACCTCCTTTATGATGTCCTTGGTTTTCTGTCCCCCTTTTTCCCGCACCCGCGTACCGCGGTGACTGAAGAATGTGGGGAGGCAGGGGAAAACTGGGACAGGACGTAAGGCTGAGGGAGAGTAAGCTGCCCGGGAACGGGGCAGCACTCTCTCCTTGGCCGAGCAGGACTAACAACATCACGATTTCGTCACATGCCGCGCTCGTTCGACACCACAGGGCGCCCCTGTGGGAGGAGGAGGTTTCCGAGTCGTCCGGTTAAAATATGATGCACTGATATTTAGTTACTCTCTCCGTGCTCGCTGGGTTGCCCGAACCACAAGAGACACGGAAACCGCAAAAAAAGGTTGACGCTTACGCCCCTTTAAGCAGTAAAATTGCTTAAAAAAGGACAACAGCTGTTTGTAGAACTTTATATCTAAATCTCTGTGAACGAGAAATAATGGACCGACTTCACCAGACCTCCCAGGCCTCTTTGCTAACTGTACTTCGTTTCATACCTTGTATACGGCACCATCAAAGCTACTGGCGTGAGCGCATAGCTTCACCTATGGTTTCGTTAGCTCGAGAACATGTGCAAATGATCCGCAAGTTCAAACCCCAAGCTTGTGCCAGTGGCTTTGACCGCACTGTACACTAAGTATGAAACAGAGCATAGGGTCTGTCTTTGCCCTGGTTATTTTAGTGGTAACAAACCCAGTGAGGCAGCGGCGCCTTCCAGCGCACCGGCGAGGCCAGCGGGTCGGTTTAGAGTTTTGGTTTTAGAGCGAAAACAGAACGAACAGAAAGAAATATATAAAATAAATTGCATTTTATTTTCATGGTGCGGTGAAGACGTTTTGTTGAAATTACTGTTAGCGGACAAAGTTTTATATTTGTATTTTTGTATTAATGAGAGCCCCCCACCACCTAAGCGCTGCTGCCGGTGGCGACGCTATGCACAGCGCCGCTGATGGTGGCGACGCTAATAGGGAGTTTTAGTAGACCGTGTTTCCCGCTCCGCTAGCCCTCCGCCAGTGCCAGGACACTCCCATAGACCCAATGGAGTCGATTTCTGGGAAAACTGGGCGCTCAGCAGCGCTTCCGTGGTCGGAGGCGCTCATTACTGCAACGAATCGAAGCCTCATTGCTCTATTAATAGATTGCAAAACTAAAATAAGCGACGATAATTATGTTCATAAATTGAAGCGCTAATGTTTTATTAATTACTTTTGACGCCGTCGAGCTAGCTGGAGCGGCTTCCTAGCCGTTTGCAAAGACGAAGCCGCTCAAAATCCAACATGGCGCAGCCCTTCTGCCGTGCCCTGCCGCTGCTCCCTACCGTGGTACCGCCGGTACCGCGGTACGTTTTGTTTGGAAATTTACGGTCCGCGCGTGCCATACCACGTGTTATGGCAAAGAATTGTAAGTTACGCTTGCCTACCTTGTGTCCAGCAGTTGACAGTCCGTTACTTGTCGTCCGCGTCTTCCAGGGAATCGAAACAAATGCAGCATTTTTCGCACTCGTTGACGCATTTATTCAGTCATTTTCATGACAAGGAAAAACAATTTACACTGTAAGGGCTGTGCGGCTGAAGTTTCGCCGCGCATACGCAGCGCCACTCCTCCCCCTGGCGGGGCGCGCTGATACTTGTTAGAAGTACGAGGAGCAGACGACGCGGGAGGCTGGTGCGCTTGTCGGGCTGGATTCGCGCTTTGTAAAGTAATGTACCGGATGCAAAGGTTACACACATGTCACAGCATCGTATGAAACAGAAAGGTATCCGCGTCCCAAAAAGTTTTGTTTGGTTCCTGGGAGGTGATTCAAGAAAGATCGCCAGAAGCATGAATCGCCAGCTGTGTGGAGAACAGGTTTAATTATTGTTTCTCTATCTTGCCGCGTGATGCAGTAATGCAGCTACGCTTGCTTGTCACATTTAGGGACTTTTCGTAGGTCAAACTCGAGAGGATGCAGGAGTTTTGCGTTGATTGGAGGAGGGGGGGGGGGGGGGGGGGGGGGGGCGGTATAGCTGGCGCTTGTGGGGCCCGGAATCCGACACTGACGTTCTACGATAAGTCCCTAATATAATGACTACGATGGTTCCCCATGGCTGTCTGCAAACGAAACTCGACTATGCAGTTACCATTTTTTTATAAAAGAATTTGAATTTGATAACCATGGCTCACTTTGCTTACCCGCCCATTTTGTTCCCCGGTGTTAATAAGAAAGCGGGTAAGTGGCAATAGAGTTGGGGGAAAATTAGGCAGATAATCGTTGCCCCTATTGCGTACAGACTTGAACGCATAATTGAAAAAAGTTGACGGCTGTATTATAGTTTTTCTATGTATTATTAAAATTATGTAGTTAGCCCACAACAGGTATAATTACTTCCTAAGCGCCTCACAAAATTAACACTAGAACATCCGTGGGTCGACCAATTTGCGCGTGTTGGCAGTGTTAGATATGTTCCTAATGCAATAGCTAGGATAATTCCCCGTGGGTGTCGACAAAATAACCCCGATTATGCAGTTACTATTTTTTAAACAACTTTAAATTTGAGAACCCAGCTCACTGTGCTTACTTACCAATTTTTCCTTTTGATGAATTAGTGGAGACTGGGTCGAGAAAACTAGAAACATCAACCGTGGACAGAAAGAGGAATCTTTCCTACACGCTTGATATTTTTAGATTTTTCGCCACAGTCTCGGGCAATTCATCTAAACTGTTAATATACACACCAGCTGGCCTGCGCTGTCACAGTAATTCCTATAAATTTTGTTCCCTGATGCTTACAAGAGAAGGCGAGTAAGCAGCGAAAGACATGAGGGCAAATGGGAAAGATAATCATAGAACGTATTGCACACTGATTTGAGCGTAAGTTGAAAAGAGATGTACACTGACGGCTGTACTCTCGTTCTTTCTTTATGTTATTAGAATGATGTAGTTAACCTACAACAGGCATAATTACTTTCCAGGGAACCCTAAAACATCAAACCCGGACATTTCTCGGTCAACCAATAAGAGTGTGTTGGCAATGTTAGATGTATAAATTGAAAGCATGCACCATTAAGAGGACGAGGACAGGGCACGTCGCAAAGGCCAGTAACTAAACATTCATGACTGAAATATAAAATTAAATAATCTTTTCTTACAGAGAGAAAGTGAAGGAATATTGAAGATTCTGTCGTGGCACACAGGCTCAAGATATATCAAGTTTAATTGTACCTAAACAGCAAACAAAACAAATAGTGACGCAATTTTTTTTTATTAGTTGTGAACCGGAACAGTGTTCAAAATTATCATTCTGTGGTCACATAAAAATAAGTTTAAAAAAAGGACGCTTTACAACGCAAATGCAAGTCGATTGGAGACTCCTTCCTTAACTAATAAAATTAAAAGTGGGTTATTGACGCACGTACATGAATTACGATTCTACCGCTTTGACGGCAGCGACAGGTGCGCGCAAAAACAGCAAGGTTTTTTTTTTTTTTTTTTTATCCGTTTAAATAAAAACGGCGGCCTTATTGACATACCGTTCTTTTTTTTTTTTTTTTTATTAGAACCTGACCCAGTGTTGCGATCAGGCTGTACGTGCCTTGTCAACAGGCGCGGCATGCTTCCAGCAGCCGGTAACCTGAGTTCAAGGAGTGTATGCGACAGCGCAGCTGTGCACGAAAAGACACTTTAAACAATATTGCATCCTCATTTTTGTCCGAATAACCCTAACTTTGAAGAAGTAGCGAAATCATAAAGAAAAAGAGTATTTATCTCGAGGCGGATGTTACAGTCGACGCTGTCTTGCACTTGCGAGACACACTGCGCAAACGACAAATATTCCTATGCCTGGATTATTTGCTCCACCCCGGAGACCTGACACACAGGCAACCTTTCTTTGCGGAGGTTCGCCTCCCTAAAAATGATCACAGTTTTTTAACGGACAGAAAGCTTCAACGCGGTGCCTGCCATTGCAACTGGCAGCGCGATGGGACGAGCGAACGGCTAAGTAGGGCGAAGTCGGGCCACGGCGCGGCGCCACTGGTATCGCTCCGGCGCGCCCCCTGGCCCAGCCGAACGGTCCCATACGTTGCTATGCGGAAAAAAATTAATAATGAGCGCAGTATCTACGTTAGCAAGAGGTGGTAAGTGAAGATACAATGTGCGACACTGTTAGCGCGAACATGACATAGCTTTTTCACTTTGAAAGGCTATCGGCGCCCACCAACTATTACTGCCTTAGTTCTCGCTAAAGTGGTCGATCGTTGCGGTCACGCCGCTATAAATGTCATATTTTCGGGGACTGATATGTGTCCCCATACAATTCAAACTCGTCACGTTAAATAAAGAAACACGAAGTACGTACTATGGACAGCTAGCTTGGGAGCGAAACGGATAAATACATGTTTTTTTTTTTATCTTTTTATTTTGGCCTCTGTAACGACAAACGCAAAAAAAAAAAAAAATGGTGGGAAATATATTAGTGTGGCAAAAAAGAATGAGGAGTGTAGAAAGTCGGACGAGTTGGTGATTCATAATGATTAAAAAGCGCGACAGGTCAACGGACACAGAAGGAGACACAGCACTGTGTCTCCTTCTGTGTTCGTTGTCCTGTCGCGCTTTTTAGTAAAGCTCTTCGGTTACGGAATTTACCCAGAGCTGCACAATTGTTAGATATGACAATGGTGACTCAATGGTTACAATTTTCAGGGGTTTCCAGCCTGAATCACTTGCAGCTCTTTCCCTTTCCCAGTCGCAGATGACAAAAATAAACAACATACCACCTTCATTGTTTATTCTTCAAGATTATGGATGACCAACATTATAGAGAATTGTTTTGGAAACTGGGGATGTCCATATTAAAAAGAGAATATTGTAACAGCAAATAGAAATGTCTGTTTCCGTGACATGAAAACAATCATAATTTCTGATATGTGTTACATAGAAGCAAACCCAGTGCGAAGTAAATATGCAGCCTTGCCGGAGAATTGTATGCAAACAGCCCTATTGGTGAGGCAGGCACGTAGCCAAAGGGGAGGCCCATGCCCCCCCCCCCCCCCCCCCCCCCGAAATCTTCCACTTTACTAGGACCTCTCTCCCCCCCCCCCCATCCCCGAAACAACATCCTAACTACGTGCCTGCGGTGAGGTATGTTTAAGAAGATATTTAAATGGTTATAGGTTGTGGAATCTCAAATACCAACTTGAACGTATATTACGATAAAACATCAATTCTTCAACCTGTGTAATAAGACAATAATGCAAAATTTTAGTGGGTCAGATATTGTCCACCAAAACTTGAGATCTCAAAGAGTGAAACTCTCCAAATACGTAGTTTGAATTCTAGCTGCCAAAGGTCCTGGAATCACTGGTTCGAAGCAACAGATATTTCCCCCCTCGCCCTCCCACTTTAAAAAGAAAACTGCCTAGAGGTTGTTGGCCACCAGCAGGCTAACAACGTGTCTAAACAAAGTGGATGCTCAGAGGCTTCTGTTAGTCTATGATCTTGCTCCATAAAAATCGTGCAAAGAGCAACCTGCTGACGCAGTGGACAACATTGCCTCTCGAGGGTCTTAAGAAGCACAGCCAAAAGATTTCATGCCTAGTTGAAAGCTCGTGTCATTCTGACTGGTCCATGCAAATGAACAGTTAACACAATGAATTGTAATTCAGGCAAACTTATTCGTTGCTTACTTACAGACTTGAACCAAAATCTTTAGAGAATAATGTGTAGACCTAGCTCTCTGTAGACCACTTTGGTATTTCTCATTTCTCTTGGCCTCTTGATGAGCTTCCGATACCTGTCGCTTGCACCGTCAAGTTGAACCACGAGTTGAACCAGGTTTTCTTGGTGTGGGCCACCGAGATCCTATGATGCCCATGGGATGGGCCAGCCACTTCATTACTCTTTCTAATTTTTGCTGTATGTGTGTTCTCTATCCTCCCAGGATCTGCACAGGACAATGTAAGAACACATTAGTTTGTCTCGTCACAACAGATACACTTGCAGAAGAGAAACAGGGCTATGAAATATTGCAGAGGGCTGCTCCTACTATCCTTTTGTTTTTGTTGTAATTCTCTTTGCCCCAGCCACTCTCGTTTTACAGTACAGTCGATCGTAGATTAGACTGCATAGATCACTACGGCGGAACCTAGCATGCTGATGGTTACATATTCAGGAAGCTTGATAGGTTGGCAAACAATGAAGTGCAACTCACAAAAAAGTTACCACGGACATACCTTTTGTCTATTGGGTTCCCTGTCCCTGAGGCTTGTTGGAGTGATTTTCATGCCTTGAGAATCTGTATGAATACACAAAAAGAAAAAAAAAATGCAAATGATGCTATTTTATCTGCAACAAACGAAAAAAAAAAAGTCTAACGCGAGTTTTAATTTTGAGGGGAGTGCGTTGGGAGGTGTAAAAGCTCTTAAAAGAATTGCAAATGGAAGGACGGATAGCACATCTCGCGATCAAGCTCTGCTGTCTGCATTCCGCCTTTCTATGCGTAAATCTTTCAAAATTTTAAAAGTGTCTCTAAAATTATTTTACTATCCAGCTTTCTATTTATTTTTGAAAGAAATAAAACGTGAAAAAACGAGTCGCAGGGCTGTAAAAGAATCTACACGAGATACATTAATAAAAACGGGCAGATATTAGAGGATGTGAACTCCGAAATATTTTAAAACTGGGCGAAGAATATTTATATAGAGACTTCAATTTACTCGACGGGGTATCGACACTGCTGTGAACGAGATCGACGAGAGGTAGAGGAGGTGATATTTCGCTAACAGTCTACAGATCGTCAAATATTTGCAGGACGGTCTTCATCCACAAAACCGTGCTAAGAACGCTCGCCGAAATGGGTAGATCGCAATGCAATCACGGTGACATTTTGTAAATTTCAAAAATGAAACGATATATTCAATTACCTAAAAGAGTACAAAACCCTCCAATGGTGCAATTTGTGCCTGGAAGATCAGCTTAGGAAAAGTTTCAATTGGGGTGAAAACTTTCAAACTCACCGTCGTCAGTTGGGATCCAAACGAACGGGTGCTTCTTGTCCCCGACGCTGCTTGGGCACAACTTTGCGTAACCGCACAAATGAGGTGGTTCAAAGACACGAAAAGCTTTCCACTTGCCCGATAGTGCGAGGCTCGCGCAATGCGATGATCGAGGCGCCGAAGCTTGACGCTCCGAAGGCGAGCGAAAGCGCGAAAGCACCGAGCAAACCCACGGACGCCTCCACAACGGTCCACTGGTTTCAGAACGCGCAGAGCGCAAGCGCGCATGCGCATAGGCAGCGGTTTCGTTTTAGAAACGCAAAAAACAGAAAAAAGCTAAATTTTGAGAGTGAGTTGTTGACATTAACTTTAAAAAAATATATATTGTATTTTTAGGAATACGTAATTTGTGTTTAGTAAAATAATATGCAGTCATAACTAAAGTTGAATGAGGTTTGATTCATTATTGTTTTGTTTAGTTTTTAGTAATGAGCGCCTCCGACCACGCGAGCGCTGTCGTACACCTCTATGGTGGCGCCATCCGTGTTCGAGCCGCGCAACTCGCTCTGTGTCCGGAGGTTGCCTCCGCTTCGAAGAAACCGCCACTGCGCCTGCGCGCCGATGACCTTGGCTGTAGAGTTCCGGGTAGCGGAGGGGCTGAGCGGAGCGGGAAACACGGTCTACTAAAACTCGCTAATATCAGCGCCGCGAAACTGGGACTGTGACCGGGGGTTGGCGCCGCGGTAAACTACTGACGTTAAAATGCACCTAGGTCAGGACGTGCTACCTGAAAGGCCCGCTGAGGCATGGTTGTATGAAAACAATAATAATTGTTCCGCAAAACCTTGCGAACTAAAGATGATAAAAACATCACGCGCCCATCATTTGGTACTAAACTCCAATAAATTCCATACAAAAAGAGTCTTTTCCGTTTGTTTTTACTCAAAAACAGGCTTTCAAAAATCTCAAGGGGATCACAGTACAGACAAACGATAAAGAGTGGCGCTGTTGTCGCATTTAGCTCGGTCTCGGTGGACGCCAGCGGCCCAGGTTTCGACGGCGAGTTTCCCAACTGAGTGTTTTAGTAACGTTGGTAAGGGTCAACCTAGGGAGAGGTTAACCGTTACCAGAGCGTTACCAAAGGGCGCAGCTGCATGTAGCTGCATTGACGGGGGACGTTTAAATATAAAATCACTATTTTAAGATTTTGAAGGTGAGGTCACAGACTTTAAAATAGTTTCTAAAATATTTTGACAGTATTCAGTATTCAGTTGCAACTAGGGGTGTCGCGAACTTTTGTCGAACCAGATTTTTAGGTCGAACTTTCGGGGTTCGACTGGGTCGAACCAGTTCGACGAACCCTCGAACTTTTCACCAGATTCGACCGGTTCGACCACTGATCTCTATGACAATTGCTGGATCGCGCTTCCCCGCTTGTTCGCTGCAGCGCAAGTGAAGCCACCGGGCTTCACTCGCTTGGGATACGATTTGCCGTTTTTGCTAGCCTTTGCTGCGGTTTTCCAGCGTGCTGACGACACGTTTTCTACTCGTTCGTCGTCATTCGCCGAAGAAGTTTTTTTGAAGACTCTGTGTATTGTTGAGACTTTCCGTTGTGAACACGTGGAAAATTTTACGAAAGTGCAGTGTCGCAGGAAAAAGGCACAACGCGTCGAAAGGAAGGGGTGGCGGCGTGTTCAAAGCATCCTTGGCACGCCGAAGTGCCGTGTCTCTGTGCCTTCGCACGCTTGGATACCGACCAAGAACCGACGCCGTGTGTATGTGTTCAGCGAGTGCAATGTGCGTGAAGCTGTTCGTGCCTCTGGATCAGCGTCTTTTCCCCTCGCGGTTTAGGAACGAGCTTAATCCAGCGTCCACTAGCGACGGAAGATGGGGAGAAGGTACGTCTTTTTTTCGTCCTTAGACGATTTACACAATACCGTGCACAACAGCTCCTCATCACTGATCAGTGCTGGCTTATTATCAACCTACGCGACTCGCCTAATTGTAATTGGTCAACAGATTGCACACGACCATATCGGCCGCGCTTCAAAGATTTTCATTCTCGCCGTCTTGTACTTTTGCTTTCGAAAACCCCCCTGGCTCCACGTACAACGTTGCCCTATTCGTGCTCCCACGGAATCTATTAGAGTAGATTTGGGAGATAGCCATGGTTAATATAGTACATAAGAATACGTACAGATCTCCCCCTTTTATTGATAGCAACTCACCGGAACAGCTGGACGATCCAGAACTCCGTGGCCGATATATATAAATGATCTAAAGGCATCTACGCGCGACACACGTTCAGAACTTTGGCGCGGCGTCAATTCTTGACCGGTATCCAAGCGTGCGAAGGCACAAAGATGCATCACTCGGCGTGCCAAGGAAGCTTTGATCACGCCGGGACACCGGCGACACGTTTTCGACGAGTTGTACCTTTTGATGCGGCTTCACGCACATTGCACTCGCTAAACACATTCACACGGCGTCGGTTCTTGGTCGGTATCCAAGCGCGCGAAGGCACAGAGACACGGCACTTCGGCGTGCCAAGGATGCTTTGAACACGCCGCCAGCCCTTCCTTTCGACGCGTTGTGCCTTTTTCCTGCGACACTGCACTTTCGTAAAATTTTCCACGTGTTCACAACGGAAAGTCTCAACAATACACAGAGTCTTCAAAAAACTTCTTCGGCGAATGACGACGAACGAGTAGAAAACGTGTCGTCAGCACGCTGGAAAACCGCAGCAAAGGCTAGCAAAAACGGCAAATCGTATCCCAAGCGAGTGACGCCCGGTGGCTTCACTTGCGGGAGCGGCAAGCGCGATCCAGCAATTGTCATTGAGATCAGTGGCGTCAACAACTGATCTCTATGACAATTGCTGGATCGCGCTTCCCCGCTTGTTCGCTGCAGCGCAAGTGAAGCCACCGGACTTCACTCGCTTGGGATACGATTTGCCGTTTTTGCTAGCCTTTGCTGCGGTTTTCCAGCGTGCTGTAGACACGTTTTCTACTCGTTCGTCGTCATTCGCCGAAGAAGTTTTTTGAAGACTCTGTGTATTGTTGAGACTTGCCGTTGTGAACACGTGGAAAATTTTACAAAAGTGCAGTGTCGCAGGAAAAAGGCACAACGCGTCGAAAGGAAGGGCTGGCGGCGTGTTCAAAGCTTCCTTGGCACGCCGAAGTGCCGTGTCTCTGTGCCTTCGCACGCTTGGATACCGACCAAGAACCGACGCCGTGTGTATGTGTTTAGCGAGTGCAATGTGCGTGAAGCTGTTCGTGCCTCTGGATCAGCGTCTTTTCCCCTCGCGGTTTAGGAACGAGCTTAATCCAGCGTCCACTAGCGACGGAAGCTGGGGGGAAGGTACGTCTTTTTTTCGTCCTTAGACGATTTACACAATACCGTGCACAACAGCTCATCACTGATCAGTGCTGGCTTATTATCAACCTACTTAATTGCACTTGACGTTTGAGCGCGGCTCGCCTAATTGTAATTGGTCAGCAGATTGCACACGACCATATCGGCCGCGCTTCAAAGATTTTCATTCTCGCCGTCTTGTACTTTTGCTTTCGAAAACCCCCTGGCTCCACAACGTTGCCCTATTCGTGCTCCCACGGAATCTATTAGAGTAGATTTTGGGACATAGCCATGGTTAATATAATACATAAGAACACGTACAGATCTCCCCCTTTTATTGATAGCAACTCACCGGAACAGCTGGACGATCCAGAACTCCGTGGCCGATATATACAAAATGATCTAAAGGCATCTACGCGCGACACACGTTCAGAACTTTGGCGCGGCGTCAATTCTTGACCGGTATCCAAGCGTGCGAAGGCACAAAGATGCATCACTCGGCGTGCGAAGGAAGCTTTGATCACGCCGCGACACCGGCGACACGTTTTCGACGAGTTGTACCTTTTGATACGGCTTCACGCACATTGCACTCGCTGAACACATTCACACGGCGTCGGTTCTTGGTCGGTATCCAAGCGCGCGAAGGCACAGAGACACGGCACTTCGGCGTGCCAAGGACGCTTTGAACACGCCGCCAGCCCTTCGTTTCGACGCGTTGTGCCTTTTTCCTGCGACACTGCACTTTCGTAAAATTTTCCACGTGTTCACAACGGCAAGTCTCAACAATACACAGAGTCTCAAAAAACTTCTTCGGCGAATGACGACGAACGAGTAGAAAACGTGTCTACAGCACGCTGGAAAACCGCAGCAAAGGCTAGCAAAAACGGCAAATCGTATCCCAAGCGAGTGAAGTCCGGTGGCTTCACTTGCGGGAGCGGCAAGCGCGATCCAGCAATGGACTACTTCCAAAACCGACGCGCCCCACCACGGCGAAATACCGCGCAATGCACTCTGGGAACTAGTTGGCCACTCAGTTTCGGTTTCGACTGAGCAGCCTCATCTCATGCTATCACGCCGCGACCGAACGCGCTGCTTGCGTTTTCGGTTATCTGACTTTTCACCAACCTATAATACACTCATTCTCGAGCGATACAAAACGAAGACCGGGGCACTTTCCTTGGTTCCCGAAACACCGGATATTTTGCGTACGTATGCGAACGTAGTAAGTCGTGGCTTAGTCACCTCACCCCACGAGTGCATGTTTGAGCTCAATTTCAATAATCCCGTCCAGTACCAGTGAACTAGAACTGAAATTTGTTCATATAAAGCCTTACACGTATTTTTTTTTTTTTTTTTTGCCAAACGTCCGTTTTTTGTTACTTCTTTGGGCGAAAAGCAAGCCGTATCCTCACAGGGTATCAAAGTTGAGCCCAGCGTTTACGCATAACCTTTTAAAGAAACGCAATAAATTCGACCTCACTACTGCACAAAATTACTATGATGTCTTCCTCGTGTCATCATATATCTCCCACTAAAATTTTATGCTGATAGAAGATTAACTTTTTGCAAACGCTGAGATCGGCTAGCTACGACGGAGGCCCTAACAAGCGTCCCCTACTCCTCGCTAAGCCTTTTTGCACGAGTTTTTACTGACGCTCAAGATCTGTGCCTGAACGGTGTGTCTGAAATTATCTCGGCATACTCAGGCAGAAAGAAAACAAACACATAACAAATATTATGGCCATTAGGAACCCTCAAACGCGCTTTGTATTCGTTCGAGCACTTCTGTGAAGAATGTCGCACCGTGCGCCGGACGAGCGTGAACCCCTGTGCGGTGCGAATACGGGTTCAAGCCCGTCCGGCGCACTTCCGGCGAACGGTGCGGCATTCTTCGCACAAGTGCTCGACTTTTGCTTTCTTAAAACGGTCTGTATGCGCGAATTTGCCTATATAATTGCAGGATAACTCTATGCGCATACGCGATGTTGAATATTAGTGGAAAGCAAGGGGGTGGGGACTTCACTTCGTGCAGTGCTGCGGGTCAGTACAGATAAGAGATAAGAAGTGTGTTAAAATTGAGCTTTTCAATGGCGCCTCCGAGGTTTACCTCGCATACTCAGGCATATTAAGAAAAACAGTAATTGCAAAAGGTAATATTTCGTCTATGGATGCGCAAAACAAACAAACTTCCTGACCAACAACACTAATGTAAAGGCGCGAGCTCGATGTATGCGTACTAATTGGTTGCTATAGCTTGTTGATTCGTACACAAGCAAGATCCCCGAGCTTCGCAGCGTCGAGATTCCCAGCACTAGCTCGTCCACATATACCTCGATTGGAACGCTAAGAGGAGGGCTGAAGTACAAAAATACAACAAGCATGTGTTAAGACAAGCTATACGTCTCGGGCTTGTGCTAAAGCTTCGAGGTCTGGCAATTTAGGTTAGTTTAGAGACCAAAAATGACGCTTTCGGGACCAGAAAACGATCTCTTGTCGACGTGTCGATCGAAACCGAAACCATGCCTCCCTCCTCCCTGGCCAACTAGTTCCCAGAGTGCAACGCGCGCCGTGTTGCATGCAGGGCTTTATGGAAGTAGTCTATTGTCATTGAGATCAGTGGGTTCGACTTTTTGGACAGTGTGGCCAGACCTTAATACACGCATGTCTAGGTTTGGAGAATTTATTTTTATGCAAAGGGTTATTTTATTTTATGAACAATTGGAATTAAAAGAAACCAATTCTAATCACTGAAGACGATAATAGCTTAATTTTTTTGTACTGTATTAACTGAAATAACCAATCAGCGGTGCCCTTAATTCATCCCTTAGCCATTACGATCCAATCCGAAGCCAACTGGCCAGCCTGTCGCGGATGCGCACACGAGTCGAACCTCTATACAAGGTTCGTCGAAATTTCCACGAAAAGTTCGAAAAAGTCGAACCTGGTCGAACTCGACCTCGGCCGGTTCGCGACACCCCTAGTTGCAACAGAACCCTTTTTAATCAGGGCGGTCACTCCCAAAAAACCGCCAAAGTACAAAAAAAAGTTTTTTCGCTAGAAGGCGCAAGCTACCGCCTGATATTTTTATTCAGTTCTGCTTTCCATTTTTTTTTATCTATATCATCCACTTATCTTCATACATCGTTGCTAAGTGGCTCAGTTGGCTCAGTCGTTGCTATGAACGCTTCTAGCTCTTGATACCACGCAGCACGCCGAAAGAAGTAGTGATGTTTTGTTCCTGTGCGAAGCTGCGCGGTGCCCTGCCGAACAAACACAGTGTCATTTCGTACGTAAGAAAGCTTCTGAGAAGCGACAGGCAAGCTTTTCGAAGCCAGGCCACCAGATCTAATGCCGTCATCCTAGGCATCGAAACCAGCTGCGACGATACAGCGATCGGCGTTGTCGACGACCAGGGCAACGTTCTCGGGGAGTCCAGCCATTCTCAACTCGAGACGCACAACGAGTACGTTGACGGAAGGGGTTGCTGATGTCGAAGGCTCGAGTAATGCGGACATTTCTCGCAGGTATGGCGGTATCATCCCCCCGATCGCGAGGGATCTGCACCAACAGCACATTGACCGCGTTGCCGAACGAGCCCTCAAACAGTGTCCGGTGCCTGCCGAGGTGAGCCAGTCGACATCACCTCGAATAATCAAAGCCCGTGCGCTAGCATTTCAACGTCATCACAGTGAAATCGAGCGCAGACTCGGATATTGGACACGATTGCTGTGTCAGCGCGTTCGGCCGGGCCTCGCGTCCAATCAGCGCTTCGAAGGACGCTCGGCATCGGGCTCGCGTCCAATTGCCAAGTTGGTGAAATCCGAGTGTGATGTCATTGCGTAGATGGAAGAGGCTGTTGACAGGCCTTGATTATTCAAGGTGGTGGTTCAGTGTAGTAATGGCCCAGTCCCACTAGAGCGACAAACAGAAACAACTGGCACCGTAAGGCTGCAAGCAGAAAGCGGCGCGAAGGTATCTTTAGCAAGCTCGCAATCTAACCGTTACTTACTTCTCGAGCACCAAGAGACTGCAAGCCTGCAAGGGTACTTCCACGTGCATGCCACAAACGTAATGCATAAAAATAAAAAAAAGAAGAATATATTATGATTGAGACCTCATTGCTTAACAAGAATGAGTTTGACTAAAAGTGAGCCATTGTAGTGATTGCACAGTGGGATTCGTTGTAATGGGCGATGGCCGCACAACCATGTCGTCTTTCTAATCTTTCCGTCCTATCATTATTTTCACTGTTGAAACAGAACTAAAACAGAAGAGCAGCCCAATAGGACTCCGCTTGTCAAAACACATTGACATTGTGCCGTGATATCAGTTTTCATTGCTTTTTATGCCCCATGCTACCTGTACCCAGAAAAAGAATCTTAAAAAATGACTAAATAAGTGGAAAGGTAGGCACTGACAATGTTGGTCATGAGTCATGGTGCCCTGCGAAAATGGAGACAACGAAAGCAAGGTTAGGGGAGAGGGTGTGCACGTGCTCAGAAGCTTGCTGGAAAAAGGTCCATTCCCTGTGAAGCTTTTTGCTACACGAGAACAGCTCCTTCCCCACGTAGCCGTCTTTCCCCCTAAATCTAATCCGTTATCCCTTTGCGTGCTCGCCCATCTCAACGTGGACACAAATACTGCGGAGAACCAATACCATACCTATCGGCGATGCAGGGCAAGCACTTTACTGCCCCTTCTCTGGGCATGGGGACAGCAATTTGAGAGTGACTTCCGCCCGAAGCACAAACTCCAATATGGTGGTGAGGATCCGGCAAAAACTGCACGCAGTTAAGCGGGATCAACCTTACGGCTGTGCAGGCAGGGACGAACGGAACAGGATAATCGTATGAACCTGGACACTGCGGAGCATTACACACAGCCACTAATAAGTGGGCATGGAAACTCAGTGACTCTTGGAATTCCGATGCATTCAGGCATCGTGTATCCGGCAACACTTGGGTGTATTTAGTCCCAAGCTGTTGCCTCTGGCCACGAGGTACTGCATCACAGCGGTCGGAACCACAAGAGCGTAAAATTTATCCAGAAACGTTGTGGATGCACAGAACTCAAAACCATACCGACAGCTCATGCAAGGCCAGCTGGGAGTGAGTGTGCAACGAAACTTGGACGTTAAGCTCCCCGGACAAAATGCAGTTCGAGAATAATTTCCCAATGCAGTCCGTGCAACCACCGTCAGGAATGGAAGTTTTGACGAACTCTCAGAGTGAACCCTCTGTAACGCGAGCAATCGAAAGCAGTCGATCCAAGACATTGCAACGATATGTGAACAAAGGTGGTTGCGTGCATCATATTACCTAATAAATGAACTGGCACCTCACCCATCGGACGTGGATGACGAGAGGCGTGGTTTGGTCGACAGAACACCCAACACTGCAGGCCTTGAGGGGAGGGGTAATTTCCATGCGCATTGAACACTTGTGTGGCATCAAGAGGCTGAAGGATAAACCTGCCAGCATCCAATGGTGCAGCTAAACAGTGGATAATCAAGGTGCTCCTCACTACAGGGGTAAATAAACTCCCGGCTCACTGGGACAAAGGATTTTCAGCAAAGACAACGTCTAGGTTTGTGCTTCCTCATTGAACAAACAATCATGTCGGATCCCGTGTGGCCTTACTACAATGAGGATCGCCCCCAGAAGGAGTGTGGTAGCAATGCCCTAATCCAACCGGAAACAGGCTAGGAATCGGAAGGCTAGCCTAAATATAGATCAGGCCCCACATTGGGCCGCCAATTTTGTAAGGTTCTATTCTGATTCTCTAGTCATTTGTTTCCAGATGAATGTGACACCGCAATGCATAGTAGCTCATTCTGCGGGGGGGTTTTGGGATCGGTAAGGTCATCGAGGAAGCCTGGGAGGGGTGTGCCGCCACTGTATGCTGCATGCCGATTGTTCTGGCTAGCCCACACCGCATCCTGGTGACATCGCTGTCGAGCATAGGACCCGGGGTATTAGTCCAGACCACATCACCGGCCTGTCTCCCCAGTTGTGGTCGTCACCACCGCAAGCGTCCATCGTGGCCCGTTTGCTGCGCAAGAGCCCTCACTCCTCTAATCTTCCCTGTTTCCTCCCCCTTCTCCCTGCTGCCGCCTCGTGCCACACCGGCTGGAGCCTGTGTGGTGCATAAAAATGCTCGGGGGTGAACTTGAGCGAGTGCGAGCATTTCCTCTGCCAAGGGAACTAGATCCTGCTGGCTTCATTGAGCTGCAATGACAATCCCCCAAAGAGATGCTGTGACCATTTATTGCTGATATCAAGCTGCATCCTTGTGTCTTATCATGCACGATTCACAAACATATACAAGCATCTGCCAGCGTCTCCGGCACCTCTCCACGTGCACTAATGGAAGATTTGGAGGAACTAAATGGTCTTTCAAATCAATGAAAAAATGGTAAACCTCACACCTTCAGCATCCAATCAAAACACTAAAATGGTTTCCTTTTCACTTTTTATAATGTGTTAGTATTAGTACCCTGATACATGCGCTAACCTTGGGCCAGTTTTGAGCAGATGTATATAAAGTTTACAACATTGCCACGGGATGGCGCCACAGCCCCTCTGACTGTGGAGACTGGCTAGGAAGCACCTTTTATGAGCGCGGACAAGTGGCGGTGGGGTGCATATTTTGAGAGGCATGGCGATATGATGCGTAGCAACGAAGGCCACGCTGGATTGGCTGGTTGCGGGGAGCAACACCGTGATGTAACACCCAGTAACCGAAGATCGCCGGCGACGTCCCCCGTCACCAATTTCGGAACCGCGCAGTGGGGTACGGCGGATGTAGCACTGTGGTGCGTGTCAGCCCACCCCGGCACCCCCATTCACGCCACTTCGTGGCGACAGTTTGCAGATGGCTCATTACAAAGTACTACCCACCTTGGGCCAGCCGTACACGCCGCCTCGCAGTGCCCTACCGGCAGCCCAGCTACTCCCTAGCTCCGCTGTTCCCCACTGCACCTCGGTTGCTTCGTGTTATGTCACACCATCACTCTCTATAACCATTCAATCCTGTGTTGCTGCCGTCCTTCATGCACCTGCTTAGTGAACTGATCTGCTTGCACCATGGAGAACAGAGATTTCGGGAATCTTCAGCTTGCAGAAAAGTGCCGAGAGGCTGCATTCACCATGCTTTGTTGTATATAACCGCTGCACGAAAAGCTAATGCATTTCTTCGAGAGTCAGTGTGGCGGCAGCAGTGATTTTGGCCCATTTAGTTTTAGAGCGCAGCTCTTAGGCACCCGTTTCCGGCTTGAGCGGCGTCGCCGTCGGCGTCAATGTCGGCGTAACCTTGCGGTGCATTATGGGTAAATTCCCCCGCTAGATCTAGCGAAAAGATTTCCCCGCTACATTTAGCGGATAAATTTCCCCGCTAAATCTAGTGGAAAAACTTCCCCGCTAAATCTAGTGGAAAAATTTCCCCGCTAGATCTAGCGGAAAAATTTCCCCGCTAAATTTGGCGGAAAAATTTCCCCGCTAGATCTATCGGAAAAATTTCCCCGCTAAATCTAGTGAAAAAAGTTCCCCGCTAAATCTAGCAAAAAAATTTCCCCGCTAAATCTAGCGAGGAAATTTTGGTCACGTGACCCTCCCCCAAGGTCACGTGACCTAGGGGGGGGTCACGTGACCCTTTCCCTTATGTAACGTGACCCCCCCCCCCCCCCCCCGAGAACACGTGGCCCTCAGTACCCTTCCCTCCTCCTCCTCAAGAGCTGCGCACCAATTCGGCGTTACAGGGAGTTGTAAACGGCTTTCACTTTTTTATTGTTGAATTTCCCAAATTTATATTGACCCGGGCGAGCGCGACGACACACAGCCGAAAATGCGAACCGGAAATATCCGACTTTGCTCGCCAGGGGCGCCGTTAGAGACTTGAGAGCTACAGACCTATTCTGGGTTAGAACATGCTCCAAGTTCATAAAGTAATGAAGCTCCTTACCTCTTCTTTTCTGATGGCACACACCGTTTCGTTCCGGGAATCCTCGAACTCAGTTTTTCTGTCGGGTGGCATCCGTTATTTCGAAAACGGTGGATTTACTCCTTGCAGGAGATGTCCGCCATTGCGGTTACGGTGCGGCCCGGCATGTCCCTGTCGCTTCTGGTGGGCCTCAACTTTGCCCGCCAGTTGGCCGCCAAGCACGGCAAGCCGCTCATTCCCATCCACCACATGGAAGCACACGCACTGGCCGTTCGACTGGTGCAGCGGTAAGACGTCGCGGCTTTGTTCGCCCTCTCTTCGTGCTGCACGAAAGCTCATGCTTCAAACCCATTCAAAGGTTGCAAATGATATGATGGTTATTGTTGACGAGCTAGAGTGGATAAAGAAGCTAGCTTTATTTGTATCGACGTGCAAAGCGTTACGAATAAGAGGAAGAGCCTCGGACATGTTCTTTTGTTGTGCAGCTGTAATCGGTGAGACTTGGCTTAGACGAGATTTTCCCGATTGCCATACTTTCCTTCCCTCGTATGACAGTTTCAATTCAGACTGTAATAGTATGTTAGCTTGGAAGGACTACAGTTTTCCGATTTCGCCTACAAGGAGAGTTAATGGAACCATCTGAATCTTGACTGGTTAAATTACGAGCTGTCCTGGGTCACTTGAAAGCTTCCTGGTTTCCATTTGTGAAGTCTGCTGCGGTGAAATCGGCGGCATAAGGAAGGTGTCTTGCAATGGAGAAAACAGAGACATTGTGGATTTCTCAGAAATTCTTAATCAGCCTGGAAATTTTGGATAATCGAGGAATTCTCAGAAAAACTCGCCTGCATTCTCTTTGGTACAATCTGCGTGTACGAAAGGTTTCGCCTTTAGTTTGTAACACACTCTATGACTGTCATCTTTTGCGAGATTATTGTTGGGATTCGGAGATTAATAAAATTAAAAAAAGAAAAGAAGCAGGGCCAAGGCGGCAAACGATCCGTATTACTTTCTTGTAATGCGATTATCAACTTCAGCAGTCGGCATGAGTTTTAATGGCAGACACTCTTCTGGTGTAAAAAGTGACGAAAATATCTTGTGCAGAGTGGACTTCCCTTACCTCGTTCTTCTGGTGTCTGGAGGCCATTGTCAACTGGCAGTTGTCCGGGACATTGACGACTTCCTCCTCCTGGGCCAAACTATGGACGATGCTCCTGGTGAAGCTTTTGACAAGGTGCTGCTCAAACAGATGCTCCAAGCTATCTTTTTGTGTACAATGTATGCAGAATATCTGCAGGAAAAACAAACAGACAAAAAAAATATGTATGCCTCCTCTTAAAGGGCAACTCCGCTTCATTTTTGGATTTGAAAAAACAATGCAATCCTCTTCAGTATCGCCTAGGAAGACCACACGTAAAATCTTACGATGCAGTTCTGTCTAAATGTTTCTTAAACGGCCCGGCAAACTTTGCAACTCGCCAAGTTGCCGAAATTGGCTGACTTGAGCGGGTGAATTCAGGCGCAGCTAACAGCGCAGTCAAGGCTACGGCATGGGCGGAGCCAACATTGAGCTAAACGCCATCTATATGGCCCCCTTTTGCTTGTTTTCACTTCTCCGGGCGAGCGTAGCGCATGACGTCAGCAACGTTGCCTCTCGGCGCTCAGCAGTGTCCACGTGATTGGCGTAACGCGCCTGCGCAGCGCGTTTCTTGGGAGCCGTCCGGCCGCCCGCCGTGGTCCCGCCGTTACCACTGTCTTCCGCGTCACAACCGCTGTCGTCGTCTCACCGATTGTGATTATTGTCTCTCGAAGTTTTGTCCACACTACGGACACCACGTGCGCGCACACTTATGCCGCAGTTGTGCAGACGTTGTCGAATGCCGTAGACACCAAAATGTGGCGAAAAGTGCGGTGCAAACGACACTCGCGCCTGCCACACGCCCGCCCCAATCCCGCCCGTCGTTGGGCCGAGGATCACGTGACATCTCGTACCACGTGATGGCCATGTACTTGGCGACCCGAGGCCAATGTTGCCGGGCGGAGCCGAAGTTTCGGTTTCGATTTCTGCTCATGTTTGAAATCAGATTTAAAAATATATATCTCATTTTTCGCGAAGCGAACGACGTAGTGTGTTTTACTAGGGCTTTTTAATTCAAAATCAATCATTATCCCGAAATCTTCGGAATATAGCGGAGTTGCCCTTTAAGTAACTGCCAAATAAGACGTAATGCGATAGCATTTGGGATCCTTCGCCTACCGAGTTTTCAAGGCCGATTGTACAGTGGTGCCTTAATTCAATGACTGCCATTGCCTTTCCCAACGTCGCGCAAGCTACGCACCGCTGTGTTGCACATTGCTTCGGCAATTTCGGCGTGTTTTAGAAGTCCGTTGAGCTCGGCGCTCTTGACCTGCCTCAGCATGGCACAGTTTTCTCGTGCCATGCTGAAGACCGAGCCACTGCGCGCTCCTCCTGCGAAACGCTTGCATCACGCCGCCACACGATGGCTCCTGATTTACACAGCTTTTATTTGCTTATGTCGCCTCCTCCAGTTCATGCCACAGTGCCTGCTGTTTATGTTTGCAGCTGTCTTTTACCGATGTCACCCGTCCTGTTAAAACATCTTTCACTAACCACAGCAGCCCTTCCCGGCCACATATGATCTCCTCCTGTCTTGGGTCTAAACCAATGAGTACAGTAGGTACCCTTTAGAGCTGCTATCACATAAAAAAAGAAAATTAACTGCAATGCACAAAATGGTCTAGCAGTTCACACCTTTGCCTTTGCCTAACGGTTGCGCCGTTATAATTATACTTACTGAGGTTCTCGTCGAAGCCTGGACTTACTTTGGATGCACCCAATACAAAGTGGGCGTAAATCACGAAGAGAAACTTGATGGTTCTTTTAGGTGTGCTTCCCAAATTTTGTGTGCAACATGTAAATGCTCTCATGCTAGCACAATGCCCTTTTCTTTTTTTGGGAAAAAATATAGATAATTTTTATTAGTGAAGGTTAGACATCTCGTTTCGGAGTCTGGAATGACATGCCTTTATTTCTGTTATAAGAATTTTGCATGGCCACATATTATACATTTGTCTTTTTTTGCTTGTGTTTTTTTTATTTTTTTTTTGGTTTGTTCTTTTTCTTTTTTTGTTAACTTCTTTGTTTTCATACTTCCGTTCGGTTGCTACGTGACACTTTGCAGAATTGGTCACCCGGTCTACGAGTGTGCTAAAGTATTAAAAAGAAAGTTTATCAAACGATTAGCATACAAGGCCAGAGTATGGCTGATTTCGAAGTTGCAACACGTTTTCATACACCAATTTGGTGTCCAAACAAACATCTTTTGTCAAACTAAGCCTATCTGTGCTGCAACCTAACTGTTGCAGCTCAGATATTGCGATAGGAACATGTTGGATGGCGACAGGGAGCCAATGTCCACCACTAGATGCTCGGCAGTCCAATCAATTGCCTGTGCCAGCTCTCTGCACTTGAGTATGCACATGACAGTGTGGTGCAAGACAGCCAGTCGTCTGGTCCAATGGGCCCATAGCTTGCATCGCCCTGTCACTTTTGTTTTGAATGGAGTGTAGCAACACCGACATAGCAAGGCTGAAGTGCCCGATTTTCTAAGTCGCCTGCTGGAGACCAGAGCGGGGCACAGCCTGGACACAAGCACTGTTTCAGCGTTTGGCTGAAAAAAATCCTGTACAGGGTGTCCCAAAAAGAAGTTTACACGGTTGTTTTCACCACAAAAATAAACTATGCATCGCCAAACGCTCATTCTCCACCCAAATGTAGCCCTGGCGGTCTGAACCAGATGCTGAAGTTTCAGAAGTATCCTTTGTCCTAATCAAAAGAATAAGTGAGTTTTCAGAAAATATCAATGGGAAAATGAGGCCTGTTTTTGCCCGTTTTTTGTAGCTGGCGCCATTCAGCTCTCTGCAGTTCGAGAGCTCCGTTGGCCGCCATTTTTCCATTTGAAATTTTTGAAAATCACTCGTCACTTTTGAATGAGGTACCGGTTAGTTCTCAAACTTTGGCATCTGAATCCAACAACTAGCGCTACATGTGGGTGGAGAATGAGCATTCGGCGATGCAGAGTTCATTTTTGCAATAAGAAAGAACCCTCTGAATTTTTTTCGGGCGGGACAAGCTGTAGGGTAAGTGAGGATATAAGTCGCATTTGAATGGCAACACAGCACTCGTGTTCAACCTGAGCCTTGCACCGGTGTCCGATAGGTGACTTAGAAAATCTAGTGCTGCAGGCTTGACTTTCTTGGAGGTGTGGACTATAGCGACCGACTTATGCCACAATTCTTTGATTGGTCTGGAATCTTTGTGCCACGCTATGGCAATGTTTTCTCCTAGGGACAGACTGAAGCACCATAGTTGTACTGCCGGCGTTGTGAGTCGACCCATCGGATCGCTCGGGGAACCCAACGGACAAAGGGGGGTTTGGAGATGCCGCCAGGAAGAAAGCCGCTGCACGCAACTACTCTTCTACCAAACCTGGTAGACCTGTCGAAAATATAGACAATTTTGAGATCTAGGGGTCTAGCGATCCCTAGATCTCAAGAGATAAGGATCCCTAGATCTAATGGGATAAAGATTTTGAGATCTAGGGATTTAGAGATCTAATATTTCGGAATGATTGAAATGGCACATGAAAGGTGCTATATATCTGCTATAAAAAATTGAAACTATGTTTGAAAAATTTGTTTTTTTTACATAATACTTTATTAAAAAGATTTTTTTTACTCCCACATGGATCAATGCCGCTTGTGGTGACAAAATTTGCTATGGCAGAAACTGCCTCAGTCATCATTCCACTGGCAGCTCATGTAAAGAGCATTGTTGCATTGCGTCAGGTTGCTCGCAGGCTGAAGCTCTCCAACCTTCCGGAATGCCGGGGACTGAGCGGGGGACGTGCCCTGGAATTCCTGGCTGAGAGGGACAGTGGAAACCCTCTGGCCTACCGTTTCCCAGAGCCCCTGACGAGCTACCGGACGTGCAACTTTTCTTTCTCGGGCCTCAAGAACTCCGTCTACAGGAAGATAGAGGCGCTGGAGAAGGAACACGGTGGGTTTTACTATGTCGTCACCACCTGCGGTGAGGGTAAAGTGGGGCAAATTAGATTTGCTGAAAGTCAAGCTGAAGCAAATTGGACATTAATGTGCAGACGGTGTAAGGTCGGTCTGCCTTCGAGTTGTGGCTACACTGGCTTCCGCTGTAGAGGCAATATTTGGCCAGTGCAGTATGACAGCCAGCCTGGGTTCTTTAACACTTCCCTTCGATGGTCGAGTTTTTTTTTTTCCTGAAAGATGTTTCCCCAGTAGTTGGATTTTGTTTCCAAAGAAATAGTATAAAAAAAAATAATCTAGCAGGAGTACATACAATACTTGCAAGCTGTTTAGGTTTAGAAGTATCAAATAGAAATATTGAAGGCGAAAAGCTGTCACCTTTCTTTTGTTTGGTTTCGTTTTGATGCTTGCGTTTCCCCGACATTCTGTTAGTTTCAGATTTTGAACCAGAGCTACTTTACAGAGCTTTTTTATCGTGCGGTAAACTGAGCTCTCATCCTCCGAATTAAATTCTTAGAAGCGTTAAAAGTCTGAATTGGAAGAGCCGGCTCTCCAATTGCCGTTACCGCCAGAGCAGCTGACATGCGAAGCGACCATCTCACACGTATCACGTGCGTGGCGCTTTTAATTTCAGCATTAACAACCACAGCGAAGTGAAACACCTTGTGAGTATAACATTTATAGTTTGCCAAGGACATAAAAAATAACTACACCTCCCGCGGTGCTTGCAGTTTCACATGGCCACTTGTGTAATCACCACCATACATGTATTGCGCCGACTGTTGTAAGGTTAACGGGCATCACACAGTATTGATGCGCAAACGCTTGCCATTTACCATGCTTATCTAGATCGAAAGAAGTAGGGGCGGGCACCTTGCTGAAATTCAGCGTATGAAATAACGATGGTTACAATAAATATTCCACTGGTAATGACCTCATGGGGGAAGGCTAGGTTTCGAACAGTTCTTAAATTGCGTGAGGGCTTGTACTCTAGGCTACTCGTCTTGTCAAAATAATTGTGCAGTTCCCCCTGTAAACTTAGTGCTGCCATTCCATTGCCTGTTTCAGGTGACATTGGCATTATTAGGGTGGCTACCCCTCGGACTGCCCAATTATACTTTCAAACATTTTTATCGCTACCCAACCCTCGGTAGCTGGTCTGGTGATTGACCGAATGCACATAAGCATGAGCAGCCCACCACACTTATTTGGCTGACCTGCCAGCCTTTAAAGATGCCCTGTTCTAAACTGTGCCCCGAACTTTAAACTTTAGAGATTCGTCTCCGAACTACTCGATGCAAATGGGAATTGTGAGGACTGCAGTCGTAGCGAAAGACCAGATAGGTTATTGTGGCTCGTACTGCATGTGGGTGTGTGTATTCTGGAGAACAATGAAATTAAGTGCTTGGGTGCACACTAATTGGACTCCAAGTTCATCTGCTTCTTGTAAAGGGGTTGCACTGACGCCAGAACACCAGGCTCTGATTGGCTCTGACGGAGGGACTGTGGGTAGACCTCAATTCTAGTTTTCTCAATTCTATCTGCCCACTAACCTTCCTATCGGAGCCAATCAGAGCTTGGCATTCTGATGTCACTGCAACTCCTGGTCAAAAAGCAGACAGTAGTACAGTATAGACCACTTACAACGTAACTGCTTATAGTGCAGGACCGGGTATAACGCGGCTTTGTTAAACCACCGGTTCGCCTCCCATAGAACTCCATGTAATTACATACCGCTTAAAATGCAGGCGCACAAAGGGAAATACCGGTTATAGTGCGGTTTCTGCAACAGCCCGGCGACCGCGCAGACTGACCGGCGCAGCGAGCACGCTTCCCTGTGCGACGCTAGATAACAGCGCGAGCCGCAAGCGGCACTCGCGGGGCAAGGAGATTGCTAGAAGGAGCGGGGAGAAGCGAAGAGAGAGGCTTCAGTTGCCATAGCGACGGGGGTACGCACGCACGTGTCGTCCACGTTCGTGCGTCCCTCCGCTGCATTGGAAACAACCGCAACGACAGACCAATCGCAGGTCGAGGAGAAGTGTTCGCGCGCATCGCATGCCGGTCGCGAGCCGGCTGCTTCTTTCCGCAAACATGGCGTCGGTTGTGATCGTCGACGTAGACGGCGTGGTGGAAGCTCATCGTTCCGCGTAAAAGCGCTATCCTTGACTGTGAATTTTCGTTGTGTGTCGCTATGATAACCCAGCACGTACTAGAAGGGAAGATCCACCTACTCGTGCGGCAATGTTGTGGCGGCACTCTCAAGACGGCAGAAACGCCCGTGTCGTCGTGTTTGTTTACTTCGACTACAGTGGTGATTTCTAAGCGTTTGTGTTTTCGAACGTCGCCTGGGTTTCTTATTTGGAGCATTTCATGCCTGTGCTCAAGTTGAAGGTATTACTGCCGCGTAGCGTTTAAAGGATGCGAATTTTTACGCGTTTTCATCACCGGAGAAAAGTGATTAGGGTTAGCAATCCTGAACGCTCACAACGTCCGTCGGCAACCCGCGACGCCGTTAAAAGGCTGCGCCAGGCAAAAGTCGCTCATTTCTTTCAAAATGTGTGACACACTTGAGAGAGAAGTGTATTAGTCTGGTGAAAAAAAGACTTTCCTCAAACTAAGCTTTATTTTTCATCTACCACAAAATAAATTGTTTTACGAAGGTAAGTTGTCTGATGGCATGTATTTTGGCCTGAAAAATTGATGTTTTGGTTATAGCGCCGTACCGCTTATACTGCGGATTTTCGCGACTCCCGCGACATACGTTATATGCGGTCTACACTGTAGTATGCATTTTGGGGAGGGCGATTCGGAAACCGACTGTTGTTGGGGCGTACTTAGACGCCCATGTCTTAGTCGGAGGGAAGGGTTCTCAGGAAATAAAGAGGGGAAAACGGGGAGTAGAAGAGAGGGGAAGGGCAGGGGTTTTCTCGTCTTTCTCTAACCGTCGAAATCTTATTTACAGGCAGGGGGTCTGTGATGGTCGTAGCCATTGGCGGGGCTGGTTTGAATAGGTTCCAATCGCCTAGATGGGGATTGGGGAAGTCCGATGTAAGCGAAAGAGGGTAGTTGCCTGATTTAGTTCGACTACAGGGAGTAGCATTGATGAGTCAGTCTGTCGGAAAGGCTGTTGTCACCATTTCTCTCTTTGTGGCTGTTTTCTTCAGAGGAGGGAGATTAATCCTGTCTCGTCCAAGTAGTTCTCCAGTGCCTTCAGTGCCTTCTTTTTGTTGCAGTTTATGCCTCGTGGTCTGATGATCTCCTCCATAGAGCTGTAGGGTAGGTTGAGTTTTTTGTACTCTTCCTGGAGTGCCCTTCTCTCTGTGTCGTAGAGGGTGCATTGTAGGAGGAAATGGACGTCATCTGCGCGAGTCCCACGGGTGTTGCAGTCTGGACTCCTAGAGGCTCTCATCCTGTTTATCCATGCGGGGGTGAGGGCGCTGCCCGTCCGAAGTCAGTGGAAGACAGCCGTCGTTGCCCTGTTCATGCATGCTGGGAGCCGGGCCGGGTGGCCGCCTTGTGCCATCCTTGCGTCTGGGTGCTGACTTGTGATCTCCCTCGCCACAAGGAGCTTGGCGTCCGCGACGGGGGCACCTTAGATGTGGGCGTAGAAGGCTCATCATGGGCGAAGTTGGCTATCTGGTCAGCGATCTCGTTTCCCTTGATGCCGCAGTGGCTTGGCAGCCACTGAAACCTGAACTGGTGTCCGAGTTGCTCCAATGCCGTCACTTTTGCTGCGATTCTTCGTGCCAGTGGTGGTGCCCCCTCCAAGTTATCTAGCATGGAGAGCGCGGCTTGTGAGTCGCGCAAGATTACCCACTTGCTGCCCCTGGTGCTGCCTTTCTGAACGGCCTCGAGGGCAAGCGGGGATCGCTGCTAGTTCTGTGGTGGTGCTGCTTGCATGGTGTGTAAGGCGGGCGCTTGCACTCTGCATAGCTCTTATAATATTCAGATATACCACTGGGTTTCGTTCTGAGAGCTTTGGTTTATTTGGGGCTGTTTTTCTGGGGTTTATTTTTCTGCACAGGTTTAGGGTTATTTTATTATAAATTTTCTGTGTCTTACAAAAATTCGGGGTTTTTCGAGACTAATGTTGAAGAAAATAGGACATGGACATGGGATTTCCCAACTTCCAGGGCACATATGCATGGCCCAAATACTTAGAAAACATTCCCATACCGATAAAAAAATAGAAAAGAGATATAATGCAACATTCTGAAGCAAGAAGAAGCCTTGCGGACACTTCATTGGGCGCTGTGTTCCAAGTTATCAGAAAGTTAGCTGTAGACAAAAATTTTCTTCCCGTGAAGCTCGAGTTTTTCTCATCCAGAAACGGCGTCCTTTTTTTTTTGTTTTCTTTGATTTCAAGAGCAAACCTACTCGAGGGGTTAGTTTTGGGGGTTTAACGGTATTTACCGAAAACACACAACCCTAGTTATCACTGAGGGCCTCAATCCCAGAAATTTGTCTGTCTGTCCATCTGGGAGTGTGTCTGCACGTATCTCATGGCAAGGCATGCCATCAGCGTGTGTTGTTATCTTGGCAACATAAGCAAAACAATGTACACAGGGCCTTGCTCGAAAGTAGACCAATTTGTACTCGCCCCCAAAGGGAAATAAATCCAAAACCTCGTGGTTCGCAACTTGATGCCCTGCCACCGTACCAGCTGGACTGCTTTCTATATGCTTTAGCTGAGAGATCTGCTCCTTACATCCGAAGTGCGTGGTGATGTTCTTATGATGATGATGGCGATGAAGAAACAGTATGTTCTTCACTGCCTTGATATGACTATTTAATGTTGTTAAAACAAATGTAAATGATTGCTTCTGAACTTATGTATGAACTGTATTATAAAACTTTGGAGATAAAGCTTGCTGCCTCGCTGCTCATGTGTCAGTCGCGCCGTAGGAAGTCCAAGGGGGAGTGTGTCAGCAATGATGCCCAGCTGCTGGTTTGAAGTCGTAGCATGCACAGTCAATGGCATAGTGCCACATGGAAAAGGGGGGTGCACTAAGAATGCACTAAGACTTCCTCCTCTTTTCCACCTCCACTGCATAGGGACAGGGGCTATGTAGTAGGATAGGAACTGTGTATTAATAGAGTAATCTACACTTCGTTTCACTGCAACTTGGCAAAAAGCAAACACTACAGCACCCTTGAGCCAATCATGGTGACAGATCAAAGCAGGTATCAGATCTCTGTAGGAGGAGAGTACTTCATTGAGACGCTGTTGTCTGCCTCACTTGATTCGCTGATCAGCACACTGGGACAGTAGCCTTCGTCGGTTGCCAAGTTACGCTGGGACGGAGTACAGTAGGCGAGGAGGCATTTTGCGGTCAGATTGTACGCACGACGGCATCTGGGGAAAGTGATGGAATGTCCCCCCAAAAAAGAAGTACATGGATGAAGAAAAAGAGAAGTCTTTTATGCACTTGTAATTGCTTCGCCTTGTGTCACGTCACACACCATTCCGACAACTAGTGGTGCCGCCCCGTTAAAAACCGCATTATTGTCACACCTTTGTTGCATTTGATGGAATGTTTTAATGCCGGGCAATTTTTCCTGCCTTCCAGGGTTGGAAGCAGACGCGCTGCTACCCGAGATCGCCGACTTGTGTGCCTCGACGCAGCACGCAGTGGCTTACCACCTTACACGGCGTACGCAGCGCGCCCTTGCCTTCTGCGATCAGCAGGGCCTGCTTCCAGAGGGGAAGCCCACCCTCGTGGTGGCGGGGGGTGTGGCGGCCAACGCCTACCTGGGGCGCCTGCTCTCCCAGCTGTGCGAGAAGCTAGACGTGGCGTACGTCCCCACGCTGCCCAAGCTGTGTTCGGACAATGGACTCATGATTGCCTGGTGAGTTTAGTGGATTGGCATTGTGGCTCGTCGGCTGTGTTACGAAGAATCTTCTTTTAGTTTTTTGCATCCTCTCTAATGCGAAGATGGGGTGTAACAGTGGGAAGGAGGTAGTGTTATTTTTAAAGTATGGAAGCTTAGCTTACGGGCAAATTATACTTTCACATATTGTTGCCTCCTATTGCCTCTACTCTGTTTCACCTTACAATGGACAGCAGCAGATGCTACGAGCCATTGAAGTCGACATAATGCTGCGTGAGTGTCACGTGACCTCCTGGAAGGGCATCACGACTCGCCGGGCGTGTAATCATGTGTTTTGTCCACAGTGCTGAATCGGCTGGGATGGCTCGTAGCGTCCACTGAGGAGTGAAACGAAGTAGAGGTTACATTCCGCTCAATTTTGACAACGCCAAAATCTGGTCTAAGGCAGCTTGAGTCGAACCTTTGGATGAGACATTGGTCATTGGTGTTTTATGCATTTACAGCTAAGGGATGGGATTGTAGCTGTTCTTGGTGAGAAAAATTTCTTCAGGGTAAATAAGTTGTCTCTTCTTTGACATTCCAGGAATGGAGTGGAGCGTTGGAGGGCAGCATCTGGCATCGTAACTGAAAACTTTGATTCCTTAGACATCACTCCCAGGTTAGTGCATGCTTACTGCATTGTCCTGTAGTAACAAGTGGTTTCTTTGAAAACCATGGGGAAGGCAGCTTACTTTGCCTGTTGTAAAATCTTGCAAGGATGCCCAGCTCAGTGTTGCAAAAAGCATTGGGTCTGCACATTGTTTTAGTGCTGAACAACAAAACAACTTTATGTGTTGGCACATTGTCATCTTGCATTTGCTAGCAGCAGTGTTAACACTGCTGTTCAAAGTGGCACAAGCAGCTGTGCGATTAAAAGGAATGAGCCATTATATATGCATTCATATGAATGCTGTCGCTCTGAACGCAAGTACCATTGAACAGTGATGTTTTTTTCATTAAAGCACCAGTACATACAGAATCTTGTCCACGCACTTGTCATAATGACAGCTGTTTTTGTTTTGCACCATGAAGAAGACACCGTTTCTCTAGCAGATTTATCTTTTGTTGAATCCCTCGTCAAATCTATACAATTTGACGAGGAATCTTTTCATTAGGATGTCTGGTATACTTATATGTGCATCCTAAAACAAAAGAGATTTCAATTGATTCTCGTTTCCTCAACAGGTGACACTTTATGGAAGAAACCGTTTTTCTTCTTTTAATGCTTAAATTAGTATTTTTGTCCTTAGATTTTTCAGACAATGTAATAAAAGAAAGAAAGAAAAACATGAAAAGAAATTGTTGAGTTGCGAGATAGAAAATTTGACTTCTCTTTAAGGTTCTATTTTGGTTAGTCAACTGAAGCTTTGAAAGCAGAATGTTTGCACTTCCCCCATTTTTTTTGTAGCCAGTGGTTATGGCCATACAATACCCCAGACTTTTGATTGTTCGCTTCGAATTTGGCATTCCCTTCTATTTTATCTACTTCAAATTGCCAGCGGTCGACCTTGGTGCTTGGTTTAAAAGCGGAGGATTGGTACCTCTAACACGAAAGGGTTTTCAAGGGCTGCGATCCTCGGGGAAAGTGTGACGTAATGCCGTGGAAACTGTTACGAAACACGTAACAGATACTTCAGGAAGCAATCTATAGAAAAGAACACATAATTGAGAAGGAAGAAAATCGCGAATGCACCCTGATGGGAATTGAACCCACAACCCCATGATTACAAGCCCTACACTCTACCGGTACCACTGTGCCAAAGGAGCAGTGTTGGCATGTTGGCACCAAAGGAGGAGCGGCGTTCGGCTTTTGAATGCATTTGAACAGCGATAGACAAAGACAGCTGGCATTGCCTCCACCTACTAATCATTCCAACTAGAGCTTAGTGCTTTGATGTCTCTGCACGCTGGCTTGTCTCCTCCTTTCTCTCACAGTTTTTATCTGTGTATCCAAAAAAAGAAAAAAAAAAAAAAGAAATCTGCAACGCCCGTTACGGGCACCAAAGAATGCTGCAGTATACAGATTCTGTGCTGATTCGGAGGATCAGGATGAATATTTTTTTAACGGCAGCTTTAGTTTCCATTTGTTTATGTCTAACATGTATGATGAAGCAAAAATACTAAATGAAATAAAAAGTAACCTCATTACTTAAAAAGAAAAACGTGGTAGAGTAACTTGCCTTTCTTTTTATAAGAAGCGGAATCTTAGCATGTTGAGCTGAGCATTTTTGTCAGTTTCTTGTTGCAGAATGAGCCTGAGAAGTGTGCTTGGAATTGAGCTGTTGTATTTCCCGTGGAAATTAGGAGAAGCATATATTCCCAGGTACCAGTGCCATATTTATACGATAGCAAGTCTATTTGTTTGTGGAGCAAACAAAAGATTTCTGATATACTAGGTTCATCTTATAGCAGGTATTAAAACTAGGATGTCCTGCTCCTCGCAAAGAGGGCGATGAAAAAAGCTCTTTTGAGATGCTCTGAAGGCACGAATTCAAGCAAAATGGTGAGCGGCAGAAAGTTGTTGCACCTAAGCGAACGGCAAAACAAACTAATGAAGCCGGAGACCGAATAAAAACTGTAAGCAAACTGAAGTGTTCCGGTAGTTTGATCATTTTCTCTTTCTCCACGGCAGCACGGTTTGAATTCAATTAGTAGAGGCCAAATCCCCACTTCGGGATTTCTGATCTAAACAAAATTTTGACTGACATATGGTTGTGTCACTATACGGTGTATGTTCTTTAAATCTAGTGGGAATAGAATACAAGTAATAATCAAAACTATGTGCTCATGGGACCAATCAAACGCCTCCATTTCATCGCGCGACTCCACTCTCTGCGTGGGTACAAGCGGGAGCGTGATCGCTTAGCCAAAGAAAGACGCGTGATTGGCCCAACAAGCACATAGCTTCCACTGCACTCTTAGTTTAGGGGTGAATGAAATATAGTCTATGTACAAGAATACTTGAAGTACTTCCAAAAACTCGGTTCTTAGTGACATTTAAAAATGATTAAGAATGGTAAAGTATTTGCACTTAGAATATGGAATACTATTTTATCGGTATACAGTTTTATGGTTATGAAGATGTTAATCTTTTTGGAACCGAGCACGGGGGTAGTGGATATTGAATAATTGAGCAATATTCATATTAGTTGGAAAATAAGGTACTTACTCTAATCTTCCCAGTTTCCCTTTTTTTCCAAGCTATGAAACTGGAAGAAATAAGCAATTCTTGTTTATAGGCACAGAAACAGAGAGACGATGATGGCGATACAATTTTTAATGGTAGGAATACACATATGGGGGCACGAAAAGTCATGCCTTTATTTTTCTGCTATATAGGCTCCGATTTTCTCTTACAGGGGCACTGATGTGGATTCTGAAATTCTCTATTTAGGCTGATAACTCAATCTGCAGGCTCTAAGCATCTTAATAAAACACGAAAACACACTCATGGGCAGCTGATTTCCCTATTAAAAATAGAATAAAAGATTGTGACACGCCCCTCTTTCTGCACCTTGGAGCAGACATCGGGGGACACCTTTGGGTGGTGTTTTCAAACCATGTTTGCTATGCTATGTCTCCTACATCCAAAAATATGACGTTTTTATCAAAATATAACTCACATTGCACAAAAAAAGGGCTACAATTGTAACTTTCAAAATTTCTATGCAATTAACTATTTTTAATGGTCAAATTTTATAGCGGTCATGGGGACCCAAGAATGCACCCCCCCTATTCCCCCAAGAGAAAATAGTGCCCATGTATTTCTATTGCTGCGAGTTTACTAGGATATCTTGCCATCTAGAACTGGTCGTTTTTATTGACTAAAACCCAACAAACAATATGCCATCAAATGCCAACTTCTACAAAAAGAGGCTTTCAACTTCTGGTTGAAGAAGGGTTGAGTCTAACTGCAACAAAAAGCTGCTTCTCTGCCTTAACCTTGAAGCACATTCCGAGATTCACACTCTTGCAACAGGTGCCCCCTGGGAGTGGATATTTCATTATCCGTCGCTGAGGCATCCATCAAGCTGGATAAGATCAAGCTGAGCGTCTGATAAGAGTCCTCATCTTGCACCGAGCTTGCTACGGCTCAAGACGTCAACATTCACTTCAGCACCAGAATGCCATCAATACCATGGTGGAAGTGGGCATGCACTGTCACCAGCTGCGAAAAGAAAACATCCGAGCATTGACCAAAGGAATGGAGAGGACTGTTTTGTGCCAGTTCTCAATAAAAAAACTGGAGAGAGTGTAAAAAAGTGTTTTAGTGGTCTGTGATTCACCTTATCTCGTGAGCAGTGCTGCCCAATAATCTTTCATCCTGCAGGATTCCTGGGCCAGGAGGTATGACCTGTCCACTTGTCCATTCTCAAAGCTTGAGACTATATGTGGTCATAGGCACCAGAAAGCTAATTTTAGGCATGAATAAAAATTAATTGGACGTTACAAGAATATCCGTGGGAAAAAGTTTAAAAAAAAGGCAACATATGTCTTCCTTTTTTTGCAAGGGCCATTTCTCCCTCTTAATTAGTGCATTGTAGGTCTTAAAAGATACTTTCAGTTTATTGTCTTTTGCAGTTCACTGCTTCTGCCTACAATAAAGTACACTGGCTTCGGTCGAGTGACCTGCGCTGTTGCAGAAAAGTGTACGGCGATGTACTTCCGGTCGTATCTCAATACATATACCAGGAGTAGACTGTCCTGCACTTTTCTGCACCAGTGCAGAAGGTTCAGGTAAATCGAACGAAGCTAATGTGCGACACTGTTAGTGCAGACATTCAAATGCCTGTTTTCCTTTCTTTTTCTTTTAATGAAATGATTGCCATAAATTCTGCTAGTGTGGTGGAAAGTCACCACTAAGTGCAGTAACCTGAGCGGTAAATTTTGTCTTCCGTGAATATTCTGTCTTAGTAAAATGCGAAAAAGTGGCAATGTCATGTTTGTGCCAACAGTGTCTTGTAAAGGGATTTCTCATTAATATGGACAGCTTTGTTACTTACATAAAGCCCTCATAAGGCGAGTTTTCCCTATTAACAACACAGATATGCACATATTTACCCAGTTCGTCCCCGCAAATGTTGTCTATATAGCGAGGTATCCAGGTTAACAGGCTCCATATTTACGTAGGCACGTGCAAATAGAAGATTTTGAGTTAGAAGTGAATAGTAGTTCTGGATGGAATATTTTCGGATCAAATATCGAATAGATTTTCCAAGCCTTCCGCAACCACACCATGCCTATACGAAAACCCACCTAAACTTGTGAGGTTTTTTTTTTTTTTTTTTTTTTATTTCTAAGCCAAGTGAATTGTAATATAATCCAGATTTATGGGCTGTGAACTCAAAAAGTCCAATGCCTACAATGTAATGACAAATGAACAAAACATTTGATATGCAATGAATCCTATAGAAAGGCTATACCTAATCGGGAGGATTTATAAATCCTCTTGCTGTATGCAAATATCCTTTCTTATATTTCAAACTTATGAGAAAAAAAAAAGTCATGAATAACGAACGTAGGTTTTCAGGACATCTCTGTTTAAAGGGATACTGAACCGAAATTTCGAGCTCACTAAACAAGGCCGGGCGGATGCTGCAAAACCAAGTAATATCACTCATACGGCGATATATCAAATGGATCGCCATATTTTTTTTGGAAAAGAAGTGCGCGATTGAACCCGGCCGACGAGGCCGACGAGACAAGGCACGTCACGATTCCCATTCTCTCTCCTCCTCGCTACGTCCCGTCAAGCTGATGAACCGAAGCGAGGAGGAGAGAAGCGAGGCCGCTTCTCCTCATTCTCAAATTCTCCCGGAGAACAGTTACGTCAAATAACTCGCTTGATCGCGCCCTTCTTTTCCAAAAGTACGGCCATCCGTTTTGAGATATCGGTGTACGAGTGACGTTTTGGGGTTCGTAGCGTCCCGTTCAACAGTTCTGCAGCCTTACTTTGCGAAATCCAAATTTCGGTTCAGTATCCATTTAACATGTTCTCTCGCAAAATAGCTGCAGTTTATTTTTGGAAATTTTATTGTAGTGTAGATATAAAGATACACAAAGTTGGTTTCTTTTTAAGTACACGAGGCGTGCGTGTGCGTGCATTACCCTGCTTCGATAGTGTGCTTTCCTACTAAGCGCGCGACTGCAATGTTGGTACTTCTCGAAGCGTTGATCACGGCAGGTTTGCCCCGTTGAGTGCTCTTCTTACCGAACACCAGTTTACCGCGGAGAAGCAACACCCATGGAAGCGAGCTCTGCGGGTGTTGCTTCTCTGCACTGTACCGGTGCTCGGCAAGAAGCGCGCCCACGCCGCAATCAACGCTTCGAAAAATACGAATATCGCAGTTCACCTTTAAGCGAATATCAAATAGTGTATTATTCAAAACTAATATTTGAATATTCGCGCAATTCTATGAACGAGACATACTCTATTGCAGCGTTAGTCCATAGCAATTGAGAAGTGTGAAACAACTTGTTAGCGCGCGCCTAAACAAGGGTGACTTTAGTCAGGGTCTCTGAGACTGCAGGGTGCATCATTTTTAACCCTAGTCCTTAATCACAGTGCTCCAGATGGCGAAATAAATGTTTTATTGTTACTCGTGTGCTTTACACATCCTTCTAGCGCGAAGGATGTGTAAACCACACAGATTCTTCACTTTGTCTTCTCATTTTATTGCAGACCGAAATAATGATTTGGTGCCAAGCTTCAAGTTAGGGATAGGTTAAAGGCGAAGATGACAGAAGGAATAACACGCTTAGGACAAAGGAACGACGACACTTCTTCTTTGAACTTGCAGCGACACAAGTACAGTGAATATTCATAGGGATAGGCTATGTCTGGGTTCCGTGCTTTCTGAGTTTATTTTATCGTGAAATTCGGAGGGTGTTTTTCGGAGTTCATTTCTTAGCCGGAGTTTATAAGAGTTTATGATAGATTCCCTATTTTCCGAAATTCGGAAAGCCCCGCTTAATTTTTTTTTTAAATTTCAATATAAAGACAAATTTTTTGTACACACACAAACCTGCCCTAAATTCATAAGCACTTACCTCTATTACATGATCTCTTCAGCTGTATAAGGCGTTCATGCACTTGCCACTAATAATACTATCTGTCTCACAATGCAGAGTGAGTGTTGCTTTAATGCAGAGTGAGTCTTGCTTTAATAAGCATCAATACTTTCTAATCACTAAGATCCTTGACATAGTCTCTGGAAAGCTCCTTCCTCCCACGCTATCTCACCGCTCCACACTGCCGCTGCACGGAGTGGACTGGTGAGTGAACCTTTAGCTGCCCCCTCCCTCCTAATAGTATTATAGCTGCCAGTGTTATAAAAACACAACCCCGCCTTCCTCTACGAAGTCTAAACTGAAAACTAGACCAGTGGCCTTTGTTGAGACCCATAATTACAACGACCCGTTCTCCTGAACAAAACTTGGCGAGATGAATGGTGAACCTCCTTATGTCCATAGTCCGAAATCTGTAAGGAAAGTGAAGACTGAGGACTACTCATGACAAAGCTTCTTTGCAGAACAGCCTGTTGTTTTAATGCGTTAGCATTAGTGCCTTGGTACATGCGCTGACCTTGGACGTGGTTGGAGCACACGTTTATAGAGTTTGCAACATTTCCACGGGATGACGCCACAACCCTCGAGCGGCAACCGAAGATCGCCCGCAAAGTGGGGGACGGCCAGTGCATCACGGACGCGTGTCAGTCTACCCCGGACCTCCCGTTCACGCCGCTTTGCGGCGACGGTTTGTGGATGGCTCATTAGAAAATATTAGCCAACTTTGAGTCGCCCGTACACGTCGCCTCGACGCGCCCCGCCGGCGGCCCAAGTGCCCAAGTACGCCCTAGCCCCGCTGTCACCCACTGCACCTCGGTTGCTAGGTGTTACGTCACGCGGCCGGCGTGCAGGTGCGCGCTTCGGACTCCCTGGGAGCAACCAGCTAACGGATTTGGAGATCTGTGGAGGCACACGGACTGCGGTTCCGTTCTTCCGCCTGCCACGCCGTTCTCGACGCGCAGTCGTCTTACCATGTCACCGGCCCGTATGCGTACGGTGTGGTCGCCCCTGTATGGCATGACATGTATGCACAACAACGAAATGGCTATGTCGTTTTTCATCGCGCGTACGTTCTTCATGCACACTGAGTTTTCCCTTAATTGCAACTGCTCCGTAAAGAATTGTTATTTAGCTGTCCGATATCAGTAAATAAACGGGGGGGATCTCGTAACGGTTATATTTTCTATCCTTTCTGTAATCCTTCAAATATTAGCAATTTAATAAATATTAAACATTTGGCTTTTAGCTGAACCGTTACGAACGGTTCAAACCGGTTTGAACCGTTATTTATTTTGTCCCGGAGCTGAAATCTGAACCGAACTAAAATGTTTAAGCCGTAACCCGAACCGTAACCGAAAAGAGTTTCGGTTCGCCACCCTGGTCCTAGCTATAAACCCTTTTTCCAGAAAGCAGCTTTTTTTTTTTTTTTTTTTTTTTTTATCAGGATTAGTATTTGCTTGTACCAGGGACAAAAGGGGTATCGGGAAAGTTCATTCCGCGGAAAAGTGCTGAAAAATAATTGGGGTTGTGTGGATATTTAGGCAGAGCGTGCAGTTGGTCAACCATTTCAAAGTTGCGACGAGTCACTCGCTGTAGATAAGCAATTTAGCCAGTGCAGTACGACTGCTAGCCTGAGGTCTTTAACGTGCACCACGCAGTAGTGATACACGACCGCACGCCGGTACGATGCTCATCCAGATCGAAACGGGCAGGGGTGGGGATTGAACCCAGGATCCATGGATTCTGCAGCGCGAGCTTTCGCTCCACGTGCTCCGAGCTGGGGTCCTAATCTGGACTCTCGGTGAAGAGGTAGCCGAGAAATCCGGCGGCCGTGATTGGCCAACGCCGTACTTGACCTTGGCGCCGGCCAATCATAGCCGAGAGATTTCTCGCCGACTTTTTTCGCCAAGTGTCTAGATTAGTGCCCCTGGTGTGAGCGAGCCCACCCGGCCACCGATCCCCCGAAGAGTGCTGAGAGGCTGCACTCACCATGCTTTGTTATATATTGCCGCGTGCATGATCGAGAAGATACGCTCCCCCGTTCATATAGAAGATTCGCTTACACTCTTACCCCGAGGGTAAACGATAAGGAGGCGAGAATGACCTTGCCTAGTCAGTCTCGCCCTAGCTATTTTTCCGAACATTCTAGGTCGCTAGGTCGAATATTCGAGATGACGAGCATAGCTTAATAGCCGAGCGCCGTATTGCCAATTCATTTCACTGATTTCTCTCGCAAAAGCCAGCTGTTAGGCCGACGCACCGTCGCTGGTTGCTGCCGCCGTCGACGCTCATTGCCGCTTTCTCGAGTCGAGAAAGCAGCTGAGAAAAAGAAGACTACACGTCGAGAATCTTTACTTGGATTCTTCTTTCTTGTTTCTGGCATAAGTTCGCTCCATTAAATCATTAGTTCAGTCCGTATTCTCCTGACTCATCGTCTGTCATTCGTGACAATATAATCGCTGCGCGAAATGCACGCATTTCTTCGACAATCCGCAACGCAACAGCGATTTCGGGCTGTTCTTTTTTTTTTTTTTTGTACTGTGACATTGAAATTTAGAGCTTTTCGGATAAATCAGAATTGAAGAAAATTTTACCGGCAAGGTTTTTGTATTTTATTTACGAAAACACGGAAACCTAAAAACACCGACTTGGGGGTTTGCACCAAGTCATTGACGTAACTCGTGGAGTGCAGTACAGAAGAACGGGTGAACACTTCATCAGCGTGGTGAAAATGATGGTATTTATTTCTTGAGAGTTTGTGTGCTCAATTCAAAATACAAATTAAACCAGACTGGCTCAAGATTGATTAATGATTAAATATCTATTTTCTTTTGATACCATAATTACTTGCCCTTTCTTTGGAAGTGACGTTCATTAACCACTAATCCTCAACATCAATACACTGAATGCTAGTGTATTATGGATACGTGGTTTCTTTTCTCAAATAGAATGTTGAGCTCTGCATGAATTAATGTATGAACATATGCTGGGCAGCTGCAAAAGGGGACCTGGCTAAAAATGAAGAGGCTTCATTATACCTTTGCAAAAGTCCCAAAACGCCGCGTGCGAAATCTTCTAGCTCCTTGCTTCCATGTGTCACTGAAGAGAGCGATGGAAGTAGTGCAACGGATCGCCTGCCTTCGCCATTCGTCGTCGCCCCCAAAGGCGCCTCTGTCATCTGCTAGAACCGGGTGTACCCTGAGTACCCGGTATCCCTTTCGGCGTCGCGGACAGCGCTGCGCGCTTTGCGAAAGGTCTATTCAGCTTTCTTGTTGGTCTTCTAGTTACTGTAAGTTGGGAGCAATTGTGAGAAGTAAAAACTCGTGAGACAGGCTAAACCTGGTATGACTTTTGGAAGTAAAAGTTTTGATGTAAAAAAAAAAAAGCACGAGCACTATAACATGAGTGTAGACACGCAGGATACGAAACAACTTAACGTTTAGGGAATGTTCTTTGTGCAGTCCAAGACATCACTCCCCCTGCATAACTGCCCTAAAAAGGAATGCACGCGAAAAAGAAAAGAAAAAAGAAGCTGCTTAAAATGCGTTTTTGAAGTGCATTTCGTGATAATTGTGAAGCACACCGGAGTTTCTTTGAGAGATAATAAATAAACTCATCATGGCATTAGTTAGGGTGCTTGAGGCACTTGATGCGTCGAGCTTGGGGTTAGAAACATACGCATAACCGCGCGGTGATCCGCTGCTGTGACAGCACATCCAATGGGTGATGCGTTCCTTTCTGGTGTCACAGTGACTGATCAATGTCGGGAAAAAGTTCGCGTTGTGAGATCACCGACCCCATGATTGTCGGATACAGTGCTACTTCGCGCGGACAGTCGACGTTAGAAAAGAGATGGCGCTGCATCAGCGATCACAGTTCACCGGGAGTGATGCTGCATCAGCAATCACAGTTCACCGGGAGTGGGGCGTGCGCCCGCCCTTATGCAATTTTAGGTGAGGCACAATCATTGGACGTTGTCGCAAGAGTGGTGAGCTCCCGAGAGCTTTAACACGGATCGCGCGTAGGCACGCGTGATTTGTGTCATTTGAAGTGATAGTCTGGGAGTCTGTCCATGGACCAACTTGGCCTACACCACAGATGGAAGTAGATGCGCGGTGGGCGACGCACTCGCGTACTGTTGAGTCGGTCTTGGCACTCGCGAGACTGTGGAAGACGTCTCGAGTTCTTCTGAGTTTTATGGTCTTTGGTGAGCACTACTGGGTCTTGGGTCGGAAGCTAGGGCTGATCGGTAGGAACCGCAACCAAGGCAGCTTGTTGCAGATGGCGGCCCCTCCTGGGGGGTCGTAGCACTCCTTTTCAGAGGGTCCATCGCCGGTGGCCACGTCAGAGTCGTCGCCAGATGAGTGCTGCGTCCAGCGGTGAAGACCCCGCTCTTCGGCCGTGCCTGCACGTATTCAAAGAAATGTCGTGTCTTGTAACTCGGTGAAGAATGTTACTGGGCTTGCATTTATTGCCGTAAACAGCCGGCCCACGACGAGTAAGTGCCGGCTGTTCATCTACACAGATCTCGCAAAGTGAAAGCACATTTTTCTTCGAACGAGGGCGTCAAGACGCCTCTACAAACCACATACGATGGGCAGTTTCCCGCTATACATATAGACACCAAGGCGTTCACGATACTTGTTAGCAACCTATAGAAGGAGTGGCATCTATCGATCGAGTGAAGCCTTTTCACACTCAGCCCCCGCACCACTTCTCCCACCTTCCTGTCGCACCCCAAGGAACGGCACTTGAGAGGAGTATACGTAACACTTGCCAATTCCCCCTCCAACGCTGACACTGTTGTTTCAGTACAAAACAACAACAACAACAACGCTTGGTCGGGGTGCTTCGAGCTGGGGGAGGGGGGGATATTGCAGTGAACAGCCGGCACAAGAAGTGAACGACGGGCTCGAGACACAACCTCGGGCTCGAGGGACAATTTCGGAACCACGCTGTCTCGGCTGGTTCACCTCACAGACTTGATCTTTTAAGATGTAGAAATGTATATAGTACATAGTATGTAGTCATCTCATTACACACTCTTTAAGAAGACTACAAGAGAAGGCGTGGTATGGTACGTCAAAGCCTCCTCTATACTCACAAAGCCTGACAGTTTGACGACGGAGCCATAGAGTGCCCGGTCGCAAATTTGGAGCGCGAGGGGTAGCACAGAGAATCAAAAAGCCATTTCTCGGTGAACCTGGACGTCAGCGCACAGCTTTTGCAGCGCCGAGGACCCGAAACACACTTGTTTGCTTGGGAGAGGTTTGTTTCGGCGTCTCGCCGCAGCGGGGCGCTAGTCACATGGCTCTCCTCTCACCGTTGTCTGCCGCTGCACCTTTTGCATTTCGGCGGCCGCTTCTCGTGGCGATTTGCCAGGCTTTTGTCAGAATATAGGAGGCTATGGGTATGTTTATTTCGTGCACGGAATATTTCTCCGCTAAAGGTGAAAACAATCTTTCGTTCCCTTTATATTCCATTCAGGACGATAATCTAAAAAAGTTTGTGATCTCCTTTTTTACAGCTATATTACAGCGATAGCTGTTAGTGGGACACTTCGGGGTTTCGCGCCGTCGACCGCGCTCCATATCGACACCGACCCATTTTCGGCACTACTCCAAAACATTACACGGGCCGCTAATAACAAGATAGCAAGCAAGCAAGATAACATGCATGGTCAGTAAAACAGTCCCCGCCGGGCAATCTGGCAGTGCACTAAAAGCGCTGAATAAGCAGGGACATGTGACCCAAAATTAGCACAAACAACAATTCTTAGAAGATACGCAGATAAAAGTGCCTTTGAATTTCACGATGCGTTGTGTAGAAAGCAAGTGCGTTAGTGCCCCGTCAGTGCACCTAACAGATACAGAGTTTCATTTTCTAAACGAATAGCCATAAGGGTGGTATTAATAGTGTGTTTATTTTAAAAGATTGATTAATGAATAAATATATATTTTCTTTAGATACCATATTTACTTCCCCTTTCCTTAGAAGCCTCCGTTCAATAATCACTAATCCTTAACACCGGTACAGAGGGTGCAGTTGTATGATAGGTTTGTGGTCCCTTCTTTCAAGATGAGTGTAGAGCTCTGCATAAAAATGTGTGAACCAATGCTGGAAAGCTGCAAGAGGAAACCTGGCTAAAAATGAGGCTTCATTAAACCATTTTCAAAAACCCCAAAACGCCGCGTACGAAGTGCTGTATGCAGGGATTTAATCACTAAACTCCTACTAGATTAAAAAAAAAAAATGTTAGATAAATTTGTCGGGGGAATTTTTCCGCTAAATTCAGCGAGATAATTGTTACATTTTGTGACATGACGTCACGTGACAGAGGGACGCTACAATGTTCTAACGCTGGGATTCCCCGCTAAATTTAGCGGGTCGCGGCGGTTGTACAGGAAACCCGCACAGGATCCGCGGTGAAACCTCGGCGATAGAGACTATCGTCGTGAAAACAGATGCAGCTTCTTCTGAAAGACAGTAACCGATGACGGTGACTTACCCGGGATCGTGTTGTCGAGGAAGATGCCGACGAAGCCGCCGACAAACATGCTGGTGCTAAGCAGGACCCGTAGAACTTGGTCCACGCCTTCGCTACCTGCGTGCACAGAAGTGTCGCGTGGGTTTGTACCGAGAAACGATTTTAACTCGCCGTTCGGACGGAACATAGGTTACTAACGAAGTGTTTGCCATATGCCTGTGAGCTGCACACACACTATACAAGCACTGTACCCAACGGGCACATCGAAGACATTCGAGATGGAGCGGATGAAGAACCTCAGCGTTGACTTCGCTAGTTCGTCAGTCTCTGCACTGCGTTCGATTTGGCAGGTCTCTGATATGTTGGTGATATTGGGGGACTCCCAAAAATAATGTGACGGGATTAAAAAGAAAAACTGCTTATTGTGTTGTTTAATGCCCATTGGGGACTCCTAAGGTTAGTTTCACATAATGTCTTGGTGTCACGTGATATGGTGTGACATGACTATTGTCAAGCTTATTATGGTCGTCACGCGACATTATGACTTCATCGCGGCCGCATCCCACTAGAGCGCTAAGAGCAGTAGGTGAGTATAGATGGGCCCCACCACCAGCACCCCTTCGTTGCCCTCGGGCGTGTTTGGCTTTGCTTGCGCCGAAGTGGAAAAAGATCGCGCTGGGGGGCGGATCATCTACTGCTGATTTCATGTAGCAACTGACTGTAGGAATGGTATGCATTTGGTGAGGTGCAAATAGGGGAGGGTCTCACCAGTGGCAATTTCTTGCGGATGCCGGCGGATCCAGTCCGGCAGGCAGAGTCCCAGGAAAAGGGACGCCCCCAGGACGAACAGGTTGCGCGACGAGTTGAGGTTGACGAACTGCAGGCTCGAGAGTCCCACGGCGGACACGACGCTGAACATGACGATGAAGATGCCGCCCATGATGGGCTCCGGGATGGCCACGAACAGGGCGCCCACTTTGCCCACCATGCCCAGCACCAGCATGATGCCGGCGCCGAACTGGATCACGCGCCGGCTGGCCACCTGCGCGCACATCTCTTTGTCAGATCGTCGCGCAAGATTCGCACGGCGAAAGACAGATGATCTCCGCGTCAATGCATTTGTAGGTGCAGGTGCAGAAATCGCGAGTGTTTTTTTCCCCCGTCTAAAAACCAAATCTTGTAAGAACAGGGTGTCCCCCAAAATTTGTTTTAATATCGAAAATAAACTACGCATTGTCGAACGCTCACAGTTTCCGCCAAAATGCAGCGCTAGCGGTACGAACAAGATGTCAAAATTTTCAGAACGAACCAGTGTCTTATTCAAAGTTTATAATAAGCGATTTCCGGAATTTTTCAATGGGGAAATGGTGGCAGACGAAATCTACGAATACCGGTGAATGGGACAATCTTCCGACAATGTTATTCTGCCGTTCTCGGTTGGAAATTGTTAATGCGGAGAGCAAGTCGTCTGCTTTCTTGCGCAGGGGTTGCGGTGACGTCAAAACGACGCCGAGTTCTGATTGGCCTTGATGGAGAGGATAGAGGGTGGACCTCAATGCTAGACGCCTTTAGGTCCACCTACTATTATTGGCAATGAGACAATAAGTGCTTGACGTTCTGACATCATCGCAACCCCTTTGCGAGGAGGAAACGAACTTGCAAAATTTTCCAATGGATTTTTTAGAAAATCCCTTATAACTTGAGTTAAGGGTTAATTTTTAAAACTGGCATCTGCTCCGGACTGCTACCGGTACATTTGGACGGACACGAGCGCTCGGCGACGTGAACCGTTATTTTTGGAGCTGTTGCCCTCACACCCCTCACACTTTCGTCGCTGCTGAGTATAACCGCTTGCTTGTGCCTGAACATTGGCGCAACGACGACTCCAAGAGCTCTGTTGCATAAGTAGATAGCCATTCTGCTTGTGCACGTTAATAGTTTCCCCCTCGGAGATATTCCTTTTGCTCACCCGTCGCTTCCTGTGTACCTCTCACCATTTGCTCTTTACGCGCGTGGACGTTGCACTGCCTTGGTCAATGTCCCGAACGCCGAGACCCATTTCGCGCTTTCCTCACTCTCGACATCGCGGCCAAGAGGTCCCAGCTATGCCGGCAAAACAGGGGATGTTCGTACCTCAACAAATTGCCCTTTTAGTGGCAATACATACGTATGTCTACAGGATGTTTCGCCAGCGACTGAGGATACTAATTTAAAACAAAGGACACTCGAAATAACGAAATGATCCACGAGTGGTAACTTTAGTACAATACTACGCTTCTCTCGCGCTCAAAGTCTTTCTGAAAAGGACTGATTTAGTGGTTTTCGATGACGCTGAGCAAGTTTCTAATTGGAGCCATATGTCTATTTTTATTATTTAAAAAGTTAATTAACAAATTTTATTTAATTATCCGACCGATTGTTACGATTAGCCCCTATAATATGTCCCCCTGACCGTATAACTCACCTCCACAAGCGGCATAAGTGTAACTTTCACGGTTTTTTTTTTTAAACAAAGCTGTTGAGCTTAAAAAAACACCCTGTATATATATATATATATATATATATATATATATATATATATATATATATATATATATATATATATATATATACTCAACACAATATTAGCCCTTAAAGGAGTTAGCCGAGGAGGTTGCCAAAAAAGAGACCAGTGAAACGTTTCGGGCCTGGTAGGCTCTTCGTCAGTCAAGTGAGAAGACTTCGTTCTCCTTTTCTTTCAATCAAAGAAAAAACGGCCGGAAAAAAATGGAAAATAAATGGTACCTTTGACTGTAATTCGGAAAATGTTATTTATTTAATTCAATGTAGAAAATGCCAAATTCAATACATAGGAGAAACTAAAACAAGCATAAGAAAACGCATGAATCTACATAAAAGTCATATACGTAAACACGTTGCCGGACCGGTTTTCCGTCACTTAAACTCCGCAGGACATAACGGACTTTCTGATTTTAATTTTATTATACTCCAGGGGGGCTTTCGAACCACCAGAGATCGAAAAAATAAAGAATCTGAATTTATCTATAGATTTAATACTTTAGAACCGAAGGGCCTTAACAGTTCGAAAGGATCATTGCCGTCTTTTTTTATGGACATTTAATTGAGATCTTCTAATCGGTACCGCACTGTTGCTTTTTTTTTTTTTTTTCTCGCTTCATCGTTTAATGTGACACGAGCAAACGCGTAACATTGGGCCTCTCATTGGCTTCACATGACACCAGGTATAGTTGGGTTATACCCAACCACATGTCCCAAAAACTGGTTTTATGATAAGAATGGCAGTAATAATATTATATTTAATTATTTCCATAGTATTTATTGCATTGGTATCGAGATATATTAAACTTTTAAGCGAGAATTTAGTTGAGTAGGCACCCGCTAAACGGTAAGCATTTTTCCAATTAACTTCTTCTTTTTTCCGGCCGTTTTTTCTTTGATTGAAAGAAAAGGAGAACGAAGTCTTCTCACTTGACTGACGAAGAGCCTACCAGGCCCGAAACGTTTCACTGATCTCTTTTTTGGCAACCTCCTCGGCTAACTCCTTTAAGGGCTAATATTGTGTTGAGCATATTTCTCTCGAGTGCCGTCTTTTGTTCCCAGGTGCTGTTCCGTATATATATATATATATATATATATATATATATATATATATATATATATATATATATATATATATATATATACAGGGTGTTTATACATATATACTGGCTAAAAGCTCAGTCTCAAGATAGACTAACTTGCTGCTGTCTGAACGTCGATCCATACAACAAACCTGACTTTTCACACTGCCGCGGTGAAGCAGCTGTAGTTTGATCGAGAAAACTAAGCCGTGTTTGCGGCCCTATAAATAAACTATTCATTGCAGAGAGCTGAAACTCCGTTTCAATGGCACGCTAACGTTGACCATGTAATGCGAGAGTTTGAGAACGTGGCTGGATCGAGAAGTAAAACCGAAAAAAAACGAGATTTATCTATCCGATCAGCGTCCACCAATGTATACTATTCGTCAATTTAAGAAATGGCGATGTGGGCGTCTGTGGCGTTTGTTTCAGTAAAACAATTGATCGACGAGAAGAAAACAACACAAGATTCTCGCTCTTGCGAACAAAATGTTTTTAGTGAAATGAACCAGGTACCTACACTCTCAAAAATATCTGGACGTAAAGTAGAACTCTTAAGGGTTCCTCGGCTTGCCCATATTTTGCACCCGAAAAGTTCTTTGTGAAAAACCTGTAAGAGGTTCTTTTAAGCTCCTTTTTTGATGCGAAATAGTCCTTTATCGCCCAGTTGTCTTTCAAGTGCGACAGGGGGCGTTAGTGTTTGAGGCGAACCCGTTCTTCATGAGCTGAAAGAGTTCCCAGGGCGTCAAAAAGCCTTTCAAGAACAGATTTTAATATTTTTTTTTTGTGTGCACAATGTAATTTTTTGTTGGACTAACGTTAGGACGTCGGCTTGTAGAGAAAATTTGTTTTTTTGTTTAGTTTTTTTCACAATTCCGGTAACGTAATGTTCTGAAACATTCGCATCCTATCACCACCGCTGCACTCATAAACACGTGAAGTTTCAGTTTTCTGTTATGCGTAGTTTAGTTACGCGTGCCGAAAAGCATAGTAGGTATATGGTTTCATTTCTCCATCGGACCCTGCACTCTAACTACGGTGCCTGGAACATGGAACGCGTTTTCGACCGGTGTGCTAATTTAGCGTCCTAACCCGCCCACACATCAAAAGTGGTCCCGCGGTGGCAACAAATGACGTTACAGAACCCGCCATGTCATGTTGTCGGATGTTGCAATCCTGGCGGTTGGTGCTAGTGCAAAACCCCAGTATTTTGTTTTCTGTATACTTTTTGATGCGTTTAATATATTAAATGGCACCGTCATCGAGCCTCTCGCAAAAATTGGGGCCGTCAGTTGACGTCAGTGCGTTGTACGGCGAACTGAACTTTTGGGGTGTCGTATATGTGACAAGAGGTGTAAGGGCTAAACCTTTCTTTTTTTTAGTGTGGAAGCGTCTGCCACGTCCACCACTGCTGCTAGCTGTGACCCCGCGCCTGGAGCGCTGCCGGCGACAACATGACACTTCTACGATGCCACCAGGCGAGGGACCATTCTTTAGAATGCGGTATAAGCACACCAGTCGGACGCGTTCAAGGCACCATACTACAACTAAGCCATAGATTTAGACCGGTAAACAACAGTTGGTGTCAAAAATACAAAATCGGCTAAAACCGATAAGCTTCCACTTCTGGAAAGTATTGCTCCAGCTATAGGAGAAATTTTTTCCACAGATATTCACTGTGTTTAGCGCCCGTCCGAAACAGATCACCGAAATACATGGATATTTGGAAGATCATTAAACACCAAAGTCCTCTGCCAATTTTTTTCATAAACGATCACCGGAGAATCTAGGGCCTTAGTATAATTCTACGATCATGAGGCACGCGAACATGCCTTGGTGATGCCGATGGCGCCGATGTTCTCGCTGTACGAGGTGAGTCCGCAGCCGGCACCCCAGGCGGCGGCCAGGACCGAGCCCAAGCCCTCGACGAAGATGCCGCGGTTGATGGCGTGCACGGGCGGCGGCGGTGCCCCGGACAGCCTGGCACAGGCGTGGTAGTCGCCCACGGACTCCACCACGGACACCAGGACGCCCGCCAGGAGGCCGACCACGGCTCCCACACTCACCGTCGGCATCCCCCACTGGACTGTAAGGGAGAACACAAGAGCACCGTTCTCGTTAACGTTGGTCTCGGATGACAGCAACGAAATTTGTACGCGATGGCTGTTATTCGCAACCTACACGCGTCCTAGAAGGAACGCACTGGTTACTATCAAAATGTCTGTCGTCTGGATGGTCGTCGTACAACAGCACTGCAAGGTTGGGTGTGCGACGCGTAAGTAATTCTAATTTTGTGAAATACGATAGATATAAGAACGTTGCTATATATTTCTACGCCAGGAAAGTGTAGGCAAGATCCTTCGTTCTGAAGCCCATCATCCAGGGTTATGGGAGCGCGATTCTCACACCGCGGTAGCACCATCTCTGAAAGTTGGGAATAAATTGGCAGTTCTCAGCTGCATTCACGGCGCCATTGTTGTACCACTGCAGGCAGAAAACTCCCAGGAGCACTCGGGCGTGTACACACCCGTGACGCCAGACAGAGCGATCACTTGGCTCTTGTCAGGGGGCAGTGTCTTCTATACTGCTTCCACGTTCGGCGGGGGACGCCATTCCTCACCGTAGAACTCGGTTTGCTTGTACCAGATGTTAAGCAACCGTTCACTCGTAATGGTACCTGTCTCGATTTAGTGGATTTTGAATCATACGTGCAGTGTGTTCCCTTTTCTACACACTTCAGTGAGCGCGAGAGTGTGTTGTGTGTGAATGAGTAAATAAAGATTGAATATGCATAAAAGTTGGTGTTACTACGCGCAATTACAGCTATCGCTTTACCTTCCTTGCACATATAGCGAAAAGCTACGGATTTTGTTTTTGTATGTATAGTAGTGGCTTCATCGCAAGTGATAGCGCCGTCAAGGGCTTGAAAACTTTCCAACAGGCGCGCAGAGTAATTGCGTGTACTTGAAGAGGTGACGTCCGAAGTGTTGGATGTGGGTTTGGAACTGGATACCTCTTGCCGTTGAAGACAACGAGAACCGGGGGTGCTGCAGCGGTGATATGTAAGGAACGTGTTTTTTTTAATTTTTTTCTCGCTCTCATGGGGCAAGATAGTAAGCTCGGTGAGCCGCGACTGACGTTACTTTTGGTCACAATGACAGTGTCATTCATAAAATACCCTGCAAAAAAAAGAAAAAAAACGAATAAGACAGTTGGGATAGTTGTATATAGCGAAACTTCAAGCGGCATCCAGTTTCGAAACACCTTTCTTAAGGTCGTATTTTATCTCCTCGGAGCCAGCGCTTTGCGCACCACTTCAGTATGATGGTTGTAAAAATGTGTTTTAAAGACTGGAACTAATGGCTATACCCTTTCATCGCCCTTACTTTGGGTAATACACACTTTAATCGCAAAATGGGGTGCAATTGAACACCCTTCATGTATAAAGCGTGCAAAAAGGTATGAAAAAGGATACTGCAGTGGAAAAGGGTGTAAGCGACCATACTCCCGCTTCAAACAGCCTTAGGGGAGGTTGGTTTAGCGACTAAATCGAATAATTATTGTCTGTACCAATGCTTTGGACCTGGAGATACATTTCTTGAACTTCGAGATATTACGCTCTGTGTGAAATATTCGCGAGAACATAGCAACATACTTCTAACCTTCGCTATTGCGAAGTCATCGCCTGCGAATGAGTATCTTACAATTGTCGAGTGCACAAGGTGGTGGAGCGGTGACCGGATTCACGGAGAGGACCGTGGTTCCGTGTTTGTCCGCGCGTCATTGCATCTATACCGATGGTTCCTGTGCCTCTGCAACTTTGTGTAGTGCGTGCTGCTTGTCAACCTGCTGCTCGTGTAAAAATAAATAAATGAAATCTCTGAGATGGTGCTAAAATTCTAAGAATACATTTTTTTGGGTGTTTACCAGCAACCCATGAGAGTTGCTGCAGCACCCTTGGGGTGTTAGCTTTTGGAAAAGCTGTTTTACACCCATAATGTTGCAAATGTTTTTAGCGTAGTACGAGACCCCAGTTAAATCTGTGCGTTATTCTTACCGACTCGATTAGGCGAGGTTTAAATTGCAGGGAAGACAGCCGTCTACACATGAGTAAATGGCTGTTTTAGCGAACGACGTTTGAGCGTACAACGGTCATTTGAGCGAACGAGCGAATCGACGTTTTAGCGATTGGCGTGTATCGCTGGAACGCGTGTTAACCTCCCCCTCCCCCCTCTTCCCCTTTTACTCCGCTTCGCGGTGACAGTCTGCGGCGGTTCATTACAAAAATTGTCAACCCACTTGGCCCACCCCTTTTAGCGGCGGCCGAATCCGCTAAAGTAGTTTTCGATGAAAAGTAGGGGGGCGGGGGGGGGGGGGGGGGAACTTCGATGAAAGTAGGGGGCGGAACGTCGTTCGACAAACTGAGTGCCTTCCCGGCATTAGTAATGTGGTCCTACGCGTAGGAAATTTCATGCAGGTTGTACCGACTTCTAATGTTACAAACGAGTAGCTTTTTGATTTCGCCGCAGTTGGGAGGACAGCAAGTTTAACTGTGTCGTTCCGATACACCCCCAGTTTCTTTTCAGAGCGCCGCTTTGCCTATATTTGCAATCTGTCTCTTTACACGTGTGTCCATGTGTGTCAAGAGCCATTGGCTTTATGGGCGACTACCGAGCGTGGCCGGAAAAGATACAACACCCGAGCGGTTCAACGCGGCTGTGGAAATGTGTTTTTCGCTCTCCAGAAATGACGTAGACTCAGACTTTTCCTAATCTTTCTTCTGGGATCCGACTTCGGTCAAGGTGAGAGCAAGAGCGTTCTCGGCCTCTGATTGAACGTGGCGCCACAACTCGTCCGGAATCAGCCAATGAGACATTTTGGACCCATTCGCGAGTTCACAATCGGGCAATAATTTGGGGGGAACGTATCACCAACGCACAGAGAGCGAGAGAGCTTTCACAGTATTTGAAGTGATTGTTATTTGTACTCCTTCATCCACCGGTCGATATCAGCTTGTGTACGGCAGAACAACTTGAGACTTGCAAAACAAGCGCTGTTTGCCAATGGCTTCCAACGTGAAATAGCAGACGTCCACAATTTGAGCCTGCGTCGGATATCACTTCATCGCGGCGCTCGGCTCGTTTAACAGACAACCAAGAATTTTTTTCTGGCGTGCTAGCAAAAAATTCAAACAGAAGTGTACGGTGTTTACTCGTTTTATTTGGTCCGCGAATGAGGCTTCAAAGCAGACGAACCGCCTCCTTCTCTCGCGTTAGCAGGCGATCCGTCTACGACCGGTATCTTCGCTCGCTCCGTGGGAGGCAAATTAGATCTTGCTCTCGCTCTCGCGGTGTCTAAAATCAAACCCCTGGAACGTTTACTCGAGAGCGGAGGAACTTTAAAAATAAAATTGAGTTAACAGACGCAATTTTGCAATAAACCAACTGAAATTTCTGATACTGCGGTGGCGCTGCTGTTGGCACTGCGCATGCGCAGATACTTCACGTGGCGCGTATCTGGTTTCTGCGCACGTGCATTGCCCACATTAGGTTGAGTAAATCCGGTCTTGTTTGTGAACAGCCTGTAACTGTATACACGTGTCGTTGTTTTGCCGGCGGGGTGGCATTAAAAGTTGGCCCATACACCGCGCGCCGCGCTCCAATCGACTGATGTTGATTCGAATAAGGAGTTAGAAACACAGTGGAGAGAGAGAGAGAAGTATCTAAACGGCGCCGTTTCGCCATGGAAAGAATATTTCTATGATTCGCTCACATTCGCTCACATGATTCGCATAATGACCAGGGCTTCGGTGAACCGTCCTTATTCGCGTGCACACGTGTTCACGCGCGGCCGTCCTAAACCGACAGTGCCCCTGCCGGGAGACACGCGAAGCCCACGTGAAATTTAGGCCCCATTTCTGGCCTTGTTCAGGTGAGGACACCCTAAGAAATCCGGTACGTCTACGTTTCTCAAAGCATTTGGGACGGTTATTCGCTGGCAATATACGGAGGGAGATTGGTGAACGACGGTGTCGAAAAGCTGTGCACACCTAAGAAAACAATCTGCACGATGGTACTGAGCAGGACTTAAGCATGTGGAACGTCAGGGCCAGTGTCACAATGAACAGAGTTTTGAAATTTTTTTATCTAGACATAATTTTAGTATCTTCCCTTCGTAGATTGCAGCGATTGACTCTCCCAGGTACTGTGCGTGAGAGTATAGCACGCTAGACTTTTTAGAGTGAGCCATTGACAGGCACACGCTGACAGGTCGACAACACTTGCTTTAATCTACACAGGCACGACGAAGGGGCAGGTAATCCAGTCGCCCTGTGCAAGAACCTTGGTAACCTCAATAAGCTCGCTATTATATCTCGATTCTTTGTGATGATCCCTATTTCTAGGTATGATGTTACTACAACACGGACACTTATTTCTCAAACAAACATTAGTTTCTTGACACAGAAACCTAGCCAGCATTCTAAGGATGCCATCTTTCCCGTGCGTGGTTCTTGCATGTGCACGCACCTCAGGTATTATAAGCAAACTATCCGTAAACGAGTGGCTCTAGACGCATTCCATTAAGATCATTTACATCTGCTACGAAAAATAAAAAAAAGGGAAAAAGATAAGCAAGAGAGCTACGAGGGTCATTAGCAACTTTTGCTGTAGTCTTAGTATCGAGAAAGGATTTTTTTTTTCATCGCAGATGCAGCGAAATTTTATAGATCTTGATTAGTTGTTTCTTTCGTCGTGAACTTATTCTCAGGATCATTTCGCGTACGCAGCGCATTCTGGTTCTGGTCGCTATTACAATTTGATTGCCACTGCAAGTGTACGTTTGTGCCGAACCATAACTGCAAAGTTACGGTGTTTCAATACATTGCGCTGACCGCCCCTCCGCGCGTCATTTCACTTTCCTTTCGGCCTCTGCCGCGCAGTGGGTTTGAACTCTGGTGGTCCCTTCCCCATGCAGTCTTTGAACCCTAAACATATTTGTAATCTTAAGGCTGTAAAAGTGTGTTATGAAAACTTACACCCGTGGCTACACCCTTTCGGTACTCTTGTTTCCAGTCATATGGGGAGAGCCAGTCGTCTGCTGTTTGCGCAAGAGTTACGGTGACGTCAGAAAGAGGACGAGCTCTGATTGGATTTGATTGAAAGGATAGTGGGTAGACCTCGACGCTAGATGCATCGAGATCTACGCACTATATTTTCAATCAGCCAATAAAAGATGGCGTTCTGACATCATCACAACCCCTGAGCAAGAAGCAGACGAACTTTCACTCCGCATACCAATTGAATTCTGAGGTAAGGTTGTGTTCAGTGGAACAGCTTTTATTTTCTGAAGGGTGCAAGAAGAATGTAGTAAAGGGCGCTGCTGTGCAGTGCGAGGAACCTACAACACACTCGCTTCAAACATCCTTAGCCGAGGTCGTCCTAACGACTAAATCGAAACATTATTCCCAGTACCAACACGTTTTATATACTTGTAGGTACGTGTCTTGAACTACGAGAATATTATACTCTATGTGAAATATAGACGAGACCAAAGCAGCCTACATGTGAGATTGTGGAGGCTGTCACCTGCGAAGGAGATGCTTATGAATTGTCAACTGTATAAGCCGGTGGAGCACTCAAGGGAACCACTTGGTGTCAAATACTTTGCTTGTATTTGGTAACTGCCTGCCGCCATTAGCCTCGACACACGAACTGACTGCAAATGGGTCCTTCATACATTTCCTAGACCTCCATCTTCCTTTTCAGAAGACCATGTTTGTTGGTCGTATGAACCCCGTGGACTAAACCGCTTTTAGTTTACCAATTTGCGGATTCGAAATAATTATAAAAAAAGTACTTTGAACTTGTGTTTCACTAATGCTTTAAAGGGTCACGGCAAAGAAAAAAAGTTTGTTAAAAAACATGGGACATGTATTTAAAAAAATATTTTTTCCCACGAAAAAATATTTTGCTTCATATTTACGCCGTTAGATGCAATTTAGGTGCTGAAGGTGGAAGTCGCAGCCCGCTTAACCCCGCCACGTGCTTACAATGTGCTCATATCTCATAGGCTGGAGAGATGATTAACGCGGGAAAGGTTAGTTGTAAATTTGTATCTCAGTGCCGTAATAGTATTTTAATCGACTATTTTTTATGTTTGTGAAGAATGTAATCAAGATATAGTCAATATTGTTTTCAAATGTATTCTGAGATTACTTCTTCCGCATTGGTTTAAAACATTAACAAACAAGGCTGCCGGCGTCTGCGGAGGTCAACGAGCAAAGCTTGTTGAGCTCGTAAATTTTTATGAGTGCGAGGGTGTTCGAGTTCATAGAGGTGTTCGGAGGAAGGTCTCCTCAACAGACGTAGTTTGCAACAAACAACTGCTGCAAGTACGCGCTTTTGGAAGTGCTGTGTGGATGCTTGTTCTCGTAGCGGGACTGGCCTAAGCCTATAGCGTCCCAGATCAATGGACCTTTTCCGAGAAGCGTTCTGCGCACGCGCGAGCGCCCGATGCCAAGGGGTGGAAGTCGGAACGAAAAATCGAGAAAATTCGGAAGGAGGCTCTATATCAGCGAGTAGAACACGTAACTGCAGCATATATATAATTGTGTTACACAAAAAAAGAACGTCGACGGAAAGGAAAACACGACGTTTGGGTGGACGCCACGGATGCCCCTCTTTCAAGTCGCGTTGGGCAGGCGCCGCTGCTCAGAGAGCGAAGAAACTGGTAGCGTAACTCCCATTATCGATTGGTAGCGCAGGTAGGTCACTTCCTCGATTTTTAGTTCGTGCAGCCACCGCCTGGTGCCGTCGGTATGTGGAAAAGGTTCATTGTTTTGATCGATCTGGCTCGATTTCTTTCTTTGCGCGTGTTGATGTTGAATAACGATGATGGTTCCCGTAAAAGCGACCCCGCTGCTCTGTGAATTGTGCAACCGTCGTGATTGCGACCATGGTTTCAATACCGAGAAGATACCTACACAGGAAAGAATTTGCTAGCCATTTGGTTGGACGCAGTCGAGCGTTCGGCTCGCATCAAGTTTGTCTGGATATGCTCCCGTCATTGCGACGCGAAAGGCAAGCTTTCAAGTTTTGCTGTGCACCTGGCCTACCAAAGCGAATATTTTTACGTCACGTTTTAATTGTGCGTCGTGACGCTCACTGACCTTGCTCGCGGATGCCACGCGAAAAAAAATATAACAAGAAGAGTAAATCCAGAAAGACTGCATAATTATTTTGTTGAATTTTTTTTAGTTCTCTTGGTCGCTTATTACGCACATCGATAGACGCTGACAGATGCTTGTATTGGACCGTGACTCGTGCATGATGGAACGCTAGAACGCCGGTTTCATAGTCGGGTTTTCCGAGCGTTGCAGAAGTTTTTAGACGGCGGTTGAATAGCAGACGGACGAAGGCGAAAACGGACGCTGACGTGCAGCTTTCGTATCCTCGTCTCAAGGCATTGCAGACACGATAGACGACGGTGAAATAGCAGACGATGCCGGAGGCTTCCGCTCGTCTGCTCGCACGACTAGCAAACAGTGTTAGACTTCCAGATTAGACGCACCGGATGACGGGAAAGGAAGGCACTACGCTTGTTAGTCTGCTCGGTCGAGCAGTGAATCCAGTCCAGTAGTAATGGGCAGGGCCACTCATTTTGGGCGGGACTTAGAGCGGACTGTGACCTCCACCTAAATTGCGTCTAACGGCCTAAATATTACGAATCTTTTTCGTGCATAAAATATTTTTTAGCAAATACGTGTCCCAATTATGTCTTTAAAATCTTTTTTTTTTCTTGCAGTGTTTTTTTTAAAGAAATATTGTTCCCATTTAGTACAGGCCAGCTTTGACGCTCACATTTTCCCTCTTTGGATGGCGGAGTATCCGGAGCATGTTCTGACTTCGGTGGCAAGCATTTTATCGAAGAACAATAAAATAGAAGGCCGTATACTTACGGTAGACGTTCCTAAAGAGAAAGAAAGAAACAAACTTCCTGTGGCTTTGTATTTCCATGAAATCTCTCATGGCTCGAAAAAAAATAGCAAAGAGGATAGATGTCATTGTTACCTTCTCTGCCCCAAACAGGTTGTCCATAGCTTTGTACAAACGTTAATCGTACAGCTGGGGCTGCACTAAGAAGCATCAAAATCGGTTTGTTGAACGCACATGAAAAGTTGTATATCCACTCCGCTTTCCTGCGTTCTAGGGGAAATTGACAGATGCCTGAGCGATAGATTAAGGGAACATCGTTACAATGCAAAAAGTGAGGTATAGGGACACCTGGGTATTCAATGTCGTGATTGGGCGTGTGCTGCCGATTTTGAAAAAAATACTCGGCCGTTAGAAGAAGCACCAATGCCCTGGCTAGAGAAATCATCGTGTCGGATATGATTGCGCACCTAAAGGAAGACCGTGTAAAACGCCCCCTCTGTTTTGCTATTTGGTAAAGAGTTACAGTTTCTTGCTCGACGACAGCGACCGCGGTAAGGGTGCTGAAATCTACTGGTGTGACATTGGGTGTGCGTGTTTTTTTTCTTGGTTGGTTGTTGAATACATGGTTGCGCCTCGACGATTAAACTCCAGTTGTAAGTTCAGCGATTGTGTGTTCTCTTCTTTTTTTTTTTGCCCTGCTTTTTGCGCTTTGCGCTTTAATCATCTTGCACACGGCCGCCGTATCTAGCTAATGCACGCTCTTAATTGTTTGCTGTTTACACGGGTACGAGAAGTTTTCTGAAATTTCGATGCACATAATGTACCATATCGTTGGACCTTTGTACAAAATCTTCACTAGATGCGTTAAGGCACCGGTTTAGGTGGTCCCTTCAAAGTACCAATGATTCCTTTAGCTCACGCGGTATAAGATGTTGCTCGGGCTAAATGAGGTGTTATACTTGGAATAATTAAAGCCTGCGAACATTATCCCCTTCCTTCATGAAACCTCATCACAGTTGGATGGCGCCGACTCAGCAATAGACCCTTTTCAAAAGTCCGCACCATCGCCTGTCCGCCATTGCTTGATCACGGACTCTGAGCATATTATTTGACACGACTGCTGCGTCAGGGTTCGGTGAGGACTCGGATCCAATCCCGCGCTTCGTGTCCACTGGATGGATGGATGGATGTTAATGGCTTTACCCTTTGTAACGGGTGGTAGCTTGCGCCACCTAGCCTAAGCAGTGGCGATCGCCAATGTTACTTGATGGACGTTTGAAAAGGGCCTATCGGACCCGATGCCAAGCGCCCCTCGAAGCGTTGATTGGACACGAAACCCAGAAGAACGCTGACGTCAGAATTCTAGTGCAAAGGCTGCAATTATGTGTTGCCACGTGGCCGGAAGTCGCCTTTCTTTTTTAACACAGAATCTGTTTTATGGGTTCTTTCCTATGAGAAAATCGTCATGAACGAGAGACTCGATGGTAGTGCTACACAACGTAAAAAAAAAAATATTACGTGACCACGTCACGTAATGTCAATTTCCACGCTAAATTTAGCGGGTAATGTTATGTTACGTGACGTCAATTTCCTCGCTAAATTTAGCGGGGAAATTCACGTGACTTGACCACGTCATCTGACATTAGGCCACGTGAAATCGATTTCTCCGCTAAATTTAGCGAGGAAATTGACCTGACCGGGGGGGGGGGGGGGAGGGGGGGAACGCCCTCAAGTCACGTGACGTCAATTTGTGCGGGGTGGACGTAATTTGCGTTAAATGTATCCTGTGCTCCCCTGTATTTGTAAGCAAGACCAAGATAGTGTTAGTTTTGTTTTTCGACTGCAGGATTTTTTCTGTTTCCTTTTTTTTTAAATTTAAACGATTGTTTTGCATTAGATGGGAGGCGGATGCAGATACTCACATGGGTACGAGAAACTGAAGGTGGGAGTCTCGTAGAAGGCACGCAGCTTGGTGTCTGTCCGTACTGTGCTGTCGCGTTTCACGGCGTCGGTGAGCGTCAGGATGAGGCAGATGAGCCACATGATGCCGATGGTGAGGATGATCTGCGTCGGACAATGGTACGCTGTTAGCAAAAAAAACGCACCGACGCCTGTTTTGACACACTTTCTTTTATTGTTTCTCTAAAGAGAAAGTAACTGGGGCGTGCTTTTTGTGCCTGAGCATTTGTTAGAAAAAGAAGTATCTCTTACAAGGTCTGGTAAACTAATACGGTCCTTAGTACAAGTGACGGAGACTGTGATACCTTTCTCGCTATCTTGGAGTTGGTGAGACGGTGTCGCCAAAGTTGTGCCTGATTTGGAACTCGCTAATGCGTCAAAATGTCTTATTGTTGGATTACGCGCAAGCTACGGCGCCACGTCCAATCACACGCCGAGAATGCTCTCTCGCTCACGTAAAACAAGATCGGACTCCGGGTCCTCCGAGCTGTGTTTACCTTAAAACGTGGCCACTGATACCCCGACGCGTAAATCGCCCTTTTTAAGACGTGTCCTATATGTTTATTCTTCGTAACGAACCGCCTCCAACACGTTCTGCCCGTTAGTTTTAAGAGGTCACGTTCGAGACTTACTGGAAATAGCGAGAAGAAAGCCATCCTTCGTCTCCGCTCGGGCTCCTTGCGGTGGCGTGTGCCCAACACTGGAATGCGCACATTTCGCAGATACTGCGAGAACAGCGTCACCAGCACCACCGTCCTGAAATGAGGGTAACCATATTTGCATGTGAAAAGAGCCGGAACTACGTAATTTTACAAGTTTTAAAACAAACAACCTCAGCAAAAAACAATACAGTAAGGTTGTGTTTACGTTAGTGCGAGTGTCGTAATCACAAAAAGCGAACGGGGTGCTCGGATCGACTATACAAGCAAAACGTCATGGTTTGCTCCAGTCCTTTTGTCCAATCAGTCCCCCGGGAACATGAAAGTTTGGAGGCGTTTCAGGTTGGGAGACGACGACACGTTGAAGGGGTTTTGGTGATGCGGGTCCTGGTTTGGCTTTGTCAACGTCTCCTACATATAAAACCCGTAGTGCTCAATTACCAGCGTCACGTAAACGACACGAGACTCAGCCGAACTATGACGCCGCACTTTTTCTTCTCCTCTCAGAAATAGCGTCGTCTGCCGGAAGTGGAAAGATGAATATTTGAGGGTGCTGGCAAGGAGGAAAGCTGAGTCAATGGTTCGGGTTACTTTCTGCATTGGCTAGGAGATCGACAACAACGTTCAGTGTTTACCGAACACAGGGCCTGTAAAGCGGATTCTTTTTTTTTTTTTTTCCTCGACCGAGGGAGGAACATGGACAGAACACGAGTGCTTCGTCAGCATTCTGCTGGCACTTCTGTTCAATTGATGCTTCACTGATAGGACGTCCAAGCGCTGCGTCAGAATCAGAAACAAATATTTTACGCTGCTGTTGTCCCCACGAGCTTAGTGTTTCCACTAAGCCGCTGAGTTCACTCACCCGAGGGCGACGGGCCAGCTGCCCTGCGCGTGTTGAGAGGCCTCGGGGAAGAGTGAGAGTCCGATGAGCGCAATGGTGGGCGTGATGCCCAGCGGGGTGATCCAGCGCGTGAGCAGGCCCACCAGACCCGTCAATCCCGCGACCACCTCGAACGCCGAGGCAACCATGATGGCGCCCTGGATCTGGGTACAGCGAGGCATCCATTTGAGTATGACAATAGTCGACGGGGGGGGGGGGGGGGGGGGGCATTGGAAAAGTTGGGCAGGATAGTGACATACGGGTTTTCGTAACTGCGTTGTGTGTATGTTTAAGGCAGCGGGTTGGGGTCCACCTACGATGACGTCATGCGCAGACCACCTCTTCTAGGTGGTGTAGCCTTAACACACTCGGTCACCTTCGAGCCGGAAGCAGTGTTGCATCGTGGTCTCGTGCAAGCACCCTGTAACAAGTGTATACCGGAGACCATGGCTCACCTCGCACATGCGAGGCTTCCAGTCGCGCTCTGGGGCGTCGGTGGGCAGGTCGCGCAGCTGCTCCTGGCTGGGGCACTGCCACTGGGGCTGCGAGAGCACGGCCAGGATGGGCACCAGGTGGGCGAAGGTAGAGCCCTGGATGACGGGCAGGCGCACGCCGAAAGTGGCCTGGAGCAGCGTGCCGATGCCGGACACGAAGAGGATTGTGGACAGGATCTGGGCCCTGTCCGGGTCGTCGTCGGACAGGCACAGCTTGGGCGCCAGCAGGAACGGGTAGCTCACCACGCCGCCCATCATGGTCAGGTAGTGCTGCAAGAGGCGGAGAATGGCCGGTTTGGGGTGTGTTGACTCGTAATTTCTGGTGCACCATGCATTGATGTAGGCGGTCTATCGAAATCCGAGTCTGCCAAGTAACGCGAGAGTACTTTTACGTTGCCCGTGCAACAAAATTGTCGAGATCGTGAGCTGATTCGCCGGTTCTTTAAAGAAGTTCGTTCTGAAGTTATTTTAAGTGTCAGTGAAACAAGACATGTTCCGACTCTTTGGGCCTCTTGCCTCGTTGGAGCATTAGTGAAGAGATTCATTGTGGTTCAAGAGGTACAGCCAGTCAAGACATCCATAGTGAGTTGAGAAGTCTAATAGTGAAGCTTTTGACTTTTTAGATTTCTTGACTCGTTCGAGAACTTGACTCAAATTTCTAAGTCAAAAGATCCAGCGAGTCGAGAGATCTAGCGCTACAATGGATCCGTATGGGTCTGGTGGACCAGCGAGTCAAAGATATCCATGGAGTCAAAAGATTGAACGAGTCAAAAGGTCTACCGTGGCGAGTGAAAAGTTAACTTGTCAGTAGATTCGGTCTGTCTGACGCAAGCTCACCTTCAGATAAGAACGATAAATTAGATAATCAATACCCCCCTAAAAATTTTTTTTTTTATTTTTTTTATATTTTTTGTAAAAGACAGGCGATGCACGACAATAGGTTTCGAGTTCTGAATTGCGTGTTTTTGCATTCCAGTTCAGGTAATCATACATTTTTTTGGAAAGTTGACTTTGGTTTAAGGACACCGCACTTGATTGTTGGGTGGGCGAGTTTCGAGGGGTATCGCGGTTGTACGCATTAGGTACGGCTCATTGATGTTTGAGAATTGCATGGATGCATCCGGTTATACTGTTTGTCAAACCAGTTTGGGCAGATTTGCATGGAAAAATAAGGAAAAACCAAGGGCGATTCAGGTATATGACGTGTCTTCATGAGGCCAATGCTGAGTAAAAACTTTAATGAATTAAGAGACTCAACGAGCCAAGAAGCGGATATTTTGACTCGTTAGATGGTTTGACTTTCTGGACTTCATGTCTATCTGGCGTAATAAGTTCTTTTGTTTTTCGTTTTCCTCAGTGACTGTTGTTCTGGAGGCCTTCATTGGCATATTTCAGTATCATGGGTAAATCATGGTGTTAATTCGGCAAATAGGGGGAGGCTGGCCTGTAATGTTCCAAAGACAGCAGATGCACACAAAACAGAAACACATACACACACACGCACGCACGAAAAAAACGATCTAGCTCTTCCCGACTGAATGCGTCTTAAAAAAGGTCATAGTAATAATTAGGTGCTACCTAAGTGACGTCGTTTGCATTAGAGAAGAGGGCAAATTATGACTGCGCTTTCTCAAGCAGGCCATCTGTATTGCAGCTATGATGCCACGGAAACTGAATGAAGGTTTCCGCCACAGCATGGGCGATTTAAACTGAACAGGTAATCTTGTACGTGCTCGCAGGACATTTACAAGACAGTAAGATATCATGCGGACAAATTTAAGATGAAGTGTTTTGACGGCTGAGCCGCATATGTTGGTCGCCAAACCATCCGGAAAATGTAGTTTAATTTGCCAGGCAGCGCCATCTTACGCTGAGTTTACGCAACTCTAAGGCGGCCCGCGTCCGCAATAGACCCAATCTTGTGCTCCAACGTCAGAGTGCCCCATCTAACTGTGACCCTGCGCTCGTATCCACTCGTTTGATGGCATATGTCCTGCCCAAAAGTTGTCATTTTTTGGCCTTCAGCCGTCCTGACTGGCAGCCGACCGAGGCGTCTCCTGCATGTTCACTGTCCTGGAGCTATATGCGACCATCAGTGGCCAAGCCTCTTACCTGGAAGCCGAGCAGAAGGCAAAGGTACCAGGGTGGCGTATCGTTGACCTGGTAGAGCACGCCCGAAGAACGATCGGTGTGTTCGTCCACAGCTACCAGGGTGCTGACGCCATTGTGGTGGCCCGTGCCGTTCTGGCCCGCGGAGCCGTTTTGTTTGTCCATGGCCACAGGGGAGCTGACGCCATTGTAGTTGGTGCTGCCGTTATGGCCCGCGAAGCCTTTGTGATGACCCGTCCCGTTGTGGTCCGCGGTGTCGTTGCTGTAGGAGTGACCGTTAGACAAGATTCCGTGGGTCGTCGATATAAAATGCCCTGGCGACTTGATGGGACTGGGTTCCTGCAGAGGACGCGGAAGGCGCATGATGAGAATGTTTTCTTAGACACAAGACATGACATCTAGTATTCAGTTACAACCGCAGTCTTTCGTTTTTACTTAAAAAAGAAAAGTATTAGGTTAGCTTTTCTCTTGTGTCGAGCATTTCAATTGGCATAGATAATTTCATGACGAGGTCCAAAATAGTTGTAGTTAATAAATTTATGGAGCTCGAAGGTTTAAGACACGGCGTCCGGTTTTAGCAGAAAATTGTTCTAGACATCCCAGCATACGGCTTGTAGAGAGGCCTGTAGAATGCATAACACGGTCTGATTTACACAAAATTATCTCGGTACAAAGCGAAACTGGGGTGAAATTACTGCAAGAAAAGCGTTTGCTTGATAGTATCTGATACGATCAAGTCGACGCACTTCGAGTTGTGGCGGACGCGTGCTTCGATCGAACCAAATAATTGTATGTTTCACGTTACGCTCAGGTGCCCTATATTTTCTCGAAAGTCGACAAGCTTTGCAGGAAATTCTACATCTTGCAGTCGATCTCCTGTAAGCGAGGCTGCAAAGACGTCTAAGGCCGAAATTCTCGACGGTGGCATTAGGTGAGAGGAGAATGCTCGAAATAGGGCAATACATTTTGGGAATGGGCTATTGTATGGGCAGGACTTCAGAATTTATTGAAAGAAGCACAGCCAGTGATTGCAGGCCGCTTAGATTTAAAGATAAGGCAGGCAGAACACGGCAGAAGTGAAGGATGATATTTATAATATCAAACAGGTGGGCTATTTGGGACCCCATAAAGGGTTTCGAAACATCTCATCCAACCGATCATACGCTCCTGAAAAAAAAACAAAAAAACATACGGGCGCTTGTCTTTTTTTTTTTTTTCTAGGGTTTTTGCCAAGTGCGGTATACTAGACCGCAGCTCTTCGCAGCACTCGGTTGATAACTTACGCAGCAGAGCCTGACGACTATCCCTGGGTTAGATCTCCACCCCTGCTTCCCATTCTGGTCTGTATGCGCGTCGTACCGTGGTGTGGAGCCGTGTTGTCACTACTGTGCAATGTATGTTAAAACCCCAAGTTAAAAGTCACTAACATGTGAAAAAAAAAGACACGAAAAAAACGTTTTACTGCCAATCAGATTGCTGCATTAGCTGATATGAGCACCAAAGAACCAATCAGAGAGCAAGATGGATTATGAACATAATAAGTCACGCCCTGCGCTTTTTACGCTGTCAGTGACAGTACAGAAGTCTCGCTGCACTGTCAGACAAATTACTCCGGGTGGACAATAATAATAATAATTCCTTTATTTTTCCGACAAAAAGTTGAAACGTGACTAGGGATAAAAGCTGTAAAAACAGCTTGGTTGGCCCCTAGCCACCCCAAACAAGCAATAGCAAAGCAAGCGCCAAAGGAATTATACAATAAAAGTTTACGTATTCATAACACGAGGGAAAAATTATCACACACAAAAAAAGAAGCGTTTTACAAACCAATAACTCATTGAATCAACACACACACCCTTAAGACATACAGTGCATTCTAACTAAGCTCAACACAATCAGCGCTCATTGTTAATAATAAGGTTTCAAATAAAAATTCCCGTAGAATGCTCACCGATGTACTGCTGATATATATATCTTTACGTAATTAGTTATTGAAAAGGGTACTTCTCAGTGTCCCTCAGTTCGTGTTGAATATGTATATACTTTTTGTTTTAGGTTCGCTAGGTTTTCGAGGTGACCCTGGGGTAGATTTTTTTGCTCTAATATATTTTGCACATAAACGATATTTGTTAAAAATCAAAATTTTTTATTATACCAAGTTGGCTGGATGGATGCTAATGGCTGTATTCCTTATAACGGGCGGTAGCTTGCGCCACCTAGACCATAGGCATTGAACCTGTGTTGCCATTTCTCGGGGACAGAAGGACCTCTTCCACTCTAAGCGTTCACATTACACTATTTATTTTCTTTTTGTCCAGTCGTTATTCTCTTTTTTTTTTTTTACAATTTAACGTCGAATTTTTAATAAATTTGTTAACTCTTGGCGTAAACAACTTTTCCTCTATTGGATGCGACACGATTGGGAATTGATCGGATCAAGTACTAGTACGCAGGAAGCACGCGAGTTACATCTTTAATTTATCTTTATATTTAATTTATCTTTAATTTATCTTTATATTTAATTTATCTTTAGTTTATCTTTAATCACAACGTAACACATTGACTTGATGCCACCTTCTCTACTTCTATTTTTAACTGTTGATTTTATATTTGTGCCTACGGTTAATTATTCTTGTTTTTCTGATGGATAGCTGGCCATCCCTAGATTTCACAAGGTGTAAAAAATGAAAAGAAGATAAACATTTAAATTGCGGAAGCGATTCACAAATCCATCTATAATATTTTTTTTTTTTTATATGGCGTAGATGAGCATTGCAGAAAGCTGAAACTCCGTGAGGATGTTACGCTAGCGGTTATGATAAAACGCAAAACTTCGAAAAAATGACGTTACCATTTTCAAAAAATAAAAGATAAAGTTGAAATGTTTCTATGAGATGATGTCCACCTAAGCTTCAAATCGTCAAAACAAGAAATCGAATTGTGGGCGCATGTGGCATTTATTTCTTCGGCGAAGGCCGCTTATCAGCGGGAAAGAAAGCAATTTTCTCTTTCATGCTGGCAAGTGACTTATTTTTCTCTGATACAAATGCAGCATATTTCTTTTGACAATATTGCCGCGCGCGCAGCTGGCCAAGCAGGCAGTGCGCGCGTGGCCTAACGGTTATCGCGCTTGCTTCCCACGCTGAAAGCCAGGGTTCGATTCCTGGCCGCGGAGGCGCATTTTTGTTGACAACGACGACGATGATGACGAGTGCTTTCTAGGGGCAGTGAACACCGATGACATGGCACGACGTCAACGAGACGATCCGGAGCTGCGAGCCTTAATCGAGCACCTGGAAGGGCGCGGCGGTACCGTACCCCGTGTTTTCTCACGAGCCGTGCCGACCTTCGCCATTCGACAAGGTGTACTCCACAAAGAGAACTTCGGGGACAACAACTCACCGTGGCTGCTGGTAATCCCGATCGACCTTCGAGGAGAGATCTTTCAAGCATGTCACGACGACCCGACGTCTGGACACCTTGGATACAGCCGGACACTGGCCCGTATTCGTGAAAAGTATTACTGGCCCAAGCTCCCCAAGACCGTCCACCTGTACACGCGATCATGCCACGAGTGCCAGCGACGCAAGAAACCTCCGACGAGGCCGGCCGGACTCCTGCAGCCTATTTCTCCTCCAACTGCACCCTTTGAGCAGATCGGAATGGATCTACTTGGTCCTTTTCCGCCTTCGACGTCGGGGAACCGCTGGATCATCGTCGCCACAGATTATCTCACGCGGTACGCCGAAACGAAAGCTCTTCCTTCGGGGACTGCTGTGGAAGTTGCCAAGTTTTGCATTGAGTTCATCGTCCTCCGGCACGGCGCTCCAGAAGTTCTGATTACAGATCGCGGATCATCGTTCATGGCACAACTGACCCAAGAAATCTTCCGACTCAGTCACACCAGCCATCGTCGTACAACTGCGTACCACCCGCAGACCAACGGGCTGACGGAGCGACTCAACAAGACAATCGCCGATATGATGTCTATGTACGTCGACGTAGAGCACAAGACGTGGGACGAGGTGCTGCCCTTCGTCACGTTCGCCTACAATACGGCGGTTCAAGAGACCACTGGATTCACCCCTTTCCAGCTGGTACATGGTCGGAAGGTAACGACCATGCTGGACGCCATGCTGCCCCATGAGCCATCTGACAACGAGAGCGACGACGCCCAGGCGGTTGCTCAACGCGCCGAAGAAGTTCGCCAGCTCGCCCGACTCCTGATTCAAGACCAGCAACGCGTCGACGCCGGCCGCTACAACCTTCGTCGCAGGGACGTCCACTTCCAGCCCGGAGATAGGGTGTGGGTATGGACACCCATCCGTCGCCGCGGCCTCAGTGAGAAATTGCTGAAACGATACTTTGGACTCTACAAAGTGCTTCGTCGACTCGGGGATCTGAACTACGAAGTGATGCCCGACGGAACACGGACTTCGTCACGCCGCCCTCCACGTCCGGAAGTCGTCCACGTCGTGCGACTGAAGCCGTACTACGCTCGATAGGACTGTGGACATTATGTGTTCCAAATGACTCTTTAGTTTACCGTTATTTTTATTTGTTTTGTTTTCGGATTGCATCGGGACGATGCACTTTTTAAAGGCGGGAGTAATGCCGCGCGCGCAGCTGGCCAAGCAGGCAGCGCGCGCGTGGCCTAACGGTTATCGCGCTTGCTTCCCACGCTGAAAGCCAGGGTTCGATTCCTGGCCGCGGAGGCGCATTTTTGTTGACACTGTAATAGGGAGTTTTAGTAGATCGTTTTCGTCCAGCCGCTCTGCAGAGCGGAGCGCGGAATCGCCACTGCGCCTGCGCGCCGATGGCCTTGGCTGTAGAGTTCCGGGTAGCGGAGGGGCTTAGCGGAGCGGGAAACACGGTTTACTAAAACTCACTAATGTAAGGTTCTGGTGAATTCGAGAAACGTCTTGCTGATTCGAGGTTAGGATGTTCCACGCGCCGAACGATCCAGAAACCCATGAGGGTACATAAGGGATTCCGCAAGGCGAGTGGAGTCAGTCTCGCCCCAGCGTTCGACTCTGCTGCCACGCCGACTTCGACGCCCGCGACGCTCTATTATTATCTTTTGTACTCTTTTATTTTTGGCACAAGTTCGCCACATTAAACGTTTATTTCTTCCTGTTTATTTGTTATTTTTGGTCACCACCCGTGACAATATCAAGTTTAGGTAAACGCCGGATTGTGCAAAAATTTCGTCTTTCTTTTTTATTTCATGATTCACGCTGGCGACGTCATATTTCTCAAACTTTCGCGTTCTATGACCACCGCTAGTGCAACGCTTCCTGCGACGCGTATAGTTTAATACGCGGGTCGAAAAACTTGGTTCGCTTTTCTCCCAAGCACTCGGTACTGACATGGCTACACGTGAAATGATGATTCTTCAATTTTTCGGCAGTCACGGTCAGCTTATTTGAGTCGGCGATGGACACCCGCGATGGACACATCACTGAGCCTTCTTTTCGTTCTCCAATTATTAGTTATTCGAGGTGAGGAGCTCGCTAACGGCGCTTCTGTGTTCCTCACTATGGTTAGTGCACGTGCTACACACCCACTTGCACGTGCTTGCACAGGCAGAGGAAGTTGAAGTATCCTCACTCTGGGTTGTGCAAGCATTCCACCAGGCGGCGACACCCAAACTTCTCGCCGCGAATAACCATCAACTGCCGCGACGTTAAAAAATGTGCGTATAGGTCACGTGACATGAAGTCACGTGACATAATTTTCCTGCTAAATTTAGCGGGGAAACTGGATATCTGTTGAGGTTACGTGACGTAAATTTTTCCGCTCAATCTAGCGGGAAAACTGCATTTGCGTATAGGTCACGTGACCATGCCGCAGGACGTAAATTTTTCCGCTAGATTTAACGGGGGAATACTGATTCTGCTCATAGGTCACATGACAAAGTTATGTGACATCATTTACCCCGCTCAATCTAGCGGGAAAACTGCATTTGCGTATCGATCGCGTGACCATGTCTCGTGACGTCAAATTTTCTGCTAGGTTTAACGGGGGAAAACCGATTTCGTGTATAAGTCACGTGACACGAAACCACTGACGTCATTTTCGCCACTAAATTTAGCGGGGCAATTCACAATTTCGCTTTTTGAGGCTTCACTTCGCCTGAAACACCAGCCTACATATAGATGTTTCACGTTAATAAGAGAAGCCGAGTGGTGTTTACCAGTTTTTCTCACTACCGTACCCAGGAGGTTAACAACACCTTATGGTTAGAGAACGCGTCCACCTTATAGTTGATCAATGGTGATCCTTCATTTCAATACGGGTCACCCCAATTAATGAGGGAACTATCGCCACGGACAGCTTAACCAGGGGCGGATTTAGAGGGGGGGTCCGGATATCCTGACCCCCCCTCTTGATTTCTGCATGTGTAAAATTTAGGGCGTAAAAAGGAGAGAGGGAGGGGGTTCCTAAACATATGGTACGCTGATCAACACCTGACCCCCCCCCCCCCCTCCCCCCCCTTCAGGAAATTCCTGCATCCGCCCCTGAGCTTAGCATACGCAGGGCTTCACCCATCGAGTTCACTCTTCCTGCGTCGTGATTCCTTCATCCGTGTTCTTATCGTCCGATGCCACGATCTTATTGGATATGAGCAATGAGCACTGAGCCGTGAGCAATGAGAAGATTCTCGGGTGCGTCTTCAGACTGGCACCGACGTCAGAAAGGCAAACCTCATGTGGCAGTCGGGAGGCCATTTTATCTGTAGCCTATTTTACGTGCGATGCGAGGCGGAGCTTGCATGTTGCGCGTTTTGGACACGGAGAGCGGGATTGCTGGTGCGGAGACGCACTACGATAACAAACCGAAACCATTAAACACGCGTTCATATTGAGATTTCTTCTTTTTTTTTTTTTTTTTTTTTCAGAACGCCGTAAGATGTTACGCTATGCATGGAAGTTCATGGGGTGATGTCCGAAATGCTCAGTTTATATTTCCGGTGATGGAATCGGCAACACAAAAGGAGTACTAAAATAATTTTTTTGTGGCATACTATTATCGTGGTTGCTCGTTGTACAAATATCATTGTAATCTAGGTAGATTTAGTACTTTTTGATGATTCGCACAAAGTTTCTAATGAAAACCATGCCTTTTAAAGTTAACAGTTAGAAATTCAGTTACTGAAAAGAAAGCCTGACCTAATTATATCGAATGATACTAATTTTTCTTAATGGGCCCTTCGACAGAGACATATACGGCATCAACGTGTTTTCTGCGTGATGCGTATTTTTCGCAGGAACAATAAGGCTCACGTTTTTGGTAAACACCCTGTATATCTATAAATGCATAAAAGCAGATCTCGCGTAAATACCATAAGCGCCGATTGTTTGAAGAGTACAGTTGACCCACGCCCGAGAGGTAGCATGACATCTCCGTCATGGTACGAATTTCCGGATGCAAAGGGGGTTGTAGGGGATCGAATTTTTCCGTGTCGGACATCGCGCCCAAGCTTTTTCGTAGACATAGGCCGGGATAAGTGATGCCTCACTCTCTTCTTTTTGTTGTCAATGCCCCTTGCCGACCGATAAATTAGGCTCCAACGAACAGTCTGCATCTCAATGAGACAAAGGCCGGTTCTTCTCCGCAAAGCAAAAAGAAAATAGGATGGAAAAAACAACAACGGGTGACGTCGTACCCGGAATCATTGATAAGACGACGGCAGGATACGTCGCTCCTTCCTTCCCGCTCAGCTTAAATCGCGGACTTGCTCTTCTGTACTACCTTCGTTTTCCAATATATTCCAGTCTTAGGGGACCCTACACATGTGTTCCGGGTTTTCTTCTTCTTTTTTTTTTTGTGTGTGCGTGTGGTTGCTCTTGTCTTCCGAGAAAACGGTATAAGGTCAGATCGGTAAAATTTTGTATTACTTTTCGGAAACCGGAAACGTTTCACGGTACGAAATCCCAAGAGGAAAAGTTATATTGCGAGCGGTGCTGTGCAATAAGCCGATTCTTGAGAAGCTTGGTACTGAAACGCATCCGTCTCAGGAGGGAATCGTATAGGAATTGCTTTCGAGTTTTATTGCGTTTTTTGCCTTGTCGTAGTAAACACAGCGACACAGCGAACGTCGTATCAAGATATCCAGAGGTGACCCTCGGGCGAGCGGGTTTGGGGGGAGATCGACTCAAATTTCCCATAAAATCGCTTCCGCCTGTGGATTCGCGTGAAGTGTCGTGCAGAAGATTGTACGACTTGACTATGTTCTGACTGCTCCCATTACATGCAGGTTCATAGGGTCATCTCCAAAATGCTCAGTTTATACTTCCGGAGATGAAATCAGCAAGAAGCGCTAGAGACACACGCAAAAGAAGCACTACAGGAAGCTTTTTGATTGCAAAAATTGACAGTAACCAAAAGTGTAAAAAAAAACATAAACAATACATATATTACAAAAAAGTATTTGTTCTAGGGATCCCTTTAGTATATCAATAAAACAGTAAAGGAGCAACGTATCGATTATTGCAGAAATCTTCCGAGTCCTTGAAAAAAAAAGAATCTTCATTGTTTCGCAATTTGTGTTATTATAGCCACGTCTCATTTTCTCATGTCCCTTTATAGTCATGTCGCAATTTCGTCATGTCCTGTATAGTCAAGTCTCCATTTGTCATGTCTGAATATAGTCACGTTTCAGTTTGTCAAGTCCCATTGCAGTCACGTGCCGATTTGTCAAGTCCGATTATCGTCACTTCACAATTTGTCACGTCTCATTATAATCATGTTGCAACTTGTCGCGTCTCATTATAGTCATGTCTTAATTTTTTCTTTCTCATTATTGTCCTGTTGCAGTTTGTCGCGTCTCATTATAGTCAATAAGATATCTTCTATTCATTCTATTTTGTTTACTAACATTAGAAGCCTAATCCCAAAGAGAGATGATGTGGATTCCTTGATTCAAACATGCAACGCCGACTTTATTGTTCTTACTGAGACGTGGTTGAATCCCGACATATCAGATGCTGAATTGTTTCCTTCTTATCCAAACTTTCGTGTGTACAGGTGCGACAGAATTACTAGAAAGGGGGGAGGCGTACTTTTGGCTATTAATAATCAAATCACGTCTCGGCTCATTCCACTTTCTACCACACTAGAAGTCGTATGGGTTTACCTCCCTACGGCGCCCTCTGTTGTACTGGGCGTATGTTATAGGCCACCTGATAGTAATAAGGAATTCACCTTTGAGCTTAATAAGTGTCTTTCTGAACTCGCTACTCAATATCCTAACGCTTCTGTTGTACTTCTTGGGGATTTTAATTACCCGAATATTAATTGGTCTACCTTCACATCCACTTGCACTTCCTCTCAAGAATTTATAGATCTTTGCCTAAATTATAACCTAACAAATATTATCACACAGCCTACTAGAATTGCCGACTCCTGCAGCAATATACTCGACTTGTGCTTAAGTCAGGAGCCTTCTCTTTTTAGCAACGTTACCTACTTAACAGGAATCAGCGACCATCTTGTCATCGACATAACACTCTCTCTCACTGTTCCTCGGAAATCACATTATTGCAAATACATTCGCGACTATGCGAGGGCCGACTACGTGTCTATCAACTCATGCCTCGAAGACTTTTACCAATCATTCTCTGTTAATCTCGAGGAAAGAACCGTCGATGAAAATTGGACGCTCTATAAAAATAAGCTATCCCAGTTAGTTGAGCGCTTCATCCCATTGACCCGCATCATATCAGATAACTGTCACCCATGGTATAACAAAACGGTCCATAGCCATGCTAACAAGAAAAAGCGACTTTATAAACGAGCGAAATCTGTCAACAATTCAGCCTCGTGGGATGCATATCATGCGTGTGCTAGAACATACAAAACCGCCATTGCTGATGCTAAAATTAAGTTTTATACTCACGACCTCCCCAACATTTTAACAAATAAACCCAAGAAGTTCTGGAAAGTGGTCAACCCAGCTCTGTCTCTTCCATTGCAGTTCATAAACGACAACGGCATCTCACTTTCAGACGAAGATAGCGCTCTTTACCTTAACAATTTCTTCACATCAATCTTTACGAAAGAAGACTTGCTAAACGTTCCCGACTCATGCCCATTAACTCACCCCCAGATGAATCCTATCATAATTGACCACGCAGGTGTATTGAAAGCAATAGAAAACCTAAAGGTTTCTTCAAGCTCTGGAGACGACCAAATTAATTCGAAGGTATTAATAAATACTAAACACATTTCCTCTGTTTTTCTCTGTGACATATTCTCACAATCGCTCACGCTTTCCATAGTTCCACGTGACTGGAAAATAGCTAACGTAATACCTGTTCACAAAACTGGTGATCGCCAACTAATAAGTAATTACCGTCCCATCTCTCTCACCAGTGTTCCATCTAAGCTCATGGAGCATATACTTTACTCAAATATAATAAACTTTCTTGACTCTCATAACCTTCTTTTTGAACATCAGCACGGATTTCGTAAATCTTACTCTTGTGAAACCCAGCTAACCGCCTTCCTTACTGATATCTACTCAAGCTTTGATTTAAATATTCAGACCGACGCCATTTTCATTGACTTCTCCAAAGCATTCGATAAAGTACCCCACCAACGTCTTTTAACAAAGCTTAACGATATTAATATTCATCCCTCTGTTGTTAAGTGGATTTCTGAATTCCTAATTAACCGTAAGCAATATTCCTCCGTTAACAACGTAAAATCTCCCACCTCTACCGTAACGTCAGGTGTCCCCCAGGGAACCGTACTGGGCCCCCTTCTGTTCCTAATCTATATTAATGATCTCCACCTTAATATTGCTTCTTCTGTGCGCCTGTTCGCCGACGATTGTGTCATTTACCGACCCATTCTTTCATACCATGATCATCATGCTCTCCAGGAAGACCTAGAGTCTGTAATCCATTGGTGTGAAAAATGGCAGATGACGTTAAACTTCAATAAATGTAGATCCCTATCATTTTCCTGCAGTTCGCGTGCCACACCATTTTCGTATTACCTCTCTAACACTCAAGTAATAGCATGCTCATCTTATAAGTACCTGGGTGTTCATCTCACCTCTAACCTATCATGGACTACTCACATAACTTCTGTTATTTCTGATTCTAACCGTTCTCTCGGATACTTGCGCCGTAACCTTAAACTTGCTACACCCTCCGTAAAACGACTAGCGTATACTACTCTTATAAGATCGAAATTAAAATACGCCTCATCTATATGGTCCCCATGGCAGTCCTACCTTGCAAATAATCTAGAATCCGTCCAAAACAGAGCCCTTCGTTTTATTTATAACAACTACTCACCATATACCAGCATATCAGGATTACGCCAATCAGCTAACCTTCATTCACTTTCCCTTCGCCGCCGAGTATCACGCCTTTCTCTCCTCCATCGAATTTTTTATCACAATAGCCACCTCAAAGAATCACTGCTATCACCTCCCCGTCGTATTTTCCCGCGTTTAGATCACCTATGTAAATTACGTCCAATTCGATCATCAACTGTTTCTCACCAGACTTCCACACTACCATTGGCCGTCGAGGATTGGAATTCACTACCTCATAACATCGTTTCTATTAATGATACTACTAAATTTGTTGAAGCCATTACCCTCTCTTTATCTAACCTACCTAGCTAGCTTACAGTGTTATAATTGTGTTTACTGTTCTATTTGTTTTTGTTCTATTGCCACCCCCTTGTATAATGCCCCACGGGCCCTCAAGGAAATAAATGATGATGATGATGTCTTAATTTGTCCTGTCTCATTATAGTCGTGTCCGAGTATAGTCATGCCTCAGTTTGTCATGTCTCATTAAAGTCATGTTGCAATTTGTCCTGTCTCATTATAGCAATGCCTCAATTCGTCCTGGCTCATTATAGTCGTGTCCGATTATAGTCATGCCTCAATTTGTCATGCCTCATGATAGTCATGTTGGAATTTGTTGTGTCTCATTATAGTAACTTCTCAATTTGCCTTTATCACTAAAGTTATGTCCCATTATAGTCATGTCTCATAAGCATCATCATCATGGACAGCTTAGTAAAGGCAGGGCGTGAGGAGTGCAAAGCATCTTATCATTGCTTGGCGGCCAAGTGGATTGTGGCATCAGCTGACAAGACCACCGAAGGACAAACCTCGAAGGGGAAAAAACACGATCGCAATTTAGGCCACGTGTGGCGTTTCTTGGGACGTGAATGACGGTATAGTGCGACGATTTTTAATTCGACGCCCTACGTCACAAAACGCGAAAACAGCTCCAGATTTGTATTCTTTCACCGGACTGACGCATGGGTTATGCTAGAACTAAAACATTTTTACTCTACCCTTCGATAGACGCACCAGTTCAAACGAGAGAGCAATCGTATCCTTGTTTGTGAGCCGCTATATTGAAAGAACGATAGACCGTTGCATTTGTGACAGCAATAACATCCGGACTTTATGTACAAATGGGATCTTTACGGGTTGCTTGGAATCTTGTCAATAAAACAAAAGTACGTGGAAGAATGTGCTTTACGAGTTGTGAAGGCGATTTCAGTACGTGCTCGAAAGATCAGCTTTAGCGGACGTAGAAAAAAATAACTCCAAAGTAAGCGAAAAAAAAAAGATCGATTACATGTCTTAGGTTATAAAGTTTAGCGAAGAGAAACCAGCTGCATTCCAGCTTTAGTGCGCGCGGAACCTCCCTTTGCGCAACGAGAATTTCAAGAATGTTGCGGAATCTTATTCGCCATCGGCCGCAGGTACGGATATATCCAGACATACATCTACTTATAGTGGCTAAGCTGCGATTCCCATATAGGTCACGCTTGCTCCACGGCTAGACTTATCTCTTTTCCGCAATAACTCTTAGATGTCTCAAAGCCGTGGCCATTTTGCGGAGATTAGGGTTGAAGATTCTATCCAGGATAAATAGCCTAAATGACGGATGATTGACTCAATCCCGAGGCAGTTATGAAAGCCACTGGCAACGGGCGGTTCATCGAATATCAAGGCTAAAGCGAGTTTTTCCTGCTCGGAGTTACTCGGTTGTTGCATAAAACAGCCTGTCCCGATAGCTTCCTCCGAAGCCCTTTCATAACATCCGACGAACTCTCCAAATTTATCGCAATAATAAGCAAATACTTGACAAAAAATAAATGAGCTCAGGTCAGGCGATGGAAATAAAACGTGAGCGTCTTTTGGGAGATGCACCAGCGACTTTACTTGTTTTAGAGAGCCGCTTTATATTGTCGCGAAGATTTTCTCGCGCGAGTGTTTAGTCTAGCTTTACTTTGTTTTTACCTTCTTCGGGGGTTCGCTCGTTTTTACGGCACGGCTCATGGCCCCTGCCGGAGTCGGGGGACCCCAGATGGGGCGAGCGTGAACGCAACGCTGTAACCTTACACCTGTTTAGAGAGCTCCGCGTAGGAAATGTTTTTGTCTTGTGTATGTCTGCTTTGGAGATCTCTACTTCTGAGGTGGTTTTACTCTGTGTATGTATAACTTCTCTGTCTATGAATGTGCTTTTTATTGTGTATGAGTGCTCTTGTGAGCTTCGTTTGGAATGTGTTCTGTCTCGTGTATGCGCTTGTTTTTTTTGGAATGTTCGTATTTGGCCTGGGCTCCGAGCCTTTTGATTGGCGCTAAGAAAACCCCTCTTGATTGGTCTTTCCGAAACTTTCTGATTGGTGGACTGGAGGACCCCAGAATGCTGCTGAACTCAATATAAGCGGCTATTGGCTCCCGGATACCAAGCCTTGGGCATCTCCCTGCCTCTGGAGGTCAACCTGTACGTCCGACCCCCTTCGGCTGTGGAGTCTACCGCCCGCTAACTCGCGAACTTGGGACCCCTTACGCCTGTGGAGGAGTTCGGCTCGCCCGCCCTAGTGTGGATCCTTGTTTGTCGAGTTTGGCTGTGGTCGGGGAAAGTCGCAAAAGGTTGGGACTATCCCCCCCCCCCCCCCCCCCCCGGCATACATAGACGAATTGTCCATAATTGTTACAAAGGAGTATCTGATATTCCTTAAATAAACCGTTATTTGTTGATATCAGTATCTTTCATTAGCGGAGAAGAGGACACCTATTTTCTTCGTTACAATATATATACTATAGTGAAAAAACAAATTAGGCAAGCTGTTGGCGATCACGTGACTGAAATATCACGTCACGTGAAAACAAAATCTGTTTTTTGTCGCATGTCGCCTGATCCAAAAAAAAAGATACGCTTTCGCTATCCAGACCTTGCTTCAATACATATATTTGGTATCTTGTTCAATGTCATAAGTTGGTGAGCCGGGCTAGCTGGTATATAAATAAAGGCACGATGAAAAACTGCGCGCGCACGCACGCACCACACACACACATATACACACACAAAAACAAGAACGGAAAGGAGCACTGAGGCAGTCTACAAGATCTTCAAATGATTAACGATAAGACGGTAATGGCGCACGCGAGCTGGTGTAGATTTACCATTTTCTTGAACCACAGGCGGATCAAGGAAACGGTAATTCAAATGATTTCTGAAATAGAAAAAGAAAAGACCTTCAGAGTAGTTAAGTCGATCAATACCGATCAGTTTGCATATATATGTCTGATCCGTTTTATTATTTTCACAAACGAACTTTGAAATTTTTTAGTTGCCGCATATTAAACGTTTGTTTAAATAATAATGTGCCGACTGTGAAAATCTAGTTCCTTAGAATACAGCAATGTTTTTTTTGTCTAATTCTAGGGAAATTATTTTTTTAATGTTTGTGTTACTCTAATTCCGTATACGTCGTTTTATTTGTTTTTTAAATGGCGCCTTTGGCCATCGGGCTAGAGAAAACACGCGAAAAATCGAGCGCTTGCAACCACCCGCGCGAATCAAACACGCGCGGTGTCCGGAAATAGAAGGTACGTTCGAAGGTGCGACTCACAGAAGGTGCGACCGACAATAAACTGCAATCAAAGTGAACAACAGATCAACCGAAACGGAACGTACTTCAAGGTTCGATCAGCGGTATTCAGGGGTATCCCGTTTCCTCATGGTGCGTGGGCACGCATATCCCACGGCCCCGCGTCACGCGTTTGCAGTGCCGTCAAGTTTCCTGCGAGACTTGAGACCGGCGGCATACTCACCGACAAGAGAAATAATAAAAAAAAAAAAAAAACTACGTTTCGACTTAAGATGGACCGGAGCGGGCGCTACCAGTCACCCCAGCCAATCCAATTAATGCGAACGTGTCACGTGCCTGCGCGCTCCCGCGCGTCCCCGCGTCCCTACCGAAGGTGACGTCACGCTCACATGGGCATTGGAGTCGCTCCCGTAGCTCATTGTAGCGTCAGGTGCCGTCCAGGTTAAGGTGAAACGGAGCGTACCGACTTTGATCCAACAAAGGTGCGCTCCCTCCTTCCCCTCCTCTTATTCACGAAACGGTAAAAAGTTACGAAACTAATCGCCGACCGAGAGAGAAACTCGATTTGGGAACGAGGAACGCAAACAGAGCTGCCAAGGTCACGGAGTCGATACTCCAGAAATTACGTCATTGACCTGTTGATATCCAAAACGCTGCACCGTGATACTGCGCCGGCGTCGTGGAGCTTACAGATACCCCGAAATGCGCTATTGGTTTCCCTCCTTCACTAGAGGGACACGTACTTTAATATCCCGAGAGATAGCCCACCTAAAGTCGATAGCAAATCGGATGAGAGCAAAAAGTAAGCTAACTTTTGGTGTGCCATAAAAAAAAAAAAGAGTAAAAAGAAAAGCTAGTTTTAGATTTTGGGATCCTCAAAACTTGCGATCGCAGGAAGGGGCGATGAACCTAAGACGACTGTCCCTTCCAGTCAGCAATGTTTGCTTATCTCCCGTCGTGGTTAAGTAACACCGTTTTTGCCGAGGTCACCATTGGTCAGGGCCCTGCAATTACTAGATTAAGCTGTCTTTCGGTGTTTCAGAAAAAACAAAACAAAAAAAAAAACTGTAGATTATGCCAGAAATAGGGATGGGCTATCTTTCGGGGGTGGGCATCTCGGGATATTCCCGGTAGTTTCATTATTCACAGAATAACTCCTCTAGGTATGCTAAAAAGCATAATGCAAGGCGCAAAAAAAGACAAAAAACAAACAAACAACGGACAGAGAAAGAAGACACACACAGGCGCCACACACAACCATATATTGAGGAGTGCAGAAAAGAAAGAAATACACATCTCGTCACCTTCATGACATCAACCATGCTTCCTAACGTTCACCAAATAGCTCAATTACAAGTTCTAGGTATGCTCATTACCTTGTTTGTATGCGTTTTTTTTTTCCCGATCGCCACAGAAACTAGCGCTGCTAGTCCGACTGGAATTCGGAATGTGTGAAATTCAAGGGTCTATCCAGGATTGACAATCCGCAAGGAGGCTTTGACAGACAGGGTTAAGGGTGTGTTAATCTACCAAACTTCGTTGAATCAGCAGCATAAACAAGAAATTGAAGTAGGAAAGCTGTAAAATGAATGTTTGCTTCTCGGAAAAGTAAATATCTTTATAACTGAATATAAATGGGGAAGCCGGCTGATACGAAGCGGAAATATATACTACATTTTGTTCAGCCCATCTTCGAGTACATATCTCATCGTACTACAACAAACACCAAATAATTATTTCGAAATAAAAAGCGCTCGATAATTTTCAGCTGTTCTCATGCTCACGATGCTGGAACAAATTGTGGACCAGATATGAACAAAACTGTAAAAAGAAAAAAAAAAAGAGGCACATTTTCAAGATTGCGGAATGTGCATTGCGATCATAGTTTGTTCTAAAGGCTCACTCGCTTCGCACGGTTCAAAGTCATGATGATCCCGGCATGAGAGTTCAAACAAATACAAGTACTTAAAATATGCATTTATTATACTTCGAGTATTTTGTATTTTGTCTTTAACGACATATTACTTATGCATTTGTCGCTTGCATTTAAAGGCCTAATATTGGTATACCTAAACTACGATTATAATTAACTAATGTTTTTTTAGTGCTTTTTAATGTGAAAGCAATCAAGACGTCTGGATATTTAGGCGGTGAGAGATCGATCTGTCCTTAAGATATGACAACACTTTCTCCCTGTAGACAAGCAATCTGCAAGTGGAATGTGACTGCGAAGCTGCGGTCGTATTGAAGAGGATCGAGATGATCAAATGTTTCTCACTTCATTAGTACCTTCCATTTAATCATCTTTTGAAAATTTCTAATTGCCTTTGTTATAAATACATTATTGTCGAAGTATTTTGTATTTGTAGTTTAATACATTTTTGCGAGTATTCTGCCCGTTCTCGTGTCGCGTAAAATTATTTATATATTCTGAAAATTATTGCAATCAATGTGGTGGGTCTCAACTTAAGCAGGCGTCGTTGGCATCACAACAAAATCACTGCAATCGATGTGGTGGGTCTCAACTTCAGCAGGCGTCGCTGGCATCACTACAAAATCACTGCAATTAATGTGGTGGGTGTCAACTCAAGCAGGCGTCGCTGGCATCACAACAAACGCTTATGTCAAGGCTACGCGTAGGTTCAAATAATCTCTTCGGCAAACGTTTGTACGATTCATATACAAGAAAATAAAGTTAGATGTTCCTCCGCCAAAAACAACAATAAAATAATGACGACACGACGACGTTTTCTATTCCTTTTTTTTTATTCAACCACGTTGAGACGTTTCTACCACGTAGAGATGTTGTCTGTCCCGTTTCTCTTTATACAACTGTGCATTTTTTTCTCTTTCTGCCCCATCTCGGGTTAAAGTCATCATGATAAACTTTCACCAGCTCGTATGCGCATTGACTGTTTTTACGACATGACCACTGCGTTCCTCCTCCGGATACACCATAATTCCTTGTCACTTGACGTGGTGGCGGCCACGGCGAATCCGGTACCGCGGTGCATTAATAACCTCCACCCGCATTTCCACCATCTATCAGAAACCACGTAAAGTCAACCATTCGCAAACAGTCCTTGGCCTCCCGTTGCTATCGGGGTCCCAAGAATCATACTCCGCTTCACCTTAGGATGGACAGCGGAGGATAGTATTCTACGAGCCACCGAACCTAATCCACTGACGCTTAAAAAGGACGAGACCTTCAGGAGGGACTCAGCGACGCGTCTGGTGCCTAGTCACGTGATTTGATCACAACGCTCAATACATGCCTTCCATTGACGTCACATCAGCGATTCTTGCGGTGGATTTGTCGCTGAGCGTATACCTTCCGCAGCATTGATTTTGCCTCATCACGCTTGTCTTCTCTTGGAAAGAGCAAGTAGAGACGACGCGAGCACTGCGTGAAGACACCACGTGCGAGCCATCTATTGACTAGGATTGCTTGTAGCGTCCACTGCGGTCCATCGTAAGATGAAACAGGGTATAGGGGTTCTAAAGAAAAGGTTATAGGGGCAAAATTTAACAAAGAAGAAAAAAAACAACAAGAACAACCCTGGAATGCAAGAGGCTACTAGCCATTACGCGGCTGCTGGTTGGCTCAGTCGGGCGTAACTCTGCGTTGCTTGCTGCCGCGATAACTTTCTTCGTGCGGGTGAATCTGTAATGAGGCGCATCCCGAGACGACGGCGACGGAGACCGACTCTTGCGTCGTCGCGTATCCGGCTCGACTGGAACTGAGTGGCCCTTTGGGCAATCGTTTCGTGTCCGCTGACCTTTCCGCTGGAGGATCGTCGCAGCATGCTCCCGCTTGTGCTCGGTTCACCCTTAAGCTGACAGCGCGGTGGAGGCTACGAGCTCTTCGGACCGGTCGGACGTCTCTATCTCCCCGTGAGCACGCTCCAGCCCATACCCATGCGCAGAGTGCGGGGTCAGGGGATTAAAGGCGGTTCATTGGTCCGGCGAGTGCGTAGCGTCAACAGCACTGTAGGCTTATGGGTGAACGAACTATAGCCCAGCACCACGTGGCGACCACACAACATGCAAAAGAGGAAAAAAAGAATCCAGCTTCACTTTCTTCTTTTTTGACGAGCAAAGGGAGTTCGTGTCTGGAGGGAAACGTGCCCGGTTTTCGTAGTTATAACTAGGTTTTTGTATTGCACTGCCGGCTTACTGGTACGGGCAAAAACAAAAGAAACAAGAATGTGACGCCACTCAATATAACTTAAGACGATCGTGGGTGTGCAAATGGGCCAAATAACCTGCTGCGATTTTCAAGGATAAGACCACGAACTCTGCTTTGCGAGAGGAGCAACTAAATGTTTTTGCTTGAAACCTTGTCCTTGTCCTTGTGTATGATGGAGCTTGTATTTCTATCGCCGAGTTTTCTTGCACTCTCACCATCTGTCTCTCTCGCTTTGTCGCTGATTAAGTTACTGATCTTATTTTTTTATACTTTTACTTTTAAGTAAAAGTTCTCACGTTTCCGTACCGGAATAAAAATGTATTCAAGCGTGTACTACGTGGAATACTCAGATTGCAGTTCGTCTACAATTCATAGATAGCTTGCATGTAAAGTCATTCGTGGCCATGCCAGTATTTCATGAGCCGCGAGCGTTCGGTTTGCCGTGTTAGTTGCACGCCGCAGAAGTTGTAGTTCGAGGAGGCCAGTAAGTAGACATAACCCTCAGTACCCAGCAATGCGACACTTGCAAGCCGTGTGTATCATAGAGTATTCATAGTGTACGCTAGAGGCTCAACTGGCACTAGTTCGCTGTGGCAAATTGAGGCAGGCAGCAATCAGTCGGAAATTGACTTCCGGTAATGCCTTTCTACGGGAAAAGGCCAGTGCATTTTCTTCCTGCGCTCCATTATAAGAGCAAATATCACGAATAATTTGCACGTACTTGGTAGATTGGAACATTTCTTAGCCAGGCAGACGAAATAATTGGTCAGTTAGGGCGTTTTTATTTCAAATTCATCGCATTAAAAGCGGTTCTAAAACGGCTTCGAACATGTATTTGTGTGCACTGTTAGACACTGCTGGCGCGAACACAGCGTCGGCGCTTTCCAGCGTGAGGAATATACGTGTCACGCGAATGACGGACGTGTGGAAAACCAAAAGAGACGGCAAGAACCACGCAGTTAAGTAACACTGGATCTGTAACTCCTTGTGCGTAGACGATTAAATTAACTGAAGGCCACGTAATAGTCAGATTTGCAATAAATAAGTAGTTTATTCTTCCTGTTCATAAAAATATGCGAACATGCTTGTTTTGCGTTGAAAACATCACCCGCACGCTCGAAATCTTTGAAAGTGCGGAGAAGCCAGTGCAAAGGTGCCTGATAAAAACTGCCCAACATAGGAAATAATAAAAAGACACACCTTTCATAGCCCACGTATTTTATTCTTTATGTTTTGAATGTTTTTTTAACCGCTCATAAAGATGCACGACGGGGTCATTTTCATTTACTGACAGGACGGGCATTTTAGCAAAATATAAGCACCTCGGGAATTCTGTCGAACCTTGAACCCACCCTACATTCCTTTCGCTTGTTATTTTGCTTAGAATCGTCGCTCGTTTTTACATAGGCTGTTATGGAACAGAGGTTTCAGCCCGAAATATAACAAAGTTTAACATCGTTCAGCGGTAAATAAAAATGCTGAAACTAAAGCAACTATATTTTTACAATGTTAACAAAGGTGCGTTCTATTCGGTACGACACAAATAACACAGGGTTATTTATGTTATTTTCCCCCGAAGAGGCAAAATGCACGCGCGTTTTCCCACAGGAATGCACAGGAGCACCGTAAAGGTAAACTGGTCGTTGTCTGCTTCAATTTGCGTCACGGAAGTCGCATAGACACTAGCGCCAGTTGAACATCTAGCGTACATTATAATAACTTTACGATGTGTACATTATTCCAATATTTACAATCCTCAGCCCAGCGTGTGATCTCGTCAGCCCAGCACGCCTATGTTCGTCCCTTCTGAAAGCGAGCAAATCACGCACCATACGCACGAACACTGAAAATGTAACCGGTCAGTGGCCCTTTTTCGGGAAAGAGGTTTCTCGCCGGTGTCATTTGGAGTGTTTGTGCGTATGGCGCACGCTTCGCTCGCTTTTCGATGCCACGAACCTGGCCCTGCCGGGCTGTGGAAATCGCAAGCTGGGGTGTGGATTTGTAAAGATAGGAAAATTCGCAGTGAGAAGCTCGCTAGGGGCGCATCTGTTTTCCTCACTATGGGTAGTGCACGTGCTATATACCCACGCGGTTATGTTTTAATTTTCGTAGTGCATGAAGCTTGACATTACACGTGCTTGCACCAGCAGTGGAAGTTGGAGTACCCTCACTCTGGGTTGTGAAAACATTCCACCAGGCGGCGACACCCCAACTTCTCGCTGCGAATAGCTTTTGCTGAATTACCCAAGCACCACAGAAAGCGTGCGCGAGTGTAGCTACAAGCGCTGCGCGTGCTGGCGCCCAGAGCAGTATCTGTTCTAAAGCAAGCATCCAAAACAAATCGCACTTTGCACGCGCGTTCGTGAACATCTTGGATTAGTTATTTACTTCGCATCTTTTATTGTACGGCGAACACGTGCAGTACGCATACCCAAGTTCCCAGCATTCTCCTTGACGCTTGGGTGATTCGGCAAAAGGATCTATTGTGTATAGGGTAGGCCGTAGAGTTTCTGGCCTTAACAGAAAAATACAGATGAACATTAATCCGTAAAAATTTACGAAAGCGGTTGAAACCGAAAGACAAAGATTTATTTGAAATCCTTGCTTTGGCTATAGGACTATTGTTTGCCACAATGCTCTCAACATGAGAGGATTGTGACACTATAGTTCTCGATTTTTCATGAATTTTTATAACCAATAAACACCGTTTTCAGCGTCTGTCCGAAGCAGATTACCGAGATACACGAATATCCTAAAAATAAAATACAGAAAACAAATCCGTAATTTTTTAAAATAAATTAATAAACGGAAAATCTACGGCCTACTTACAGTTCGCTAAAATTGTTTTTCTAGTTGGAGTTAAACGTAGTAATTAGCAGCTTAGGAAACCCGGGGAGAGAGAGAGAGAGAGGGGGGTCACTCGGCGTGCTTCTAATGATTGCTCCAGAATTATTGAGCTTGCAGCATTAGCCGATAAGACCACCAGAGAACCCATCGGAAGGGAAGAGGCAAGAGGCCCTTATAAGCCACGTCCATATTTTTTGAGGATGTCAGCAGCGATATGTAACTATTTGCCACTGTAGAATTTGTTCCAATGAAGTAAGTATTCCAAGCTAACCTAGGAAGTGGTGTTTAACGTTTTTTTTTTAGAGAGCAGCTCTTAGGCGTCTGTTTCTGGGTTGAGCGGCGTCGGCGTCGGCGTAACCACGCGTTGCATTATGGGACGTTTCCCATATTGACGTCATACGTGACTTCACGTGTGAAGTCACGTGTGAAGTGAGTTCACACGTGTGAAGTCACGTGGGAAGTCACGTGTGACAATTTTCCCCCGCTAAATTTAGCGGGGAAATTTTTCCGCTAAATCTAGCGGACGTCACACGTGACGTCACGTGATACGTTACGTGTGACGTAACGTGTGGCGAAAAAATTTCCACACAAAATTTAGCAGGAAAATTTTCCTGCTAAATTTTCCGGCGTTATGAAGCGTTTTCCATAATGCAACGTGCGGTTACGCCGACAGCGACTCCGACGGCGGCGGCGACACCGCTCAACCCGGAAGCGGGCGTTGCATTATGGGACAATTCCCATAATGACGTCACACATATGACGTCACGTGACCTTAACACCAATTTAGTTTCCCCGTAAATATTTTGGGGAAATATTTTCGTAAAATTTTCCGCTAACTTTAGGGGAAAATTTCGATAAATTTCCCGTTCATTTTAGCGGGAATATTTCCCCACTCAATTTAGCGACAACATTTTCGCTTGATATAGCAGGAAATTTTGCGAAAATTTCCCGCTAAATGGTAGGGCAGCAGGAGGGGAGGAGGGGAGGGCACAGAGGGGGATGAGAGGCGTACTCTCTCCTCCGTACCCTCCTCTCCTCCTCCTCAAGAGCTGCACTCTAATTCGGCGTTACAGAGAATCGTAAACGTCTTTCATTTTTTGGGCTTCCAAGTCGAATGAAATGGTCAAACACAATAGACGTCACGCTCGAAAAGACCTTTGACATTCAAATTCATTTTGAGGTTGGGGGCACACCCTAACGATTAAAATCATTTATCTGTAAAAAAAAAAAAAAAAAAAAGAGTAAATAAATAAAAAAAAAAAAACAATAATAAAACCTCAGTGCATTGCAACTCTGAGTTTATACACTCAGAATTTAACTTTTATTTTTTTAAGGAGCCAAGAGTTTTCGCGAGAGGTTATCCCACAGACCAAAAAAATTAAAAGACATAAACCAATGAACGAGGCATTGAAATGGCGTACAGACATGCTATGTACGTAATTTCCATGGCTTGCATATGGCACGACCTTTTACGCGTCCCACAATCATTGTCTTGGGCATATTTTCGGGTGGCAGCGACCGGAGCGCGTTTAATAAAACGTATTTCCAGCAGGGAATTTCTATTGTGTTCAACCGCTTGATTCGAAAGGTGAGCTAAAAAAAAAAAAAACTGTAAAAACTGTTTAGGTAAGCTTTGGATCCTTACTGTGCGCAACAAAGACGCAGCTGCTTCTTAAGCGCGCCGCTAGCCAAAACCTCCTAGTGAACAAAGCCGTAGTTCGGAATGATGACATGACCTCATCAGAGAAGGCCAAGGCGGGACACAGATTGGAAACGAGTACTGTGTGAGCGCTTGGCCTCGAGTCAAGTTTGAGCCGAGCGCAGACGCAGCTCTAGTCATAACGGTTAAGAGTTGAGCGTTTGGTACATACTTATGAATATATCAGTTTAAACTTTAAAAAAAAGAACAACATTTAAACACGAAGAATGAAAGGAGAGGACAGAAGTGTTGTAAGTTGGGCGAGTTGTTATGATGACATGGTGAACAGAACAGCGCACAAAAAGGCGACGACAGAGAAAAGGAACATACTGACAAAAAGGCAAACAGCGCACTGTAAACGGGGACTATGGGAAGTGCAAACAAAGGAAGTCCCCGTTTACTGTGCGCTGTTTGCCTTTTCGTCAGTATAAACAAACTAACCCACATCGCTACCATTATTAAAAGGAACATGCACAACACTTAAGCGGAGGACAGCATGCGCTTGTGGCGGGTTAGTTCAAAAACAACAATTTTTTAGGTATTTCTGTGTAAACTGTTTTGTATAATTTTGTATAAGTGTAATTATCAGTAGTAATCTTTATTAGTGCAATAGGTATCTTTTTTGTAATAACGTTATCATGCTCTACTTTCTCCTCTGAATGAAGAAGCAAACGCGCAAGGAAGAAGTTTACACTAAAACATCGTTGGTAGTCAGTTGTTTGTCTTCTCCTGTCCTTTCTTTCTTCGTGTTTAAGTACTTTTTTTTTTTTTTCGAAAGTTCAAGCTGATATATTAACAAATTTCGTTTCCATTCTTCGTCGAGCGTTGGCCTTCTCTGATGACGCCATCTCACCCGGCACGGCTTTGTTATTTGCGAGGAGTTGCAATAGCTTTGTTCGCAAAAATCGGCATCTTGTGGCGGACTTGAGGAGAGCGTTGTGTGATAGTGGAAACGATCGTCCCGATGGCTCCGATAACGATAATACATGGCGACGACAAGATGCATGCACAAAGGCGTCGGTGAAGTATAGGATATTGTTATCAGAGTCGTCGGGACGATCTACTAAAGCTCGCTATTATAAGTTCACGAATATATACCGTTGTTTACGCCTCAGTTTTGTGAGGGGAAGAGGGAAGCCCTAAACAGTTTTCCAAAGTTAAAACGGCTCGCGTCTTCCTTCGTCAGAATCACTGGATGCATGCGAGAATTCCAGGCTTAAGGGCATTCAAGGTTACGTGACTTCTCAAGCGCCTGATAGATCGCAGTACACTTGTATCGGCGACGTGGTTTGCTTAAGAAATATGCGAGGGTGTGTCTTTCACACTGCACTCGGCAGTGGAATGCGCAACAGCAGAAAGCGTGAGTTTCCATAAATAACTAACTATACTTCGGTGTGCTAGAAAAGAAATTTGCGTGTCTCAAGGGCGTTTCCATGTAACGGCCGTGCAGGATTTCGAATAATAAAACCCAAAAAGAAATGGGAGAAGAGGGGAAGGAGACATGCGATAAACATTTTCATAGTAGCTGTAGTTGTTTCAGTGTGGAAGTCAATATTAAGGTCACTTGATTATTCTTTCGGCATTCCTTAAAGTCCCAAAATGTTTACAATCGCTTTGATATTGTTACGCTGACTCTCCCGGTTGATGAATCTCTACATATAAGGAGTCAACAAAAAAGTTTGACGTGGACCTGAATCACTAATGAATTTCAACAAGATCTATAACTCTGGGTGATTCATTGCTCATTGAAACTCTTAATAGACTTTTTTTTCAGTTGGCGCGAAGTGAAAAAGAGGAAAAGAAAGTTGCGTTAAAACGTTTATTCGATTAAGTACGTACATGTTGTGATAATCATTGCCGTTAATTGCTGTTTTAAGGCGTGAACTTGCGTGTGACTGATAGGAACACAACATTTTTAAGGATTTAATCTATTTATCAACTCATTCCTTTAAAAGAAGAAAGAAGCTAGAAATGCACCAAAACCATTTTGAAAGTTGAGTAGAATCAGATAACGGTATGACGAAAGCACCAAACTAGCTAAAGTTGCGAGTCCTGACTCCATCTTGAAAACGCTTTTCCGGAAAAATTAAACCTATAACAACTACGATCACTGCTCTATCCAACTTCATTGATGATTATTATTTTATTATCTGGCAGCAGAGATAATTTAACCAGTTCTTGAAAGGTTTCTTTATTGTTATTGCAAGTGCTAAGTGTAGTGCTGGTCCCTAACAGGGTTTTATTTTGCTTAAGCTATCTTGCTTCTTCGGATCTTTTTGTACGAAGGAAAAGTAAGCAGAAGTACGCAAACGCGTTATTACAAATTGTGGCTGAAATGTGTATGATGGTGATCAATTTGAAGTATAACAGTTATTCGCAATATTTTTAAGACAATCAGCTGAATATGAAGACTTCGCTGGTACCTTTTTTTCCCCCAAGAAGTCTTTATGTAATTATTATATATAACACAGGTGTTGCATTTTTATTAGCTTGTATTTCAATAAAGAACTTAATTACAAATAATCGTGGCTATTTTTCCTTTACATATACGTTGTAGACTGTCTGTGGGAAGCGATGGTATTCAATACGAGCTCTATGAGGTGTCGCGGCCATCACTCAGATAAGCATTCTTGCAAATTTCGTGTAAGAATCTCTCGATTTAATTGTAACAGTTCTGCTTGGGTGATATGATGGAAACTGTGACAGAATTTTGTTTGTATTACTTAAGATAATTCTAGACCGAAGGTTAGTTCTCGAATAAATAGGTCACAAAAATAAACAAACTATATTACGTAACAGTAAGCCAAGGTATTGTTTTCTGGTGAGGTCGCTGAACCGCATTTTTTTTCTACATTATTACGGCGCTGCACCTTTCTTTTATAAGTAAAAATTTATGATTTCTGAATTTCTAAAAATTTTGAAAAAGAGTGATTCGCGTAACTTTTATACCACGAGGAACTCAAAGGTCTATGATGTATCTGGACAAACGACCGATTGTTTTGCCGAAACATCTGCCAATAATCTATTCTTTTCGAGAAAGGTACTGGGAGAATTTATTAAAACATTTTCAGTACCCCCAATGACAGAAAATACGACACTAGGTAATGTACTTGACGCTATTGGCAAATGCTAGGGCGTGAAAAATAAAATGATCTGAGGTTCACACGAGCCTTTTCGTGGCGCTGTAAACATACCTATCTAGGTTTCAATGTTTCTGGCGGCCTTTCTCTCCTTGTTGTAATCTTGGACGTACCTACGTTTTCTATTGCGGAGCTGAAAACCTTTTCAAATACTAACTAAGCGCAAGCTGTGAATCGACTTGTGGCCCCCGAAGCAATAATACTAACACATTATGCCTACCTTCTTAAAAAAAAACAAAAAAAAAAAACGGGTGTTTACAAGTTAGGTATTTATCAGCAGTTCATAGATCTGAAGAGGGCTCCGGCGGCCGAACTTGTCGCTTGCTCACCACTTATTTGCTCAATGGAGCGCAGCCCTTATTGGCATTATTTAACCCCTTGAAGATCTGTTATGAATACGACATATCTGACCCGCTGACGGTCCACTGAAGAAGGAAACACCACGTACGATATTTAGAATACACTTGCATCATCGATACGACAACACCATTTCCCCAAATAAGTGACTGTACATTTATTCCTTCATTGCCCACGACTGGTGTTCACACCACTGTGAACAAAAGTTTCTCTTTCGGTGCGAATTAATAACACTATTCATGAATGGTTCCAGCCTGCAGGAGAGTCACAATAGGGAGTCCCATTTTAATTTAAATGGAAAGTATATTTTCAAACCATGTTAATCAAACAGTGATTTTGTTTGGCGTCCATTTTATGGAAAATATGTTGGTGGTGGTTCGAGAGATTGTTATCAAGCGATACTAACATAGAGTTTTAGAACTTCGGTGTAACCAAACTTTCAAGAAAGCACAATTCGACAAGGCTTAGCAATAATTAAGATGGTTAAAGCATGAATTACCTTCAGCTTGGTTGCTAACATCGCTTTATTCATCTCACATGATCATGCAAGTTCCACCGCACCCGGCGAGGCTTAAGCCCCCATAAAGGCCGCAAAATGTCGCCCATAAATAAGCAAGACGAGAATGAGGCAAGTTGTCTAGACCGAAGTCAAACATGTGAACAGTGTAAGTTGTCACATGAACCGTAGATGTTCTAAAATTTAATTTACGCGTGTGCCAAAGAAAAAAAAAAGAAAATGCTTAAGCCGAAAAAAAGGAAGAGCCAATGTCTTTTTTTTAATTTTTTTATTGACCTTATATATAACAAAGAAGACGAATGCCTCGGTCGTCTAACGACCGGCGGGCCGTTTGCCCGCACTCGATCTCGACTGATTTCGACATAGTAAGTGGGGAAGGCGACCTCCTTTCGCTCGCTCCGTTTGGTGACACCGGCGCCTTCGGAAGGTCACTGAAGATCCACAGGCGTCTTCTCTAACTTCTGGCCGTTCTTCTGCGGAGCACGAGAGCGCACTTCTGCTATCTGAAGGAAGCAGTTCCGCCGTCGCGTGGCTCGCAAATGGATGCGATTTCAATCTTGGGCAGATTGCGTTTTCTTTTCTTTTTCCTCAGGGCCAAGGGACATTCCGAAGACAAGTCTCTGGCTAAGCTGGCGGCTAGAGGTACCTGCTCGTCCCGAGCATTTGGCAGCACTAGGAATCCTGCATTTGTCGCCTGGGGATAGTAGAGTCTTCCCGCTGGATTGCTCTACAATGTTCACTGTATAGGAAACCTACACAAATTATTACTATTGCACCGGCTTTTTATGATCTTCCGCTGAAGATGTGCCACCACTGCACAACACGACCGTCAGTTCGATGCCGGCCTTTACTTGCAAATGAAGCTGCCCCGTACACTCTTAAATGCTAGTCGCGCCGCAGTGTTTCTAAGAGTTCAAGATGCAGACTACCGTGATTCTATAAATTGACAGTTAACATCGCTCTTTGAAACTTGTCCAGCAGGGTAACTTTGTGCGTGAGCAGAAAACGGTCAAACTTTACAATGGCCTCCAGAAAACGGAATGCTTTTCAACAGACGTTACACCGTTCTTAATAGCGGTTATTCTGGCCATTTTTTTTATTTTGAATAGCAGCTTTATCTTGTGTTTGTGTGTGCCAAAAAAAAAAACGGACGTTAATGCGGCTACTTGGATATAATTATGAGTAACTCACATAAAGGAAGATAATTTGCTTCACATGCGCTTGGAACACCGCTGTGGCAAGTAATATAATCATTCGTTATGATCATATTTATTAAACCTTCCGATTTCTAATTGAACACGTAAACATGTATACTTTTCTCTCTCAGAATGATTGCCAAGTAAACGAGTGGTCTGGAAAAAGGACTCCTTGTGTCGAACCGTTTTGATCACGTGATCGTAGCAACCAATCGATCGGCGTATCACAAGTTGCCCGGAAGTAAAATTAAATACTATATTCATAAAATATTTGAGAAGCTGGAAAGTTAACCTCAACTACACGTTGCAAAATGCTAGGGCTATATGCCCTAGCACTTGGCGGTACTTTTTTGGATTGTCCATATGATATCTAGTGAAAACTACGGCCAAGAAGTCAAACATGGTTCTTGTTTCTTTAACTGAATCACCGAATGAATGGCACCATAGGATGAAAGAAGCAATGTAGCGGGCTTTTCACAAGAGCACGGGGAAAGCTTTAAGACCAACACGCGTTATGGGTCTACAGTTTAGAATAACGCATCAAGCTACACAAGAAATTGCCATGCGCCTTCATCCATTTTTTGTGAACTTATTTTGCCGAATTTGATATTCCCGAGGTGTTGGTTAGAAACCTATCAGGTATGCATGACCACAGCTCTAGAACTGTTCCTGTCACCGTTAGGGCTGTGCAATAGGTCGATTAACGTACCGGTTAATTGAGGAATGCCTTAATCGCTATTAATATTTTAGCCGGTTAATCGGTAACCCTTTGAGCAGCCAGACGACAATAAAAATTAAACGCTCTTACCACGCAGACGAGGGCCAGTACTCCTGTATGAAGCGCAAACTTTATATAAGATTTTAACCTGAAGTAAACTGTAGGGACAAGATACGTAACTCCAGACAAGTGCAGGAGGTTACGCGTATCCCGCCCACTTCAACGATATGCTATAGTCGGCGACGGGTTAAAGGGATTGTGCGGTCGAATTTTATATTCGAGATTAGAATTGAATATCATTGTTATTGACTCTAGACGCGTCGTACGTGCGCTATCTGAATTTTATGTGCCCCTCTGCATGAGCAATTGAATTTATACTGCTCCAATTGCATCCTAGCGTGAACGCTGCTTTCGTTGGCAACATTGGAGCTCTGACGTCGCACAACGCAAAGCGAACATCTCCGTCTCGTCGTTTGCCTGCGAGTGAACGCCGCAGCGTGCTTTGTTGTTGTTGCGCTCGGCTTGTTTCGTGGATGGGTGAGATTTTTGTTGCGCCGTTGGGTGCCACAACCACCGGGGAGCACGTGCGAGCCGAGAAGCGACGGTCTACACTTTTCCGCGAGACGTGCAGTGACGAACAAAATGGATCGTCGCTGTGTGTAGGGACGTTCCCGTCAAGATCGAGATCCCGCTTATGCAGCAATCATCTCACAGAAGAGAGCTACGAGCAGAGCTCTAAGCGGACAGAAGGCTCGTAAGCTGAGGTGTGATGCTGTGCCCACGATATTCAACTACTCCATTCACTCCTCGTTCAAGTCGGATCAATCGGTTTGATTATGCAGCGAAACCGAAACCACCAGCTAGACCATCTGAAAACGATGCCAAAAGTTGTATTTAGCACGCGACCAGCCCGATTCTGTTTGACCTGCGTGTGGAAATGGAATGTGGCTACGATGCACCAAGCTCGTCCAAGTCAAGTGACGACATGCATTTGAACGATTCGGCGTTTGCCATCGACCCGCGGACATCGCCTCCAAGGGAACGACCCGCAGCCTCATCACCGATCCAGTGGATCCGCCGATATGTGTACCCAGATGCCGTTTTGTGCACCTAGATGCCGCTTCAGAGGCAAAATCTGCATCCTTTACTTTGCAAGCGCTCCTAGTTAGTTCGATCAATGATCGTCGTAATTGTGCTTGCGCGAAACGGCATACGTTTTCTCGAAGCAATGGCTGTTTTCGAGTAATATCCTGCCAAAAGGCGCGATATTTGTTGCACACGCTAGGAAACTGCATTAAAAGGAACGTATTTCAGCAAGGTACAGCCCAGGAGACTATATAATTCGAAACAAAATACAAGACATCCATTGACGAACGCTTGTTATCCTGACCACCCGACAAACCTTTGCGTTTTGTGAAGTCACGCAGCAGCTACGGATGTCAGCCATTGACACTGAAGAAATCCGGGGTGCAGTTTCGTGCATTCGCTCATGACAGGTTTAATTAGTATGGGGAGATCATATATCAAAATAAAAATGACGTTTGTCTATATGACGGCTTTCTCGACATAACAAGCGCAAAAAAATAAGTACTTCCAGTTTCGACCGGACAATCCCTTTAATGTTTGCTAACGCCCGCAAAAAAACAAGATTCAATGACATGCATTGAACTCCCTGAATAATTACAGCCGACAGGCGCTCACAAGTCAGGCACAAGCTACTGATCAAACGATATTAATAGGGATAGGCACACTCTTATTCTAGCAACCTGTCAGTGGCTCAGATGGGTCAGACTCATTAGTATAATTATTCTGATGCAATGTCAGATATCGTCATTGGAGCACATGACGACCCACTAAAGTGCTTGCTTATGACTTTTTCGTGATCTTAAACTCCCTCTCATTCGCAGTATCGTCAAGCAAGAGATTTTGCAACGTTGAGTCAGGGTGTAATTTTCCCCGAGTTCCAAACATGCTGTTCGAGAACAATTCACAGAACATAAACCGTACTCTGCAGTATCCTCATACAGCCGGCAACACGCATTTTTTTTTTTTATTTATAGAAAGCGGTTCCTAAGTGGTTATTAGTTAGGCTAAATTATCTCGGCGTGCGCGAGGCTTCCAGCGAGCCCTGAGCTGGCCTCTTGCTTGGGGGAATTACCTGCCCTCATTCTTGTGACCTCTCAAGTACAGCACAGGTATTCATCATATGAGGCAAGCCTTCAGCCTTGAAGATTGTTTATACATTGTATTACATTATAGTGCTTCTAGCGATTGAGAAGTTAATGAACTGTTTTCGCAGAATGGCTGTTTTTTTTTTGTATCAAATAAGTACACACGACAATTACCAGAAAGAACTGAATGGCGTTCTCGAGTATCGTATTTTATCATAGAAACCGAACACGCATCTAAAACAATGATGAAAAAGAAAACCCCATCGACCTGGCCCCAACGACCATTCTCGGGAAAAATAAAAGATGCTTATGGACAATGTATGGAACAAATGTAGAGGTCTAAAGGGATCAAATAAAAGGGGCAGAAATTGGTTTTTATTACATGTCAGGCTGGAACTACTGCGTGTCATATAAATAAATAAATAAGAAAATAGATAGATAGATAGATAGATGGATAGATAGATAGAGACAGACAGATTGATTGATAAATTGATAGGTGGAAAATAAATAAATAAACATATTGATTGATTGATTGATTAATAGAGAGTGAGAGAGAGTGAGATAGAGAGACGATTTAGTTCCCGTCAACGGCCGTGAAACTTACTCAACAGTAAGTTTCACGTGGGGATGACACTTTGTCATCCACATGGTGGCTTGAATAGGTAGCAAAACGCAATTTATTAGTTACCAGGGGAGCAATAGAGACAATATAACATGTAACAATATAAAAACACTGTCGTTGGCACGGCACACTAAGAAAAAAAAAGTGAACTGAAAACGTCAACCTGCAAAAACATTGTGTTATATGCGGGTTGTAACCGTGCCATTGGAATCTGAATGAATATCTGTATAAAATGTGTCACGACATTTACAGGTTTTTCATATGGAACTCGGAAGCACAACGACGCAAACAACTCATCACAGTCAAAGGTACCGTGCGTAACTCGACGTAAAAATGTGATACCACGTGCAAACCTCCTGTCGTGAAGAGACTGAAGGCCGAGAGAGAACTTAGCTCTATAAAAACGGCGACGACCATTGTGTACATTGTATATGGTAGGAATCAACTTTGGCTGTTCATTTTCGATTACATTGCTGTTGGTTAGAGAAACAGAGTTCCATACTACAAATGCAAACTCTAAATGCGTCAGGAAAGGTGAACAATAAAGATAATATAAAGACGTCTGCATTCCTAATGTGACTTTGCATCACAATGCACCATGATGGTTACCCTTCGATTCCCCCCCCCCCTCCCCCCCCCCCATTTTTGTTGAATAATTTACACATTCTTCATTCTTACATATTCATCGGCGATATTTGTACAATTTTACAGCACATCCTTAATGGACGGCAACGAGAATCAGGAGGGAAAATGTTTTAGATGGGTTTTCGTGCCTCACTGTATTGTATGACTGGCGAACGAGTAAAAGGACAAAGATGAGCACATTTGCACTTTTCGTTTACCTCCCAAAAGGAAAATGTTTTCACCGGAGCGTCGTGATTACCCTCGAAGCGTGAGCGGAGACTTTTGAGGGACCCTTTCGAATCAATGAAACGAGTAAAACTACAAGGTGAAAAACGAACGCTAAAGATGCCCTGCGAAGAGGGGTCACTCCGTGGCCCTTCAGACAGAGACATGCCTGGTCCTTGAGGCAAGAGGATGTTGGCATGACCTGAGCCACCGTCATTACCACGTCTCATACACGATGACTTTCGAGCAACCATTTGAAAGAAATGAAAAGGGGAGACCTAAGAGTGTAGATTAGGTGAAAAATGGATACGAAAGATGTCGTACGCAAATGATTAACTCCGTGGCCCTTCAGACAGGAACAAACCCTGTCCTTGAGGCAAATAGGATGTCGGCATGACAGGATGGGTATCGGATCTCCCTGCATGGACGTCGCTAACCTTCTCGGAATCTTGGCGGCGACATTCTCCATCTGTCGATCTCCCAAAAAAGGCTACCGGCGTGAGGAGTGGAACGTGTGGAACTCTCTCAAAGATCTCCCGTGTATGAATGTGCATGGGCGCAACAGATGAAGGGGCCCTGAGGTTGGCAGACGATGCCATTAGGAGGCTCGTGTCCGACGGGGCCATCCCACGCCTGGAGCGAGGCGGGCCCCTTGAGATCCGTTACCGCTCGTTGCTCGTCCTTGAGACCTTGACGCGCCCTTGGAGCGCGCACGGCGAGCTCTGGCAGCAACGGAATCTGACAGCTCGATTGGAGGCGGGAAAGAGTCTAGCGAGCTCGCGAAGTGTGCACGGCTATAGAGAGTAACTGCTGGAACGTGGAGGCACGTGGAACGTTGAGGTAGTGGAGGCACTGCTTTAAAGTTGTATGGATAGATAGGTGGATGAAAACGGCTGTATCCTTTTATTCGCAACATTAAGGATTGGGCCTGTTGGCCATTCATACTTTTAATTTACAGCACACTATAACGTTTTACGGTGTGCGTGTTTCAGTGTGAATTGTTCTTGCGCACCATACATTATCACCTTTGATTCGGGCGGCACCTTGCCACCTAGGCAGTGGCGCAAGCCGCCGCCCAAGTCGAAGTTAAAATGACTGGTGTCACCTGGGAGAAAACGAATTCAATATCTTCAGGATGAAACGAAAAGGGACATTGGAAAGAAGGGGGCATGCACGTCTCTGGAAAAAATCTTTGGGGAATTGAGACCTAGGTCACTGCGGCTTACTGAAGCCAAACGATTAGGCTTTCTTGCTAGAATGAGTGCCCGTGCTCACGCATTTTCATACCGGAACCAACTGACCCGGTCATTCATGAAAATGTGGGTTCAGTTTTTCTTTTGACATGATAGCTAAAAATGCCATGGACACTGGACAACGGTACCGCTTGCTATGAGAAAGTGGGCTGTAATGCCTCCAAGTAAAACAATTTAATATTTATTTATGTAAAGGTTTGTCTCGCGAATAGACGCTTTTTAGGGGAACTGCCTCAGAGTTTTTGTGTAAGCACATAAAATAACCTTGCATAAGGTTTTGCTAAAATTGCACCGTAATTCTTTTTTTTGGATTTTTAAGTGTTCTTTAAAACAAGGTATACGACCGGCGTGTCTGTGCAATTTTTATATAATGGAACAGTTAGATAAAGTAAGTTAATAATTGAAAACTAGCTGCCAAGTGGACTTCATGGTTGTTTTCACGGCCCGTGAAGAAAAACGGCCTGGGTTTCTTGTAAAATCAACCGAACCAATGGTAAAAAACGGAACTGAAAGTGAAGTGAACTTGTTCAATACGTTCTTAGTTACCCCCAGACAGATAACTTTTTATCGACGTTGGCAAGGGAGTTTTTGATTGGGCCTTGTGTCCTTCAGGTTATGTTAATTCGTTATCACGGTGCCAGGAGCAATATGACTCGTAGTGACACATTTGCGGAGCTTAGCTGAGTATCGCCAGCAGATCCTTTATTAATCTCAGTGCTGGAAAGCAGTGGAGGTACGAAGAGCGCTTGATTGAAATATTCGCTGCGGCGCACTTGGTATTCACGGAGCAAAACATTATCAGTGCAACAGCATCGGCTGCGCAATGTCAATAGGCAAATAGCGGGCTTCTGGAGCATTTCGCAAGAAATTCTTCGCGTAACTGCTTTTTAAAACCGGCATTGGGTACGCCATACGTTTTTAACATTCAAGATTTTAATCTATAGCTATGGCAAGCTTTTCAGCTAAAAAGAAAAAAAAAACCTTTTTTGAACAGCACGAGTTGCAATCCGAAAGCTTATCAATGGTAGAACGCGAACACTCAGTCTCGAGACCTCGGTGAATGACGGCACTCGGGAAACGTGTTTGGTCAATAAGGCATCTTAACCTTGAACACACACTGACCATACCATACTTTATTATCGGTGTTAAAGGATATGCCTTGACGAGTCGCACCTTCATATCACAGCTTATGCTTTGTGAACCCCCTTGTTCTGTAGGCCTCTTATACCTGGGTCTAACGGGCACCTCAAAGGCCTTCACAACGAACTCCGAAAACAACGAACTCCTGCGCATCATGGAGGTTTGGTGGCACTTGTGCGTCCAGGCTCGAAGAAGCTGGCATGGATGATTCATTCATGATGTATGTGAATTTGATGAGGCCCAGTCTATTTGCCGCAGCAAAGCTTAGAAATGAATTCATGGGTCCTCTTATTGTGAAGAGGTCTTTTATTTGGTTGTCTTTGCACGTGAGTGTGGCATTCACTTTACCAATAATTGGCAAATTAGTGTTGGACTAGATAACAGAAATAATGAAACATAAAAGGGATGAAACACGGGCAAGTACTTATACGCTTAAATGCGAACTTCTGCTTGTTTGAGTTCAGCGGGTAAGGGAAGATCTTCAAAGGTTTCGGCCTCGATAATTGACACTGAAACGCCAGTGTCTCTCAGGAATTTGATGAGAGTGTCGTTGACGTTTATGCAGGCCTGTGGGATTCTTCGATTAGATACCGGCGAAATGGTTTTCACTGACTAAACGGTCTCATCAAAGTAAGAGTTCGGCGAGAGTTGAGATATTTGTTTGTGGGCTGACTGACAGACTTTGCTGTAGTGGGCTGTTCTTCCACATCAGGGATGGGCAGTATTTCTAATACTTTGTGTATTTTGCATTTGTATTTAATTACAAATTGGGTAATGTATTCGACGTGTGTATTTAAATACTAAAACGTGGGTATTTCAAATACAATTGTAATTAAATACACTTTTGTGGGCGAAAATACATCCCTCAAATTTATTGTCTCTGTCCAGAGCAAGAAGAAAACTACGTTCTGCGCCGAATGCAGTGTCTCTCAATCAGGCGCAAGCGTTTAGTGACTTTGTGATTACGGTGCTAGTCCAGGGCAAGAATAGTGACGAAATCGACGTTCACAGGCAGACTGGCTAAATAAGTACCTGTAACAACTTGTGATGCTTTCCAGCCTAAATTCCCACCGTATTTTTGCCTGGAACATTCTAAATGCGCGGGTCGTCCAGATTTTCGTAACTGGTGCGAGTTGCAACAATAAAAAATTCTCTAGCTAGTGCTGCGCGTCTTGGTCGTCTCGGTGCTTCGTTGGTCTATACCAAAATGTAATCGACAAAAAAAAGCTCCTTGAAGCTCTGTACTTTTTTCACCTATTACGTCCAAGCTGATTACATTTTTTTGTGATTATATTTCTATTACGTTACTAGAGCCTCGCACACTAACTCCCTAGTGTGCGATGCAAAATTAAAATGAGATACCCAGAAACCCGTTGCAGGTGCCCTGAAGTCGCTGACGCAAATTTTGAGGAATGTATTTGGAAAAGTATTTGGAGGAGACCAAATACATTTGGTTGCATTTGTATCTTGTATTTAAATACTTTTTGGAAATGTAATTAGATTTGTAATTAAATACATTTTTGACGAAGTATTTTGTATTTGTATTTCGGTACATATTTGCATGTATTTTGCCCATCCCTGTTCCACATGCTTTACAGGATGATGATTTGGCAGGAGAGTTTGCTTGACCTCCACCATGGGGCGAATAAGTACCGCAGTGAAAACAGCAAGGAAACGTGTTGTGCGCTGTATCTGGAGAAATGACGAGGATATAGGGTATTTTTATCTGCATGGTTCTTGTGGTCCTGTCGAGGCTTGCTAGCAAAAGCATGCAGAGTCAAACTAAATGACTCCTTCATGGCTGTTGTTGCCCAGTCAACATCATCGAGGGAGCTTGCTTCGGAAGTGATGGCGGATCAAGGTCCTGCATCAGAGCTACCCTTCTCAGGCGCGATGAAGTTATTGCAAATATTATTTGATTCTTGATCTCGAGGTCAGTGTTGGAAAAAGTGCAATTGAGCAAGAAGCCGAAGTCGAATGAAAAATGGAGTTAGAAATTCTCCCCCAAGTTGCTTTGCCTGGCGAAACTGGAAAGTTTCAAATGTTGTGTTTGTTCGGGGGTTAAAGTACGTGTCAAGCTTGTTTGTGGGATTTTGATATATTCACATGGTTAAGGTTGTTTCTAATGAGGAATCAGGCACTGGCGTTGGGCTGTTCCACAAATCAGAGATGTTGTTGCTAATGAGGAATCAGGCACTGGCTCAGGGCTGTTCTGGAGATCAGGGAGTGTCTCAGAAAGTTCAGGAACTCGTTCTCTCGCATAATGGAGCAAAGAGATCGTCTGCGTGCATCATCTTTCGCGTTAAAAAAAACAATAATAAAGTTAAAAAAAAAACACGAGAGATTCCGTTCTGTTTTGATGTTAGGAGGGTCAGTGTGATCCAAATGAAATGGTGGCAGAAAGGTTGGTATAAGCGTCATTGTTCGTTGTGTGGTTGTAGACATAGCTGTGAAGCAGACAGCGTTTGTAATAGCATCGGCGTACTGTGGGTTCGAGAAGAATTACTCGCCCCGGACTGGTAGCGGACGGAAGTCTGCAGCGTCCTCGTCACCAATGCAGAATTGGAGATGCCCTGAGATGATCCGAGTGTTACCGTAGTGGACGGCATAAAAGCGGCAGACATTCGCGTTTACTGCCATTTATTAACATTTTTTCTTCACTCTCCGTATGGTGTGGCCGCAAGCTAACATAAATTCCACAGCCTTACATATAGCAAATGGTAAAGCACGGACAACGTTCGGCTGCCTTTTCACCAAACATAATTTCGAGAGGCGCTGAGTCACCGTGCGTGACAAACACCGCCAAGGATGATCAAAGTCTGTGAACAGCCTCTTCTACACCTCCATTCGACGTCATCATACTCGGATGGCACCAATGCAGCAACTGGACCCGAGCACAACACCGAGAGTTTTTCGACGCGCTGATTGGCCACGAGGCCAAGCCGAACACTGACTCAGCACTCGTGTCCAACCGATGGTCTGCGCAGGATCTCACTGTGGTGACGTGAAAGGCTAGTGCATCAACTTTGGTTATTCTAGGTGGCGTTGGTATGACGTAGCGGGCCGTGTTGGGAGTTAGAGTGCTACGCGGGCAATCCTGTCTGCTGGTGCTATCGCCACGCTAGCCATTCCACGGGGACTGGCCGGTGATGATGGCCTTCATATCACCCGGTGAGTGTATCCTGATCGCTTATTTAGGGCGATGCTGCGATATCACTGGAGACTCAATATCTGGCCACGCGACAATCCATTAACTTTGATGTTATCACGTCTTTTACAGGCAAGCAAATGTGCAGCCATTCTGCGACTCGCAAACCGACTTTAAAAAAAGCATAAAACTACAAGGAAACAAAAACAAATTAAAAAAATTTAGCTTAAAAGCTGTTTGGATGCCCTCTAAAGCTTCTCGGAGGCTTGGCATTTCTCACTCGGAATACCGTCACAAAACGTGCGTGTATGTGCCGTAGATCTCCATCTTGGCGCGTCCGACCCAGCAGTAATCGTCATCTGATGCTAAACTCGCTCGCTCGGGCTTCCTCCAAACTTAGAAAGAGCCACCGGCTTTACGTTTGGCCGACGACTCCACGATGCGAGTCGCGTAGCGTAAGAAGCGACGACCCTGAGACATGTTGCGCTTCAAAGAGCTCCATACAGCTGGAACGCCTCCGGGAATTCCTCCGGCCACCGCTCTCAGACCGGTGACGGCACGAGGGTTGTGTTGTTCTTCGATGTTCATCCCGTGCGTGACCTTGGATTGTTATGGACTATTATTATAGAAAGCGCGGAGAAGGTGGGTTGCCACCTGCCGGGCGGTTGCGACATGATCAAGCACTTAGTGGTTATGAAATCGGAGAAGGAATCGAGTCTTCAGCACTTTGCTGAGAGCTGAACAATGTAGTTTAATGCATCCTAAGCTTTTGCGTCGGTGAGTGGTCTCGATTCTCCGTACTTTACAGTGTATTTTGTTTTTCTCGAAGGCTCAGAGTGAAAATAGAATTTCGACATATTTGGAATTATTATCGTTAACACACCTAAAACCCCGTGACTGTTGGCAAAAAAAAAAAAAAAAATGTAAATCTTGTATATGAAACGCATGCATATTATCTTACATCCTTTTTCATATTTTAGAGGCAAATGTATCTCACAGATAAATTTAAATCAGTCAAGACAATGATTAATTCTGCAAGACTGAAGGTGACTTTGAAACTTACAGACGCTCGTGTGTTATGGTAATAAAACTTATACTGCATCGATCGATCATGCTCCCAAAAAATAAATGCGAGAAAAAACAACGTGTCTCCGAAGTCAGGTTCAAAGCTTTGAGCCTGACCTTATAACGACGTGGCGGCCATGGCGATCGGCGCCGCCAACTGACGATAATAATTAAACGTCCTGTCAAAAAAAAAAAAAAAAAAAAAAAAAAGAAAAAAACAGCGATAGAGAACATCCAAGTTATATACAAAATCTGTATGGAAACATTGAAAATTCTGTTTTATTTTCACTGTGTCGTAGTAAAACGAAAACATTTTTTATGCCTTTCTGGTTATTCCAAGGTCTTCCTATTTTGGGCACGTTAAATAAACAAGTAACCTATTTCCTTAAAAAAACGACTTTTTATTAATTCACTACGGGCACCTTATTATCCTTCTTGCTTTCATGTTTCACAATCAACTGAAGTAAACGGTCAAAATTACAGCATAAGTTCAGAGTTTACGAAGAAAATCCTGGCAAATCCGTAAGCTTGAAGTCACGAAATTTCAGATACGTATATAAAAAAGAAAAAAAAAAACAAAAAAAAAAACTAGCCGAGTGGTAAAAATATCCGGCGCTTCTAGGCTGTTCTAAAGCGAGGAACAACTGCGTTCCTTGCTGACCGAGATGCCTTGCTAGATTGCCAAGTTTAACGGTCAGAAATGTGCGGTGGAGACGTTATATGCTGCTCAAAGGCTAGACGCGTAACACAGAAAAAAATAAATAAAAGTTAAACCTAGTTAATTATGACGAGACCGCAAGAGAATGAGTCGCTTGCAGCGGTATATACCCCAAAGTATTTCCCCTAAAAAAAGAAAAAAAAAAAAGGTGCGATAAAGTTGAGGAATTGGAAGTATTGCGTAGCTCTTCGCAGACCTAGTCCCGAAGTGGGGCGGCGACATTTTTTTGCATATAAATCACTCACGCCGACGACGACAATTTTTACGAGCATTTACGACTTTTTGCTATATTCCGACTTCAGATTCCTCTTTAATTTGTTGAACGTTCGTACAGTTTTATGGCGGTCGTGGCCTCCGCGCTCCACTGCTCGTTTTCTCAGTGTGAGCAGCGGTTGAATGGCTTTACAGCGGCTATCAAAAAAGATTCCGGTGCTTTTGCATTGCGAGCACCGCGCCCGTGGCGTTCATGTACGATATGTCGTTGCCGCTTTAATCGTTTTTCATTTTATGAAAGTTCTAGTAAACATTTTTTTCACTTGTTTATTGGCGCGGGTGCTGAAATTGACAAGCATGCGCTTCGACACGCAGAGGAAAAACGTACTCTATCACGTCTAATTTATGGTGCACCTAATTTTGATTTTAGGAAAGTCAAATTCGTTGAATGAGTATTTATGCAGCGTAAAGTTAATTTGCCTCACATTGTGCCTGATTTTTTCTTTGCACATTTAGTCAGTGCAGTAATACTACTACAATGGGGTTTTTGGTTTTTAATTTCTGCTTTTGTTATGGATGCGATTTTGAAAGAGAAGTTTAACCAGCGGCTGCAGCTTTGCCTCGGCAGGTCAAAGCCTTCTTTTGGCGTTGTCCTTAATTGCGCAGGTCAACAAAAATCACCAATTGTACTAATCTGAATTTTATGATAAATTGCAACATTTATAAGAAAAAAATTCCTCTTACGGTGTTTATTCGAGAACAAATTTTCGATTTTCTTTTATATCGCCCATTTTAATGATAATTAGTTGTACAGAAACCTATCAATGAAGTCTAACATTGTTGGTGCCCAGTGAGAATATTTGTAAATTTTGCTGATAGGGTTGTCAAGGAAACGGTAGTTAGCCCACGACCATAGCTCTTCGAGCGGAGTCCGACTGCATATTTCCGAATCTTGCATTTTACTGCAAAATAAAACCGGTGTAGGAGGGCGTACCAAAACTTGGGCTTGTCAAAAATCGCGAGCAGTGATATGTATCGCTACAAGAATGTGCCCTAAACCTATCTGGTCTGACGAAAGCCAACGGAGAGGTTAGCCAAAGCCGCGAGGTCAGAACTGGAGAAACTTTCCACGCCGGCAAAAAGGGGCGGTCCTCTAGAAAGGACACGTGTAGGAGGCCAAGAAAAGCAACTAGAGAGAACGGCATGGCCCCTGCAAGGTCTTACAAAAAATACAATAACGCCTAGCTCGCGTTCACGGATTCGCCGTTTTCTTCTTAACACAGCAACTGGAACAGGCCTAGCTGTCCAGCTTTGACCACGGCTGCCAGCTTCGGCTCAGAAAAAAAAAAAAAAGTTCCGGCTTTGTCTTTTGACGTTTCGAGTGACACTTGAGCTGACGAATGGCCGCTCGTTCCCGTCAGCTATGCGAGTCGGCAGTTTGTTGCCATCCGGATTTTCTGACGCATTCAGTCATTCCGAACTTACTCGTGTTTGTGCTGCGGTGACGTGCACTTGACGTGTCGCGCGAGACCATGGTCACCGACGAATCAAGAAACGCAGGGCGTTGCGAGTGACATAGACTATTCGACTGCGGAACTAACCGGCAAGGAGACCCGAGAACAAACCTCGAAGCTCGAAGCTAAGTCGAAGCTTAATGGACCACGCTCAGTGTCGGTGCATTGAAAGTGGTCCCAAGTGGCAACAAATCGCGTTACAAGGAGCCTTCTTGTCACGCTGTCGGACATAGCGACCCGGGCGGTCGGTCGCAAAAACGTTCGCGAACAAAGCGAACTGACGCAATGGTTGCTGTCGTCGCGGGTTCTCATTTTATGTCTCCTCGGGGTTCTGTCCACTGCACGGCTGCGTACCGCCGCCAGGATCACGGCAGGGAGCAGCGTGACATTTTTTTTATGACGTCGTCAGGTGAAAATCAAGGAATCACTTTTGGGAACGTGGTAAACACACTGGGCAGAGACTCTTTCCAGGCAACCACAGTATCGGTGAAAGACGACCGACGAGGCACAGGACGTCGTCCGACAAGAATGACGAAAAACAAACCCTGCATGAAGACGCGTCACTCTCGCCTTGATTGATTCAGATTTCCCAAACAGCGACTAGTGAACTAGGAATAGTGGAAAAAATCAGTCGTCAAGAGGCTGAGGTTGTGCTGCTAGCGGCCCGTCGCCTTAATTATCCGTTTACATACAGCTCGCTTCTGTACACGTAAACAAGCTAAAGCACACGTGGAGGTATGCACTTATCGTAGCACTGACTTTTTTCAAAAGTTAGCGCCATCTACTGGCTGCTGCGCCATTTATCCGGAGGCGCCAACGTTTGGAGTCGCGTTCTGAGCATGAAGTGGTCAGGAGGGCTGCGTCGGTGTTCGACGACGACTCGGATCCAGTCACACGCTCCGTGCCCCAAAAAATGGCGGTTGCATGTGTTGCTTGATGGAGTTTCGAAAGGGGTTTATATTTAGTACTTTATCCACATACTTATATACGCAGCAACAGGCCCACGGCCTGGCCGACAGGCCTTTCACCAACCATGAGTTCCCGCTGAGTCAGCGCGAGATTTTTTGCGTACAAATCCCACAAGGAATTGGTTCTGCACACAGCACGCGGAAACTTACGTTTGTTATTTAAATAAAAGTAGCAACGATAACATTTGGGGAAAAAAATGCGATCTTTGACTGTGGGATTTGGAGCACGTCAAGGTGAAGGGCAACTATAGTGTGGACAGGACAATCGCTTGCCCTGTCCAGTCTTCTACTTGTCCTTGATTTTCGCGTGGTTTTTGCGATGTTTAACCAACTCTAGCAATCAACGTATCTTGTCCTATAGTTTTTAAAATACAAAAGTTAATCGCTGTGTCGGTAATTCACTGGGACTTTTCGTAAATTTTAAGTGATTTGTTTTAAAAAGTTCTCCGAGGAAAAGTAGAGGAGAAGGCACTTTGTCTTTCACTATTCGTGGGTGTTTATACACTTGTGTAACGTGCATTAGCTTCAAGAGGTGCAAAGCATATCAGAAACACGCGTGAACTGCACCTACTATTCGTGGCAGTTCCGGTAAAACGATTTTAAAGCTTACCTCCTTAGGTTTATGTTCTAGCTGCTGGATAGTTAATTTTAATGTGGTCACGGAAAGACAACACTCGCTTCTTTGACATGGCGCCACTGCACGAACAGTCGTATTCGAAAATTATGGTCTAAAGTTATGCGCTATGAATTGCGGTTAGTTCTATTTTCTGAAATGCAGTTATTGTTCCAGAGTAGCGGTGCCTTAGAGTAACCAGAAAGTAGGCCGTTGCTTTTAAGTTGTAGTAAAGCGTTCTTTTCGAACCTCAGTAGCAAATAACGTGCTTGGTTACTGCTTGAGCGAGTGCGAAGAATGGAAGTTGGTTACTTTCTTTTAAAGAAGTTTCTCATGTCGATAACGAACGTATGCAATACAACCATCATTTTCCCATATGCCACTCACACCAGCGGACTTTTTTCCGCCGGTACAGGGTAACGTCCTCCCTCATTGTTTTCTATAGTTGTTACAGGTTAAGAGTTAATTGGAAGCTCCTCCCACCTCTGTCCACTTTGGCAGTGCGAACGCTGAAGAGGAGGTAACCCCCTTTCCGGCGTTCGCTCTGCTAAAGTGGGAAGAGGTCGGAGGAGTTTCCCCTGAACTCTTAACCTGTCACCGACCATAGAGAAAGTTCCTCGAACATTTCAACACAAAATAAATACAAGCATTCCAAGGCGTCAAATGTATAGCACTGGAATGTCACGTGAATAATCCTTAAAGAAATCTTCCTGCAGAATGAGCATTTTTGGTTTTCATTGCAATGTATCCGCGTTTTAAATGCTAATTTTCTCGGCCTCCAGCGTTGCGACCTTTCTCTGCGCCAGACTGCGATTCCTGACGCGATGATAGCCATAGTTATTTCTTTATGACATCGGAAAGTTCTACAGATACTGCGTTTATAAATTTGCAATCCAGCGCGCAGCCTTTACACCACAGACGTGATTGCTTCTGAACTTCGCGCACCCGGAAACGCTTGAGGCGGCATCGACCACGCGGCAAAAAGCTCTTTCAAGATTAAATATACGCCAGCCAGAAGTCCCGGGAAAACAAAAGCGATTAAACATAGCCCCCCTTTCCGGAGCTGCCGGTGACCCCAACGGGTTTTTTCCACCCGTGCAGGGTAACCGCCTCCTGTCACTTCGTCCGCTGCAATACACCTCTCCAGAATGTAGAAGACGTCGAGGACTTCCCGCGCATACAAGTACCGTACCTCCGGGGCTTGAGGCTCGCTATACTCCGTTTCACCTTATGATGGACCGCAAGGGCCGCTCGCTGCCCACCGAAGCCAATTCCATCTATGCGAGTGTTATGTGGCCTTTGGGAGGGACGCGTACAGTCACGTGGTACGTTGAAAGCACTCGAATGGTAGGGATGGCTCGTAGCGTCTACCACGGTCCATTGTAAAGTGAAAACGAGTGTATGGGCGTCCCGCAACACGCGTCGGCCTGACTGCGGCGGAGGGCCGGCGGCGAATGAGGACAGTGAGTTGTCGGAGACGCCGTTGCAACACGCCGGCTGCCGTTGTGTCTCGGCTCGTGAGCTGCGCGTTCCTTGGCCCCGATTTGAACGGGGCTCGTTACCTAACAATCGACTGTACGCGGGCGACTGGCCGCTTCGAAGGGGAAAGGTCTCGCCTGCCAGACCAGACACACACACACACACACCACCACACGGTACTTGAGCAAAGGAGGAAAACGGACATCCGTGCGGACGTATCAAAAACGCTCGCGCAAACGATGCTTGACGGGTGGCTTGCTTTCAAGGTCCGCGCCCACGGTATTTGCAGCTTTCAGCGGGAGTGGTGGTGGTGCCGCGCGGTGTGATAGCCGTGCTCGTGGACGGCGATCGATTCCGCAATCAAAATTATTATCCACGCCTGTCTCGCACGCGAGTACAGTTAGCTAATGTCAGTTCACATCCGACGCGATCGATCATTTCTTTGAATTAACCTAGCGTCAGGAAGAAAGCTGTTTTAAACCATTGGAGGGAGGGGGCTTCCGGTCGGTGCCATTTTCAGAGTTCGTGCGTGTGGCGCGCGCTTTGCTTGCGTTCCAAAGCGACGAACATCCGCGCGCAGGGATGGGATGATCGTACGCCATGCTATGATTCTGTAAACCCTGCGGGGGCGTATATACTCTGTTTCACACTTAGCGTACAACGCTGTCAATGCTACTGGCGCGATCATGGGGCTTGATCTCGTTGATCATTTGCACGCGTGCTGGCGCGAACGAAACCATAGACAAAGCCACGCGCTCGCGCCAGTAGCTTTGACAGCGTTGCATATTAAGTATGAAACGGAGCATAGTTATGCACAGGGGAGAGAACGGCCGGGGGCAGTTCTCGTTCTCCCTTCCACAGCGCGAGCTTTTTAGCTTGGACGACGCTAGATGTCTCGTGAACCTCAACTGTGCACAAGCATAGCGTCCTCTATACTGACAATGCCTGGCAGATCGCCCGAGAAGCGGCCTCCGAAATGGAAAAGGTGGAGCGGCAGGCAACGAATGAGAGGAGAGCCACGTGACTGGCGCCCCGCCGCAGCGAGACGCCGAAACACAGTTCTCCCAAGCGAACAAATGTGTTTCAGGTCCTCGCCGCTGCGAAAGCCGTGCGCTGACGTCCAGGTTCCCCGAGAAATGGCTCTTTGATGCTCTTCGCTACCAGATCCTCGCGTTCCGTATCTGCGACTGGCCACTCTATGGCTCCGTCGTCGAACTGCCAGGATTTGTGAGTATAGAGGAGGCTGTGGTGGGAGCAGCCTAAGCACGGTAGAAGGCAACAAGCGCGTGCAGGAGACCGGACATTCGAAAGATGTACACTCCCGTTCTCATCGTGTCAGCGACTGTACGGGTAGAAACCGGGGGAGAGGAGGTGACGATAGTTCGCGGGGATGTCACAACACCGAGCTCTGGTTGGGATGATTAGTGGGTGGAGGTAAAGCTAGCTGCCTTTGTCTCTACTCACTCTACGAACGCGTTCAAACGCCGAACCATGGAAGCCGGCGTTCGTCTTTCCAACCTGTTCGAAGACGGAGTAGAGACAAAAGCTTTGTGTCTACCCACTAATCATGCCAACCAGAGCTCGGTGTTCTGACATCCCTGCGCACTCTCGTCTGTTTTTCTTCCTCAATTTCTACCCGTGCAGTGTATGGTTACACGCCTTGATCGCGTCCGAATCAGTAACCGTTTGAAAACAAACATCTAAAACAAGGGACACCTTGCGAGCAGGTCGGTCGACGCCCTATTTTAGTTATACACTTCGAATCTTTAACGACAGGGAAGGCGAACTCATGTACTGCGTACGCACCTACGTTTCCCAGCATTATTCTTAGTGCTTGGGAAATTCGGAGGAAGCAGCGTTCTGTTATTTCATTTCGATCATCAACATTCCCACCATTTTAATAGGCTATCGACAGTGCGTCTACTTGCGGAACTCGCGACAAGCGAAGAAAAAAAAAATGAGAAAGAAGTTTCGTCGTAAGTGTGACGGGAGAAAAGCTTACCCGAAATAAGCTCATCGCAAAAAATTTCCTAGTGAAGACGCATAGTTGATAAACTGGGTAAAGAAAAGCACGCACGAAGAACACCACTCCCGCAGAAAAGCTCGCCGAAGCTAAAGTTGATGGGTAGTAGGAATAAGTAGAGGAGGCATCACAGAAACAAAAGGAACTGACTGACCAAAGACAAGCGTACACGAGACAGATCCGGAAACGAGATGCAACACGGACGCCACTGAAACGTGACTCGAAGCAAATAAGAAGACATATTCTAAACATAAAAAAATTTCTGCATGCAAAACTACTTAAACGATGCCCAGAAAAAAAAAAAAAAAAGCACATTGGGGTACTGAAAGTGCTGATCGGAGACAAGTCCAAGGTAGAAGCTATCTCAAGGGAAGGTTAGAAACTGGACACCCACCGTAAAAGTGCTAAGAAGAAAAAGACACACAATGCAAAAGAGATATTCATGAGCAAGCGAAAAGTGTGAATTATTTTTTCAATGTAATCGGAGCAGAGCTCGCTACGAATAAAGCTTATAGGAGCCATATTTGCCGAAGAAAGAAAAAGCTTTTCCGAGAAAAAGCGCGCCCCTTTGCGAAAGACATTGAGATAGGTCATCTCCAGGAAAGTGTTGCACACACCGTAATTTCCTTCCGTAATCGTCGAAACGTGGCTGGTTATTTCTGGACGAGCTTAACTTTCTCCGGCCAAAGCAATATGAACGGTCAGCGTACCCCGGAACAGCTCAGGAAATCGAACGTGACACTTCTACCTATTAAGTAGGATAGCCACCCCTTAAAACATTTCATAATTTAGGAGCACGTCCCTTAGTATCCTTTCCTGGATTAAGCTGGCACACATAATTCTCACAAGAAAGTTTACGGAAGCTTGGCTTAGCAAGACGAAATATCTATTCAAATCTCGAGACTTGATCGGGTCAGTCTTGGTTTTTATTCTTGAAAAGTGTTCCTCTTTCACGTCTTTCAAGTGAAAGTGACCACCTCAATCTCCCCCCTTAAACTCCTGAGTCGTTACCAAGTTGTACCGCGACCGGTGTGCCTACATTTGTATAACTTATAATTATTTACATACATCATGCTTCATCGATAAAATGAGATAAGTATGTAATGTAATTTCCGGAATTTAATTTTATTTTTCGCCGATTTGTCAAAATAATATACACTGTGCGTTTAGAGGCATGCTTATTGCAGATAGACAAGAACTGAAATTCCTTCGTATGATTGGGGCTGCCGTTGTCGGCGCTATTGTGTATTTGCCAATGAGGACGGTTTATACGTTCATGGCCTGAACCTTTAGCCTACTTTCATCTTTCAAATGTTGTTTTACTGTTTTACCGAGCACGTAGTTGCAGCAGAACGTGGCTGCTCTCTTTCAACTTTAATTCACATTGTGCCATATTGTGCGTACAACGGCACACCTAATATATTTTGCCGCGAGGATAAAGGGAAGCGGTCAACATGCAGGCTTCGCACATTATATGAAAAAGAAAAGTACAAAGATATAAAATATACTTAAAAAAGTCTCAAACGACTGGAAACTCAAGAAATGCATTGCTTTGTATGACGGCATTTGATTAAGAAAAATGGCACCAACAAGAGAGAGCGATAAAAAAAAGAAGTGGTTCGCATACTTTGCGCACAGGTACTAGACAAATCAAACCGCGATGCTCTTATAACAACGCGACAGGAGGAGGCGTTGCGAGCGTAAGATAAAAACGCATAAATTAAATAAAACAAACAAACAAGATAAATGCGATCGCGTTTGAGAGAAAGAGCAAGTGAAAGAGAGAGAGAGGGAGAGAGAGGATGGAGAGAGATAAAAGTATGACAACACAGAGAGCGGAACCAACAACCGACGGGAAGCCCGAGGAGCTGTCAACTTTCGCGCTGACCCCGATCCAGCGTTTCCCTTGCGAGCGTCGCACGCACCTCCGAGCCGCTCGCGCAACGCGGTGAAAGTTACGAGCGCGCGCAGAAAGAGAAAAAGCGCAGATTCACGGGGCCTTTGCTTTGCGTGATTGGGTTATAGCCGCTGCTAGAGCGCATGTGCAAAGAGCACCGGTACCGTGACTATCCGATTTTTCCGCGGCTTGATTGGCTACGTCAGTTCGTAGCCTGGGCTTCCAGTCAGAGTCGGAGCAAAACTGAGCATGGCTTCAAACGTATACGGAGCGCAAATTCGTCTGCCTCTTTTGCGAGGGTTGGGGTGACGTCAGAATGACGGCGAGCTCTGATTGGTTTTGATCTAAGGATAGTGGGTAGACCTTAACACAGCTTGCTTTGAGGTCTACCCACTATCCTCCAGTCAGAGCCAATCAGAGCTCGGCGTCGTTCTGACGTCACCAGAACTCCTGCGCAAGAAGCAGACGACTTGCTCTCCGGATTGCTTCGGCACGCTGTAAAATGGAAGCACCTACCGAAACTATAGAAGTACTCGTCTGTGTTGGTTGTTTCACGTCTGCTGGACCACGTACGCGCTGCCGAGCGAGTCATCGTCGCCATATACAGTCAGTGGCACGTGAAGAGGGGAAGGGTTTTAGTCTATTATACTTATGCTTCTCGCATTCCTGATTGTTTCTTCACCATTCTCGGTGATGCCGCAAATGTGTGTCTTGCTGCCCGGAACTTGCCACGCCATGCTTTTCTTGAGTAGTCAGAGATGCGGCAGTCAGTATATTATATCTGATAGTTTCGCATCGTGTTGAGTGCTCTGTTACGTTCGAAAAAGGTGATCTTTCTCGTCACATATAGAAGCGGCGGCAACAGTTCGGCGGTTTAAAAATCTAGCACGTAGCAAAATCGATCTAAAAAAGAAAAAAATATATTGACAGCAAAGCTCAAAATTGTTTTCTTCCTATTTTTTTTTGTACATGAAGCGGAGACAGAAGATGTGAATAACCATTTTTGTGCGATAGGGATAAATGGCAACTCCTGTCGAAAAGGAAACCAAACTAAATGAGGGTATCACTTTAGTGTCACGAAATATGATCACAGTTGAAACATTACGTCAAAGTGAAGCTCTCGTACTCCGCTAAAAGCAATTTTGAGGATGCGACCAACTGCTCTTTATCAGGTAGCAGGCGGGTTAGCTTTAAGTCAAGCAACAATGGGCAACGCGTACCGCAGCACGACCGTGACATCGCGTCGCGATGGTGCGGCGGTCGATTCCGCACGTTGTACCGCGTACCGCAGCACTAATGTGACGTCACGTGGAGGCCGTACTGCTGATATCAGTGTTGCCATCCCTCTCTAGTAGAAAGTTTCGGTTTTGCCGTAGACGTCCAGAACCATACTTTGAACCATGATGCTTCATAAAACTACACACAATGTCGAGAAAAAAAATCATACTTTGTATCTCAAAGACACTGATAGGGCTGAAAACAGTCGTGATAGCAAATTCAAAAATATTGAACCGAGTTTGTCCTTAAAGATAAGCTACCGTATGCACAAAAACATATTTGGCCCACGCGCCAGGAGCCGCAAGCGAAATCCAAATATGAAGAACAAAAAAAAAAAAAAAGTAAGGCAAGAAGGTGAGAGTATACGAAAACCTGCGGTCTACCTTTAGACTCTAATTTTCGCGTAAAACCGTAAAAACATAAAGAAAAAAGGATGGTTTGCAAATGCATTGCAGTTCAATCTTTTCACATTCGCCTGCTCTAAATATACAGACATAAAGGTCTCCAATACATTTACTCACCAAAGGCTTTATAAACGCATGGCGTGCCATGTGCCGAGCATGTGATTATCGCTTCTCAGCCGATGAGATTAAGGTATTAAGCCTGATTCACATAGTGTGATTCTACTTGCGATTTCGCGATTTCGACGTCACTCGTGTGGCAAAAATAAATAATTAAAAAAGCGTGGTGGGAGTTGCGGGTGTTTAACGCCGCACTTGCGACATGGCAAGTAAAATCGAACCATGTGAATCAGGATTTTCACGATAGGAACGTCAAGGACCTAAGACTGAGGATAATAAGAAACGCGCGCTTTTCTTGAGTTGTCGGCATTTTATAACAAATTTCCGTAATTTCTAGAACATGATTCTTGCGAAACTTGTCGCTTGTAGCGCTATGCATATATATATAAAAGATAACACGAGGTTTTGGCAAGAATTGTAACATTTGGACACGGCTCATTTTTCCAGTAGCGAAGATAGATTGCGAAATTTTCAATGCAAATAGCCAAAAACTCATTTCAGAGTATTAAAGTGTAAAAAAAGATAGTGTGGCGGGAAGTATTTTTAATGATAAATCTACGCCAAAGAATGACATACCCAATATAAATTTCATAAGAAAAATAAAATTCAGTCGAACCCACCTCGAGTTCTAGTGCGAGGTTATCCGCAGCCATGGCGTTCGAGTCGATGTACTACACCACCTTCTTCCACACACGGAGCACGAGACTCTCCGAACTCCTCTCGTCAGGAGGAGAACCAAAAAAACTGAGGTGAGTTCGCGCGATCAGACTCCTTCTTTTATGATCTTTTTTCTTCCAGCTCCACGAACGGAGGAAACGCGCGTGCCGAGAGGGAAAGCCGAGCCACCGGTTCCGCCAATGACAGTCGTCGGTATCGGCGAGAACTGCTCTCTCTCTCTCTCTGGCACCAAGTAGGCCACAAACCGCCGCAATACGCTTTCCTGTCCCTTCCTCTGGCTGCGTAAGTACGTTCCGGGAGCAGCTGTGGGGAAGGTGTCTGTGTTGCACATGTGCATACGTCACAACAGAATCATGTGTGGCCTTCTCGGTTTTTAAAGAAATTCCCGTGCGCCTTCTGTTTCCACAGAGCCAACGAATGACGGCAGAGGCAAATTAAAGGTGTGTGTGTGTGTGGGGGGGGGGGGGGGGGGGTGGAGGAGGCAGGCGGCAACAGTGCTGCAACGGGAAAAACGGCATGCACCAACTTTTCTTTAGGAAGAAATGATCTAGTTTTTGGTGAAATGGCAAATATCAGGTTAGCGAAATAGATCTGGGCGAGATACAGTGGATGCAATAGAGCGTTCTGTTCAAGTGTTGTCGTGCAAGTATGACGAGGTTTTAATCCGCACGACTCAGCAGGATAGGGATCTAAAAGAACCGAGGAAAAGAGTGGAAGCTGATAAGAAAAACGATGCAAAAACAGAAATCAAACAGTTAAAGGGACAGATGAATGAACTTGAGTGGAGGAGAACTGAAAGATGGTATGTAATAGCGAAAGTAAACTGCGTGGCGTTTTTCCATGTCAAAGTAAACTGGCGTTTTTTCATGTCAACTGCAGGAGGTCAAGGATTCGGCAATTTATAAAGCGGGTGATAGAACTGACCTTGGTAATTACAGGCCCGTCTCAATAATGCCAATTTTTTCCAAAAGTACTGGAAAAAATGATTTTATAAGCGACTATATAGTTTTTGTGAAAAACGCTACAGTCTTACTCCCCACCATTATGGGCTTCGGAAAGGATGTTCGACCGAGTTACCCCTACTCGATCAAAAAGAGATCATTCTTAATAATATTGAAAATAAGCCCTTATATTAGGAATCTTTATAGACTTTTCAAAGGCTTTTGATTGTTTAAATCACCAGACCTTGTTACAAAAATTACATATTTATGGCAGAAGTGGAATTGCCCTAAAAAATGTTTGAGAGCTACCTGAAATTCCGTCATCACAGTTTCAGTATAGAAAAATATCGCTCTGACTCTAGAAAACAAAATGCAGGCATTTCACAAGGCAGTATTTTGGACCCCTTGTTTTTAATATCTATATAAATGGCATAACAAACATTAATAGTAAAGCAAGCATGATAATTTATGCAGAGGACACCTCCTTATTTATTTTTGGGATCCGACTTTTCATAAATCATAAGAACTGGTAATTTATTTCTTGAAAAACTTATGTGTGGATAACTTTAGATTCGTTAATTATGAACAGTAATAAATAAAGGTTGTAGCTTTTAGATCGAAGGGAGTAAAGGTTATCGATAGTCAAACTCTCAAAATGTCACGACGCTTGGTGTACTTTTCAGTGAGTGCATGCGGTTAGACGAAACAGCGAATGTGATTGCTAAGAAATTATCAAAGATGGTAGACAAAATTTATAAGCATAAAACAACACTCCCCCCCTCTGTTCTACGAGTTCTTTTTAACTCTTTGTTTTATGCTACTTTTAATTACTGTTTTACCCCATAGTTAAGTACATATTATATTAATTACACATATTTAATTTAATTAACCTTTACCAAAAACAGTAATTAAAAGTAGCATAAAACAGAGTTAAAAATAACTCGTAGAACAGAGGGGGGGGGGGGGAATGTTGTTTCATGCTTATAAATTTTGCCTACCATCTTTGATACAACTGTTACAAATATGCGTTGTTTTCATCAGGGATGGGCAAATACCTGGAAATTTGTATCGAAATACAAATACAAAATACTTTGTCAAAAATGTATTTAATCACAAATCTAATTACATTTCCAAAAAAGCATTTAAGTACAAGATACAAATACAACCAAATGTATTTGGTCTCCTCCAAATACTTTTCTAAATACATTCCTCAAAATTTGCGTCAGCTACTTCAGGGCACCTGCAACGGGTTTCTGGGTATCTCATTTTAATTTTGCGTCGCACACTCGGGAGTTAGTGTGTGAGGCTCTAGTAATGTAATAGAAACATAATCACAAAAAAACGTAATCAGCTTGGACTTAATAGGTGAAAAAGTACAAAGCTTCAAGCAGCTTTTTTTGTCGATTACATTTTGGTATAGACCAACAAAGAACCGAGACGACCAAGACGTGCAGAACTAGCCAGAGAATTTTTTATTGTTGCAACTCGCACCAGTTACGAAAATCTGGACGACCCACGCATTTAGAATGTTCCAGGCAAATATATGGATGGAAATCAGGCTGGAAAGCATCACAAGTGGTCACAGGCACTTAATTAGCCAGTTTGCCTGTGAATGTCGATTTCGGCACTATTCTTGGCCTGGACTAGCACCGTAATCACAAAGTCACTAAACGCCTGTGCTTGATTGGGAGACACTGCATTCGGTGCAGAACATAGTTTTGTTCCTGCTCTGGACACGTCTTAGGATGAGCAAAATGAGTCGTGACAATAAATTTGAGGGATGTATTTTCGCCCACACAATTGTATTTAATTACAATTGTATTTGAAATAGCCACGTTTTAGTATTTAAATACACACGTCAAATACATTACGCAATTTGTAATTAAATACAAATGCAAAATACACAAAGTATTTGAAATACGTATTTCAAATACATGTATTTGAAATACTGCCCATCCCTGGTCTTCATGTATTACAGAAAAACGTAAATCACATTCTAACCAATCAAAGATGCATATGACAGCAACTCGGCAACTCTCTTCGAAAAATTAGGTATTCTCTAAATCGCAACTTTTTATGAGTATAAACTTGCCCTTGCGCACAAAACCGCATTAAACAACCCAGATAGAACTCTCCTTTCTCTTTCTTCTCTACACTCAAAGAGTACTTCATATACCATCCGTCATGCCGGTGCCTGGACTCTCCCGCGCTCCAGGACAAACTACGGGAACCAGACTTTTAAATTCCTGGACCCCAGAGTATTAAATAATATGGTATCACTGGGCATCAAACTTGAGAATGTGTCTAATGAATTCATACGTTATCTGTTTGTGTCCCCATTGTAAATTTTAATAGATTCATTACATGCTCGAAATATTGTCCTTTTATTGCTGTTGTCTTTCATATTGCCGCGCGCAAGGCTGAGAAAGCAACGCTCGGTCACGGTCCTCCAGAAAGTTCCCGTTTATTCATGTACCGCACGTAACTTCTATCATTTATCCCTGCTTTTGTTTTCTAGAAAGTGCGTGTTCATTCTCGCCCCGATCACGCGACGCTCGAACCGCTTTCGCCGAATCTTCGAGATAGCGGCGCACTCTAGATAAGAGGCCGCCCGCGACCTTGTCGAGTCAGTCTCGCCCTAGCGCTCGATTCTGCTGACACGCCGACTTCGACGCCCGCGACGCTCTGCTTTCTTCTGTTTCCTTCTTTATTTTTGGCACAAGTTCGCCACATTAAACGTTTATTTATTTCTGTTTATTTCTTGTTTATTGGTCACGACTCACCACCCGTGACAATATTGCTATAAATAAGTTCGGGTACTGTTGCTGCTAGGGGAGGGGGTGGGGACCGGGGGTGGGGGGCAAGCACTCTTCTACTGTTTTTTTTTTCTCTAACTTGTCTTCTTGGGGAGAGAAATCAATAAAGTTGAATTTGAATTTGACTATAAATCTAACTCATTAATTTGATTTAAATCACTAATTCAAAAATATAATTTTTTACCACTAGATATTATTTTTAACGTGGCAGATTGATATTTTCATTCGTTCGATCAGTGATAACAAAGCGGAAAAAAATATCGTTAATGTAAAGCACGGTTTAATTAAACAACGTTTTATTGCTGTAAAAACCCATTTGAACAAAACCAGCTTGATTTTTTAGTTAGTTATAAAACTTTATTATCTTTTTTTATTCGCATTCTTCCTTGATTGCAGTAGGACATTATTTGTTTGGTTTTCGTTTCTTTTCCGTCCTAATTTGAGTTTCAATAAGGTGTTTCGTAGCTGAAGAACGAAATAAAAAATAGAAATCAAGCTTAACGCTCCGATTTCCTTAAAAGACTACTTAATTTTGCTCGTGTTTAGTTTTATATAAATCAGTCTTGCTTGATGATTCTTTGATTTAAATATATAAAATGCACGAAGAAAGCTTTAAATGATAGACAAATGGTAAATAAAAACGCTATTTCTAAGATTACTTTTGTGGGAAAAGATTTACGTAAATGATAATAATAAAACTGGTATGATCTACATTATGATTTATTTTGTGATTTAAATCACGGTTTGATTGATAATGATGTTTATTATTCGCCCTGCTATACTTCGTCTCACCCTACGATGGACTAAAGGCAAAGTGGCTCGTGATTGGACCGCGAGATCCAATCACGAGCCAGTTTGAAATTGTGCGGTATTTCGCTTCGATGCACGTATCGGTTCCCCCGTCTCGGATCACTGATGAGGGAACGAGTGGGCAGTGGTTTGAATCGAAGAGCTCTGAGTGACTGAACAATTTTACATCGCAAAGAAAGCCACGACATAGAGGCTTTTTGCAGCGTCGAAGCTATAGAAATGATGCGGCGCTTTTGGATTCGAGCATTATTCTTCCACCCCTAATCAATGTTCAGCGTGTCATAGTATAGCATGGAACGTGATTGGGACCTGGCGGCCCGTTGTTTTGGCCTTTAGTCATTCGTAGCATGAGACAAAGTGTAAGAACGGAGATATTGTGCTCATTCCCACTTCCGGAAAGTCTGAACGGTTCCATTCCATTCTTCTAATTCCTAAACATGGAAATGACCCTTGAAAGCTTGACTGTGTTGCTTGCAAAAGCAGCATGAAGCTGACGTTATTAAACGCTTAGACAACTGCAAAAATATGCGAAACGCATCCTCAAAGCAATGATTCTTCTAAACTGGCCGGTGATCGACGAAAGCGCTTGGTGGCACTTGTAGCACTGCAGACATCGACCGCGCGATCAAGCGTAAACGGCAAACAACAGAAGGGAGAAAACTGAAAAGAAAACAAATTTTCTTTTCAAACGGCCTCCACATCAAGGAAATACATGGCCAGCGTGTTTGTTTGACATGGCCTTAAAAATGTCCAAATCGTACGTGGTGGAAGAAGAAGCTATCTTGCTGTTTACTTCAAATTACTGCGCGACAGCACCGCTTGTATGCTGTCAGAAGCGACGCCAAGTATACCTGCCCCAAACCTCCGTGGGATGCGACAAGAATACAAAACCTCAAAGAACGTGCAATCGCTACGATGCCAGCACGAGGGATTGTGGGACCATGTTATGGAACTTGCCACGTAAAACGTATAATTTTATGTTCGCTGCACTAATCTCTCAGTTTCTTACAATGTTCAATTAAATCCTTTATTTGTTTTCCAGTCGAACACTAGAATGTCTGGAGGGCTACAAGCCACGCGTGTATAGTTCGTTCAGTATCCCGACGTTATCTTGACTTTATCGAGCACTAGAATGTTTGGAAGGCTACAAGCCACGCGTGTATAGTTCGTTCAGTATCCCGACGTTATCTGGATTCTATAGGCTTATTACACGAAAATTGTTGTTCATGGAGTGGCTCGTAGTGTATCCTATGTTCCACCGTAAGGTGAACGAGGTATAGGTGGCTTGTAAAAATACGCTTCTGCGAAAATCAGCTAGCGGCCGCGTGTGCCATGGAAACATGAGAAAGTTGGCAGTTCTGGCTCCGCGCGCACCTTTAGAATGAAAAAGCCGGTGTCCGAGAAAGGTCGGGTGGCGCGGCCTTACTATGCCTTGTAGCCTATCACTGGTGCTCTAACCGCGCCTGGTCAAAACAGCCACTTTGTCGCGTCTCGCGGCGCCAGGAACGAAATCTTGTCCGTCTACGACTTTTCAGTTTTGGTTGCTTCACTGAAGGAGCCACTTTCACTCTCCGAGGAGCCGGTAAAGCAATCATGCTATCAGTTACATTAAATGCAATGATGCTGCTTCAAGAGCCACTTTGACCGAGCGCAAGGGTTGCGCAAGCAGGGCATATGCTCTAGCTGAAAACCGATAGCTCGCATAAGAATCCAGCCCCCTTCCATTCCCACTCCATTCCGGAAAAAATGCACTTCATTTCATTCAAATTCTATCCCTCAAACGGCACCGCCATTCCATTCCCATTCTATTCCCATTCTATTCCGGTGTCGGCAAACTGTGGAATGATTCAGTAATATTTCCAACTGAGTATTGGCAGCTCCGCAACCATTAAACAAATAAATTGATATACAAATAAGCACAAATATTTTCAAGTAAATTGACAGGAATTTCAGTTCATCCCGAGTGCTTGCTTGGCATTTTAGTTATTTCAATTACAGTTGCTCACTTGCAATCGAATGAAATAAAAATTAAACGGCAGAAATTACGCTCATTTTAAACTTTCTTGAATATTGTATTTCTAGAAGTAATTGATTTGATTTAACTTCACTACGAGGTTTGTAAAATGGTTGCCAGAAACTGCCTATATTTGTGACGATACTTCCATAATTTTAGAATTCATTGCTCGCATATTTTTCGTAGGCGTGGCGATCTTTGACAAATTCTTATCGTTGAGCAATATATGTCTGGAAAGTAGAAAAGCAAATTATTGGAAGAATAGAAGTCATTCTAAAGGTGACATGTTGAAATGCGTATTAAAAAAAAAACTATAAATGTTGGCAGCTTCCTTACCATTATTCGGTTTCTCTGCACGAGTATTCATTTATGACTGTTAATATCAATGTCATCGTTTATCGTGTGCATCGCGTGGCTTTGCTAATCGGCTCATTCAATGCGTAGATTGCGTTATGGATCCTCGTCTTAACTGCCTTACTCTATTGGCGGCGATTTTTGTCTGGTCTGAGTGCTCTGCTGGCTTCTTGCGTCACTGAATGCTAAATATTTATTTACAGAATAGAATCATCCTGTTTCTACCAGACTACGTGCAAGCCTACTCGTGCCAAATGAATTACTGACATATTTGAACAACTTATTTTCTTATACAGTTTGTTTTATTACGTGTCATACACTAGGAACCCTAAGCTGTATAAACGAATTTTTTTTTAAACAAAAGCAAAAGTCCCTTTCTTCGTCCCCTTTTCTAAGAAAAACAAACACTTTTGAGACGTTCTCTGTGTCTGTCCCTTCTACTGAAAGTTCTTCCGATTTCTTCCACCGCAGTCTCAGGTGTAATACGACATGATTAGCTACCACCAGCTCGCCTGCACTCTCACCGTCTTTTCACTACTACAACATTAGATAAATGTCACAAGGCAGATTCAGAGTAAATTTTGACACTTTTTCACACGTTTGCTAATTATCGTCTTGCTAATTATTGCAACTCCGGAGAATTTATTTTTAATTAGAATTTTAAAAATTAATATTCACGTGCTTGCAACTAAATATGTGCTAAAATTAAGCTCCCCAAACCAGAAAAAAAAAAAAAAGGAACCACAAAAATGGACAACATCTGGCTTGCAAACTACTTCATAAGATTAATGCACGATGAAAAAGTTTTGCTAGAAGGGCGAAGCAAAATCATTTACCTAAACCTTTGAATGCGCCATTGATATGAAATAAAACAAAAGAAAAACAAGCAAACAAAATTCCCACCAAAACAAAAACTTTTCAACTCGTTTTTTCGAATATGATAAGATATACAACCCCAACAAACGCTAATTCACTGTTCAGAAAAAAAAATGAAAAGAAAAAGAACTTGTAAGGTAACATTGCGACAGTTGTGGCGTGATGTGGGAACCGCTGCGAAGGTAGATTGAATGCACGGTAAAGGGGCGAGCGCGCACGTAGAGTCTGCTTAGGCGTTTGATATTATTCCAAATAACACAACGAACGAAATTTACCTTTCCAAGAAACACTCGACCCCAGGGACAAGAAACCGTTTTCGAGCCCAGTAACTGGGTTTGAGGCTAGACTCTCACCGGCGTCCCTGCTAACCCTAAACGAGTGGACTGTGATTTCGACACCTGCGTAGTAGGCGCAATTTCAAACACTGCTGGCGGCTAATTTTTCGTCTGTTCCCGCTGCATTTTTGTGTTTTATCGTAAATGCATTTTCCCGATGACATGGAGAAAGCATTGTACCACATTTAAAAAATCAAAAAAGCGAAAAAAAAGGAAATTGTAAACTATTTTTGTTGGGTACGCGCGCGACAGAACAAATGCGACTGGAATGTTAGCTGTCGTTTTTCTTTTTTGTGATAAGTTTTGACGGCGCCGCCCGATCAATCGCGTGTCAAACGACAAAGCGCTCAGCTGTTGAAAATAATTTACAACAGAAGATAACCGAAAGGTATGCATTTTTCACGCTTACACATAACGTGTTCACCGATGGACAGGCCAGGGACATACAATTTGGCAAGTTTTAACATTCCAACAATATATTGTACGTACCACACGATGCAGCGTTATCCGAAAAGAATTTATTTGAGAACGATCTCAAATAACACAGTCGCAGTGGACGACAGTCACATCTTGACGATCGGATGGAATCCAAGATGACTTCGTTTTGGGGCGCGTTTTGGGGAGAGCTTCCTTTTTTCAGTTTCCCAACCCAACCCGGACAACTATTTTTGGAGATGACTGAGGATTCTACGCGGATTATCTCTGGGAGGGGGGGGGGGGGGGGGAGAACAATGTTCGTAAATTTCCGTCGAAAATCGTTCGACGTCCTTCACCTCCTTCGTTTTGAACGTCGAGCAGAACAGCTTGAATGGCAGGCACCTATTTCTCACAATGGAAGATAACACAAAAAGAATACCGAGCACGCATAAAAAAAAATAAGTGGAAACTTTCAAGAGGGGCGAGAAAACGTTGAATTCAAAACCGCAAGAACGTAGGTAGAGAACCGCGCTGAGCGGGTCTTCACAGTCCAAGAGAGTGGCAGAAAATTTCTAGCTGATAGAGGGCGCGAGAGTCGCACCAGCCGCATGAGCATCAGCAACATGGTGGCGGCCTACGAGCTGTTTTTGGAAAAGTGAGTTTGCGTAGACCGCGTTTCTCCCACCTCTAAACAAAAACACGCTCAAAAAGAGAAAAACGATTCTTGTCTGCAAATACGGAAGAAAAATAATATATTTCTAAGAGATCTGTGGAGAGAAACATGATCGATAAGTTGATTGCATACACAGTACCATGAACGTTAATTACATTTGCGAGGAACGCTTTCAGTACTATGGGGCTCAATAGCGATCATGACGCGGCATGGTTCAAAACGGCCCTCTCGAAGCTTCGAAAGTTTGAAAAGACCGAAATGGCGAATGCCATGGCAACAGAAACCTATCAGCCAATCGCCTAGCGAGGTTCGGTCGTCTGTTTGTTAGTATTCGTTAGCGTCCTGCTAGAAGGGAGGGAAGGCGATGACGCTACTTTCCTAGGATCCGGTGACTGTGATCGGTATCAGGTTGCTGTCCAATCATTCGGGTCCCCCGCACGTTCCCTCGAGTTGCGGGATCCCATTCCCGTGTCCTGCTTTCCTCAACATAAGGTCCGATAAACGACAATTTCTTGTTCGACACCAAAAAATAATTCACACCGAAAGACACCGAGTTTGTGTGACAACATGGGCCACAAACAAACATCCCAAATTCAATAAAAAATAAACCACGAAAATACGAAATCCCTCAGTTCACTAAAGTGATTATTAGAGGCCGGATGTTTAGGCACTAAAAAAGGCCACTTTTAGGCACATATGAAAGGCACTAAAAACTTAGTAATAAGCATTTATAGGTGTGATATTTCCAAGAGATATACTAATTAAGACACCGAACGCGAAGTGGTGTCTGGCTGGCTATCAGCCTCGGCTCGGACTGCCCGAGCGCCGTCGTCGTCGTCTTTATTCACACCGTTCTCCGCACCTCGATCCATAACAATAGGCACAATCAGTTTTTAGTCACAGGGCGCTTTTGAAAACATTTAAGGCATCTGCCATTCAAATAAAAACAGAATAAAGTGATACAATAGGAATTACAATTTAATTTTTTCAACATTCGAAAAAAAAAAAAAGTCAACCAAGCCCACACCGAACTAAGCTGCCCCCAGGCAGTTCATAGTCAAACTAGAAACAGTGGGAAAAATTGCCAGAACAATAGCAAACAATCACCTTCTCAAGATTCTTGATTTTAAACTTCTGCCTCTTGTCGCTTAGAACCAGTTTGTACACTGATAAAAGAGCGTTCCACGTCAACTGATGTGAGTGGGGCGTACATGTACTTAGGAACATTCAATGCTTCCACACCCTCTGGTTCCCTGGAGTGTTATTCGATGAGAACCTTCGGGACTTCTTTGAGTATTTCTATTTCTGCTCAAGACGGACTGAAGCTTTGAATAAACTTTTACAGTAGCGGTGCCTGCGTGGACAGCGTCGACTCGTTTTTGAAATTCGAAATAAGCCCGATGTTCCAAGCCAGAGTTCCGCCAGCACTTTCGAGTCTTATGATTGTGTCCGCCCGAAACGTGAAATTGGAGCACAAATACGCCAGGTCACCTTCGAGAGTGTCCTCGTGCAGGATATCTTGAGCCTTTCCGAATGAGACTCTATCGTCTGCTGGAAACCCGTTAATGAACATCTTCACACCAGCAAAGTTAGTACTGTAATACTCTCAGCTTTAAGCCACGTACCCTATCGCGTCACGATGGGTTCTGGTGGAAGAGGCACCCCATGGTAGCTGTTCCTGAAACGCACAAACATGAGACGGTGACTTAAGGAACATAGCCTTCACAGCAGCAACGAGATAATTTACATGTTTGAAGTGTTTTGTTATCTTTTTTCAAATGCGGTGAATGCCGTGGGCGAGGCAGGTGACGTGCAACATCCGCGGGTAGAACGCTTTCAGGAGGAGGGCAACTTCGTGCATATAAGCCGCCGCATCCGTGTAAAGTAGCCACACCCTGATGTCTTCCAGTCCAGTAGGGTGTAGCACCTTCAAAGACGCGTTGACAAACTGCGGCACGTTCTCCCTATTTGCTCCCTCTAACGTCTTGGAGCACATAAGAAACGACATTATTCTCTTGTCTGCCACAAGCTTCCGAACTACGAGGTGCGCGACAAAGCGTCCAATCACATCTGTCGTTTCGTCCACGGAGACCCCAGTGCACTAGTCCCCAAGTTAATCACTGATTTTCCTTAGTGTTTCCTTGTACGTGGGCCGCAGATAGGTCTTGCGAAGACTGGACTCTGACGGTACGGTAATGCTTGAAGTATTTTTCTAAGGATGTTTTAAAAACTGGGTTTTCTACTTTCGCCCAAGGAATATTAGCGGCGATTAATGCCTCGCACAAGTCTGCGTAGAATGCGTTCTTTCCATCCCTCAGGTTTTCTCTGAAAAATGACCGCCTAGACGTTGAGGGCAGGTTGCTTTTTGCGTTGGCGTGATGTCCTGCTGTTTTTTTGTGTTGTGCCAGGTGGCAATTGTTCTCGCATGGAATCTGTAAAAAACAACATTACGATATGTTGAAAAGCGTGGTGCGCCGTCCTTAGCCGGGATGGCTTTAAGCGAATATCTTCCTAACACTTCTAAATATTCCGACACTGAAAATATATAAATATTTTACAACGGTGAAAGAGCCTACTCATCGTGCAAGCTTGTTCAGGATTTAGTTTAGCATCAGTGCACACAGCTGCCATACGCTGCTCTGCCAAAACTCACTCTTGCGAGACTCTCTGCCGTTTAGGTAACAGGGCGAAGGGCTGTTGGGTGAACTACGATTCGTGCCCAAATTGGGTGTGGGCTGTTTATGAGGGGTATCGTTAAAGACTGCAAGCTATTTATCTTTCCAGAGTTGGTTTGCTGATTATATCGAGCAAGGTAAGGGGTATTTCAGTTGCCTCACCCCCGGCGTTAGTTTCAACTGTACACGCCTAACCAAAGCATGACGCGATGCAAAAAGCATGTACTGGAAATCGGTTATCCGATAGAAGGTTACTGTGGGTTTTGTCTTATTACTGAGTATAGTTAAATTATTAATTACTATTTCAATTAGCGTCAAGAAGTTTGTGTGACTCCTTTTAGTGGTCCTAACCGGGACGTCACGGAGATAATTTGTTTTCTGAGTCACTTTGCGAAAGGTCCTGCAATGGCTGATGGCAACTTCGAATATTCTTTCTGCTTGGTCTTCGAATACCGCGCGTACAGTTTAATTTGTGCTATTTTAATCTCACGGAAACAAGGTCTATTTCCTTACTGTGACGTCGCGGAGACGACACAGCAACCAATCAGCGCGCTGCAACTACCAGCAACGGTTGTGCTCCTTCTCGGGCAGATAGATTTTGAAAAACAAAAAAAAAAACATTGTGCTTGACTGATATCCGTCGAATAAAAAATCACTTGGAATGTTTTTGGAGGGTCATGCCAGGATTCAGGAATACCCTCTATTACTAATGTATGTGCCAGTCTTGGCACAATTTTGTAGAGGCTTGTGGACTTTGCGCAGGAAATTCTTCTCCAATTCATAAACGAGTAAACCTTTCTTAAAATAATTACATCTACATCACCTTTTTAATAAATATGCGGGTGTTTCTTTTTGTCGATAATATATGAGCGCATGGCGTTTTAGCGTTCAGAAAATATTTGAGCGGACGAACGTTCTTGCGAATGACATTTTAGCGAATAGGCTATTTTTTTGGTGGTGACGAGCTAGGCTTTTAAACTGGCGAGGTTACCCCTCGTTGTCGATCAAGGGAAACGAACCTTCCATTCGCTACAGCGTGATTTGATGAAACGTCGTGAATTCGTTTTCATTCGCTAAATCGTCGTTCGAGAAAGTTTTGGTTTTTCTCCGAAACAAGGTATTGAAGGGTGTGTTCTTACCTGCTCTCCACGCGGTTGACAATAAACCATATCCCCGTCGGTCGAGTAGCAAACGGAATGTTCGGTCCATTACCGAATCAGCACGCTTTTTGGACCTTCCTTTTAGGCATTGTTAAGAAGCTTCAGGCAGCGAAAGCGAAGAGCAGCAAGCCAGACCACCGGACACAATAACGTTAGAGACCGACGCGCACGCGAAAGGAGCAAACCACGGCCTCCTATTTCCTTTCCCTCACATGTAGGCTGGCCGGCACGCACACGCACACGCACATACACACACGCACATACACACGCACACAGACACACGCGCTCGTTCCCTAGAGAAAAAAAAAAAGACCTTCGGTGGGCATTAGGCTCCGTTTCCCGATCTTACAACAAACCGCAGCGAATAGGACGAGCCATCCCAGCCAATCCAGTCTTATGAGGACGTGAGTGGAGCTTCCATTTGGGCGCAGCGACACGCGGAGACTCCAGATCACAAGCCACTCTCCCAGCGCTGGACTGGCTGGGACGCTCCCAGCATTTCCTAAACTCCATTTAGTGTGAAATGGAATACAGCAGCATCCAGATCCAGACATCCTGCCCCCAGGAAGCTCCCGAGCTCCACACGGTCCAGGCATGCTATGACAACAAATTCGCTTCCCTTGGACGAGGCGTGAGGGGGAGAAAGCGAAGGCGCGGCAAGAAATAGAAAGAAGGACGATGCGTGGGGAAGAGCGGGAAGTACCTTCTTCAAAAAGAAAGGCGCCGTTGGCGCCTCGGCTGACAGGCGTGAAGAAACAAAAACAACGATGTTTGTGGTGGATCTCGGGACAGAAATTGGAGCAGCCTGTTGCCATGCGTCGTAGAACTAAACAGAAGAAGTCATTTTGGGGTAGCGAAGCCAAAAAGTAAAAAAAAAAAAAAAAGAAAAGAATTTATAGGCAAGAAACGGTCATTTAAACCCAAACACCGAAATAGCATTTATAGACACTATAAAATTACTCTTAAGACGCTTGTTCATGATTCGTGCTCATATATAGAAAAGGCACAATAGGAACCAAAGGAACAAAATAGGCATTTACCTAAAGATCCGGCATCTTGATTATTGTCGAACTTTTGAGGCGTTGGCTATTGTCATCTTATTTAATCTGAGACCTATTCACGGTTGAGAAGGAAAAAATGGAAATACCATAATTTCACTTCTCAAGTTCTCTCGACTTCATATAAAAAGCCATTGTTTTTGAACAAATGGCTTATTTTTTAACAATTGGTCAGTGATCTGTACTCATTAAAATGCATAGATTCACTCATTTATTACTTCAATTAGCAGACCCGTTAAGTAGTGTTCTTGGTCCACCGTTTCCCTAATACAGCGTGTCACTCAAAAAGTGTTTTTGTTGTTGTTGACAGAAGAAATAAGTTAAGCTTCGCCGAACGTTAAGTCTCCGCCCTAAATGCTGCGCTAGCGGTCCGGACCACACACCAAACTCCCCGAACTCGCCGCTGCCTTATTAAAAAGTTAAAAACATGTTTAATAAAACTTCCAATGAAAAAAAAAAAAAAAAAGTCCCCTTCTTGCTAGTTGACGCCATTCATCCCCGTTCATTCCTCAGGTCCGTCGGCCTCTATGTTCCAATTAAAAGTTTCCGAAAATCGCTTATCACATGATTAGCACAATGCCGGGATCTCACTGCTCATACATCATACAAAAGACTGTCTGCAAACACGGGTCACCGCAATACCTGTGGTTCGAATGCCGCGTGCCAAGTTCTCTGATTGAACTCATTGCCATACGGCAATCGAAGCACGGATAAAGCGGTGACTCGCGTTCGATTCTGTATGGGCACACACAACGTGTATGTATGACGTAGGAGGAGTAGCTGTGTCAACGTTCGGCGTGAGCTCGGGCCAGCTCGCATCGAGAGCGAGTATAGTGCTACGTCAGCCTTCGGCGAGGCGTCGGATCCAATCGGACGCTTCGTCGCGCCCAAGAAATAACGGCCGCCAATGTGGCCAGATGAGTGACGCCGCCGTAGCTGTAGGTCACAGGGTATACTCGAGATAAATTTTACTAATTTTCATCTTGCATCAACGACTGTAACTCACTCACTGACATTATATTGTTATAGCTAGTTTATGCTTGTCCTGTTCCAAGAGCAACGCGATTTCGGGAATGTAATCTTTATTGTTGCGCACGTTTTATTTGTTATACATATACCTTACAGTGCGTAACTTACTTAGTGTTAGTCTTCAAACTATAGATTTGACGTTAAGCGTTTTACTGACTCGTTTGTCTATTTTGTGACACCCTCCTCATGTCATAAACCTTACGTACCTTTTTGAGCATTAATTGAACTTGTAAATATTTTCTTTGCCAAATGGGGCATTTTTTTAAAACAATTCCTCTTATTTATACATCTTCCTGGTATAAGAAAATTTACTCAAAGGTAACTAGAATTCCAAGGGTCTCGGTCAACTAGCCGCAAACACAAGCCCCGGGCCCAAATATGTAAACTTCACCTTTTCGGCATTCTTCGTAGCAATTAAGTGCCACCAGCGGGCGGCGAAAGAGCTTCTCTGTGGTTGTGTGCCTTGTGGGAAAAATGAGTTGAAATCAATCAATCAATCAATCAATCAATCAATCAATCAATCAATCAATCAATCAATCAATCATATGATCATTTACATAATAACGTAATAAATTGAACGCCAATCAATTAAACTGCCGACTTGCTTGCAGCGATGAATTTTCATCTTTTTCTTTGTGTATAATTTCAGCTGGTTGTCTCGCCCTATAAACAATTAGGATCTACTCTCGTAAGTCAGTACTATTTGTGCGTACTCTTTTACGAGAATAAACTACATTATACTATAGTCACTCAACAAATAAAATAATAAAACAATCATTGAATGGCTTATCCTTTTGTTTGTATACAATTTCTGGTTGTTCTCTCTCCCTACTCAAAATTAGGATCTTCTTTAGTAGGCCAGGACTATTTGTGTGCACTCTTTCACGAGTATAAACTCTATTATATTATATTTAATGATCGAATGTAATTGTCAATCAATCAATCAATCAATCAATCAATCAATCAATCAATCAATCAATCAATCAATCAATCAATAAATCAATCAATCCATCGATCCATCGATCAAAACTGCCGACTTGCTTGCAACGACGAATGTTTATTTTGCTTTCTATATCATTGCTGCTGGTTGCCTAGCCATACGGACAAGGAGGATCTGTTTTCGTGGGCCAGCGCTATTTCTATGCTGTGTTTCATGAGAATAAACTGTATTGTATTTTATTCAGTCAACCAATAAAATGTGAATAAAGAAGTAAATTAAACAGCCGACTTGCTTGCAACGATGAACGTTTGTTCTTTTGTGTGTATATTATTTCTACCGGTTGTCTCGCCTTAGGTACAAGTAGAATCTGCTTTCGTAGCTTAGCACTACTTGTATGTACTCTTTTACAATAATGAGCTTTATTACAATTAATTCATTAAAATATCAATCAATCAATCAATGAACCACTCAAGACTATAAGTAATGTAATATAAGTAATCAATCAATCCACCTATTATTTTATAATCAACCAGTCGATTAATTTATAAGTAATAACAATAATGATTTAATTACTCGAGGACTACTAAATCAGTGCACCTAATGAACAAATAAATCATTTATTGGTATACATACAAAAGTACTTGTAACAGTGAACAAATAGCAAAGAAATGATTACTAGAAGTCGTATCTTGCATAAAAGTGGTTTTGGGCCTTTTGTGTTTGTAACGGGTCACAACGAGTCATCCGATTATAAGGGCAATTAGCCAGTAGTACTTCAGTAGCTTTTTATCTCTATTTTAGGGCATCTGAGCGATTGCGACGTAGCAAAGAAAAATGACGGACAAATGGTGAAACCGGGAAACGACAAGTTGAGGTAGCGGAGAGAGAGAGAGTTTCAGAAGAGCTGCACAGTGGAACGGGGAAAAGGGGGAGAAAGAGAGAGACGGGAGGAAGAAGAATGGCGAATGCACCTTACTCCACTTATTATCGAAGGGGTTTTCCTACGCGGTTACGCACGCCATTTAGGCATTTTTCCGCCTTTTATCGGTACGGTGCACGTATGGAAATTAGTACTTCTTTCAGCCGATTTTCCGGAAGCTGTTTACCGTCGGAAATGCCTGGGCGCGTGATCTCATGCGAGGTGGTACACAGAGGGCGCAAGCGTGTGCAAGTGGGCTCTGTTCCGGTCAATAGAGGTTCGGAGATTGTGCCCTATTTGTCATCAACACCCATGCGAGACTTTTTCTCCGACGTTAGAGGCTGATGCACTCACACGTAACCAAAAGAACCCAAGCTCGTTCAGTAGTGTCACGCACGAAAAAATGGTAGACGAACTCAAATCTGAAAATAAATGTTAAATAAAACCAACTTGCGAATAAAATCTTAAAAAAAAAGAAAAGGAAAAGGTACACGTATTAACGCATTCAGTGTCGGAGACGAAAGGGCGACTGTCGAGAAGCAGTGCGCTATCTCCGGTGTTGTACACGTTTCTTAAAAAAAGGAACGGAAGCTCGCTTTTAGTTCCTTTTTATTTTTTTAGCGCTTTCCCGTTACAAGTTGCATCCGTGAGAAAGGAACCCGTTTCCGTTACCGTTTAAGAAATGAAACGTATCGTTACAAATACGTTCCTTTTGTATTTTGCAAATTTTTAAAAAGATATACATCGCGTCAAATCGTAACATACGAATTTGAATGCCGCGATAAAAGGACACCAGGAGAAGAAAATATTTCGAAGCAAGCTTTTATTTGTTGATATATTCAGCTTAAAACAAATCGTAGCGTTTTAGCTTATTTTTGTTCATGGTGAGCGATTCAGACGAGCCAAATGTGCTGTGATCCGGGAAGGTGGAGCGGAGTTAATTTAGTGTCCTTTATTAAAATGTAATCCCAAATTGCACGAGCGTTTTACAGCAACCTCACAGGTTTCAATCCAACAAAGTCCCTTGTTTGAACTTTCGAACGGTTGCTTTTTGATGTTGCAGTCCGCAAGACGAGCAAGTGAAGAGGAGTGTAGGGCTTTCGGAAGGTCAGTCTTGAAAACTACCAGTTCTTCTTCGTGAAGGTCGGATTCGTTGTTCAGTTTGATGGTCGGGGTGAAAGGGATTGGGAATGAAGGTTCATTTTTTTTGTATCTTTTAACTTAGTGACCAAAGTTCGAGCTACAAGGGTGCGTTCGATATCCGGTAACCTGGTCTTTTGTTGTAACTGCAGGTCTTTCATAGAAGTTTAGTGATGGCTAGAGCCGGCCTTAGGTTTTTGAGTGTATGAGGACACGTGGAAGTACTGAAAGCAGATGAGTACGAGACGCCCCTCGTCCGGCGTCGTCATTTTCAACTAAGTGTTTTGTTTCTTTGTGCAGCGATCTCGGGCACTGAAAAAAGAATTAATTTCCACCAGCTCGCCTGCACCCTACTCTTAACAACCGAGGACCTCACAAGATAAACCCTAAAATAAGTAATAAAAAAGTTATCGAGATCCTGCTGTTCGTAAAACGAAAATATTGTGTTTTTTTTACTTTTTTAGGTTTTCTTCTTGGAAAAAAAAAACAACATGGAAACGCCTAACTGAAAGTAGAAAAAGGGGTACGCCGCTCCTTTTTCCGTTGCCGTAAAAACGTAACCAGTTCCCGTTCCAGTTCCACCAAGCAAGATGGAACGGGGCATTCCCTCGTTCCTCCTAAATGAAACGCGTTCCAGGAACGCCGTTCCGTACAACGCTGGCTATCTCTGCTCCTATATGCGCGGAAAGTGAGCAATGTTCAGAAACAAGAACGCACGGTGACAGCGGCCGCGAGCGGCGTTTCAAACCCCGATCCTCGGCGTGGCAGCAGCCGCGTGCTTTGTCGACTTCGCCACGCGCGTGGTGATGTACACAGTCGCCCATCCAGGGAGTTTTTGACCGCCGTCACTGTTCACTTTATCTATAAGCAGTATCGAGTATCTCTAATTTTTGATTCCCCGCAAGCATAGGAAGACTGCTCTTGAAGTGACAAGGCTGAAAAGATATATAGACCTCAAGCAAACAATCTGCGCTGTGACACTGAACTCAACTTTCCACCATGCTCATTAGTGCAGCGCAGGCTATTTTCCTTTGGTCGAATCACTTTTCCAACCTCGTTCTCATTTGGCGAACTTTATCTGTAGCTTCTAACGATTGGCTGGCTCTCGCAAGGGCTTTGCGGGAGAGTGGACACTGCAGGTTTCCTAGAGTGTTTACCTGAACATGTTTTTTGACAGTGTTTGTGAACAAGCCTATAGTTTAAATTATTTCTCTCAGAGCACGAGTAGTCGTAACTATACCAAAGAGGCAATGCGACCCAAAGGTAAGTACGTGTGACATTTAGAAACCGAGAGGTCGCGTCTGTCGAAATGTGCAACGAAAACACCCGAGGCCCGGGGGTTAAAATCTGAAACAAAGGAAGGGGGATCATACACGCATCGTTGGAGTCGAAAGCAGAGGATTATTACGAGAAAAAAAATGAGCCTCATGAGAAAAATAAAGGCTAACCTCCTATATATATATATATATATATATATATAAATCTGTGCTTTTTATTTATTTTTATTTAGGAATACTGCGCCTCTCCATTGAGAGCCATGGCAGGACTGACATATAATGTTATATTTTACTCACAAAAAAGTACATGCACACTAGAGCGGTCTAAGTATATGAAAAGAGAAAGGAACATGCACGCAATCTACATAAATCCCTACTATTTCTTATATATTTTAATAATCTTAACTTATAGCATGTCAGCCGCACAGCAATGACCCCGATCTTCCTGGTTCAATACGGGTATTGAAAAAAAAAAACGAACGAATCTAATTTCCGTACCAAAAAAATGAACGGGTTACGTGTAGGTGTAACAACGCTATAACCCTGACAGTGTATGGTTTTCTTAAAAAAATAGAACGTATATTAAAACAACAACAAAAAATCCTGGAACTTGTTTCTACACTTCAAGAAAGACGCACCACAACAGCACTGTGGTAACACGACTTCGGAGAACCCTTGATGCTAGCTAGCAAAGAGAAAAACGTGATTCAGAAGTCGTATAAAACAAACAGAAAAAAAGAAAACGTACGAGAAACAGGCTTTCGAAGACAAGCGGGTAGGGCTACTAGCAATGAGTCTAACCCTGGCGGCGGTGACGCCTTTCGCTTTCCTGCTATCATTTCATCTCTTATCGAGGCGCGCATCCGATTCCCACGACGCTTCAATCCTTACGTTTGACATACGAAGAGGAACAATAGCACTGCCGCCGGGCATGTAGACTTCATCTCACAAACATATCTAGTGTCGACAGAGGCAAGGGACTGATCGTGCGACTTTGGAAGGTGCATCTACTGCGCGAGTTCTCGTGCAGATAAAAGCATTCTGATGAGTTGATGTTGATGTTTATAACGAGCCAAAAAAAAAAAAAAAAAAACCCACGAATGTTATGGAGAGAGAGAGAGAAAGAGAGAAACAACTTTATTAGAACATCAAAACTGGGAGCCGCAGGGTAAGCATTCACCTACCGCGGCTTCCTAAAAAAGATAGGAAGCTTCTGGAGGCTACATGATGCCACCAGAGGTGAAGCCGGAGTAGATTTCCAGTTTGGAGGGACACGCCCCAATGATGTCAAAAAACACACTAAACAAAAAATACTATGAACATGAACATTCATGAGGACACATAAAAAGGAGACAGTGGTGCTCCTGAAGCATTTCCGGCTATTTTTAACTTCAGATGAAACGTTGTTCATATCCCTCGAACAGATCGCATTTCGGAGTCATGGCAGTTTTTGGGAAACATTGTTCGCTACAGACGGCCCCTCATAGCAGTCACTGGAACATTGCCTGCCGCGATACGTACTGTGCGGACTTTGAGGGCTTGTAGACGTGAAAATATGTTTGAAGGTGTATGATCTTTCGGTAGACAAGATTTTCAAGTACAGAGAAGGCGACGCTACCGAGGGGAAAATATGCGAATGAGAGAAAGAGGGCGCTACAGCCCATCCCAGTGTGCAGCGGAAACTGGTCAGGCAAGGGTGGCTGAAACGTAGATCAGAGGAATGGGGATTAAACGCGAGTTGTTGGAGTTGCGATTATATTATCATTGACAGCCTTAGGAACCCTGTGCGTGGTTTGGATGTTGAACCGTATATAAAAATGATTGTACGGATAATCTACGACAGGTATTTTGTTCGCGAATATTATGCTAAATATGATTTTATTTTATCTAGACTAAGGTTGAGGACTTTAAATCACAAAAGGTCTATCCGGAACGTCAAAGTTTTTAATGTTTTTTTTTTGCGTAGGTTTGTTCCTGGAACAATAGAAAATCCTAGTCTCCTCGCCTTTCCACACTTCTGTTATCCTGCTAGCGTAAGCTCTAGATATACAGTGTATTTTACCCGGATCTTCACCCCAATTTCTCACCGGTATCACGAAATTAACATGTTTTAAATACAGAGTTTTGAACATCGATAATTATTTTGTGCAAATTTGCCCCTCTTTAAGCATTTGTATACGTTTTCAGCATGCTCATGGTTTTAAGCTGGTGTACGACATTTAAGCGTGTATATTTGTGGTGAATATGTATCTAATGTTTTGGCGTTTTACAACAAAGGCCTTCGGGCTGTTCGAAAATTATCAATTAACATTGAATTGAATTGATTTAGTTTGTTCACGTTCTTTGCTTCTGAAGTTGTTTTTCGCCATTCTAATTGGCTGATTCGTTTTTCGGCATTCTAATTGACTCTCGTTGTGGGGAGCAATGATAAAATGCTCTTGATTGGACCAAATATTTTGCAGTCATGCTCCTAACTGTTCACTTCAGCTTTGTGGACGACACATATAAATTACTACTGCGATAGCAGTTAGTGGGACACTTCGTGGATTTCGCGCCGTCGACCGCGCTCCATATCGACGCGGGCCATTTTCGGCACTCCGCCAAAAGACGCTGACGTCATGCCGCTCGACACTACTCTGACATGACGCCGAGCATCACGCCACCTGTTACCAACGTTACTAAATTACCTGATCTGTGAAACACCCGGCAAGAAGGAACCTCCCCCCCCCCCTTCCCCCTCACTCACTTCAGCCCGCCTCCCGTCGTTTAAAGCGCCATCTGGATTTCCGTTGCATAACTGTGCGTTCCATAAAGTATAGCGGAACGCCACCTAGACGTTTGCTTCAAAACGTACGTATTCCATAGAATACACTGCAGTTACCATAGCAGCCCTCCGGCGCGTCGAGCCGAGGGAGACAAGCCGTGGTGAGAGAGAGGGGGGGGGGGGGGGAAACTACTCGTGCAAGCAGCGTCTATGAGCAGTTCCGTAACTGAGCTGAGCTGTTTCCTGCCACCTGGCGTCAGCTGGCACCATGGCGTGACGTTGTCATGTCAAGTCCCGTTGCACAGTGACGCCATGCGACTTAATGATGTCAGGGGAAACCGTGAGTCACGTGATGTCATGACGTCAAGGGACAATGTGATGTCAGGTCACATTCAGACCTCACGCGACGCCATGACGGCACGCGGAGACATGAACATGAAACTGATAATCATGGAAACGATAAACACAAACCGTTTGTGCTAGTTAAGCCAGAAAGGTTTTAGGGCGATAAAACGCACAAAGCTAGGTCCGTGTTAAGCCGGCGAAACCCCGGGCATCAAATTAGGTGGAGCTACACGGCTTGAGACTTGAGTGCGCGAGTTTGGAGGTGTTCTTCAGTGACCACAAGGTGGTGTTAGTTCTTGTCCAATACCATTTCATACGACGTTCACAGGCAGCCACACCAAGGACAGGGAACGGTTCACGCATGCACACGCAGTTTCGTCGTTCCCTGGATTTCATCCTTGAGTACGCGAGTCTCTAAATGTTCTTAAGTTACCGTGAGGCGGTCCTAGTTTGTGTCCAATAAAATTGTTTGACAGGTTCACTAAAATCTCTCCACTTAATACGACCTCACTGGTTTCAAAATGTTGTGTTGTTCGGTTTAACACGAAACGCCTATGCGGTCTCTAATGACATGCGCGCTCGCACCTCCCCCCCCCCCCCTCCCCCCCTTTACCGTTCATTCAGTTCATCTTCTCCGAAATGACACCTTAGCGCCTCCGACGTCGAACCTCAGCTGTCGCAGTGTTTCACCTTACGGGTAGCGTAAGTGTTTACCATTTTTTTATCTGTTTCTGACGCGGTCTTTCGCTGACCTACAGCCAAAAGCTACGTCAGCGTTCAGCTGGAATTCGAGCATCAGTGTTCAGCTGGTGCAGCACCATCTATGATGCCCCGTGCTCGATCAAAGTGGATGACTGGATAAATGCAACGCACATGTCTTGTGTTGGATTAACATTCAGCAGTGCGACGAACAAGCCGTGACAGAGTGCCGCTTATTGTACGATTTCCTCTTTAATGGCTACCCAAACTTTGGCACCCGAGGCCATCGTTATCCAGTGCTTATGGCACGGGGGCCCAACAAGCTGCGAGTTACATTCCGGACGATTGCACGGTATGCCGGTGAATGCGTGTTCTTCGCTTTGGAAGAGATAAAAAAAATACACATACTGCGCTAAACGCTGGGTTGACACAGTGATTCGCGTATTTGACTTCTTTCATTCCCACGCCTCGCATATCTTGGGTGAATGAACTCCACTGGCGCACCTTCCGCCCATAAGCCGTCACCACCGCATTCTGCTAGTTTTGGGAAACGAGTCGTTCGGAGAGGTTCGCATAAAAACGTGTCGGCGTCGGCACCGCGGAATGTTTGGTGATGGCAGCTCCTTGGGGTTTGTCTCATCGTTAACTTTCCGAATGTCACGAGGACCACTAAATGATATACGCGTCGGAGTAACAGTAGTGCAGCCATTTCGTACTTTATATATATATATATATATATATATAGATGCAAGGTGACGGTAGAAAACAAACCAGGAGGATTTTATTCGACGTTTCGACCTGAGGCAGGTCTCCGTCATTCCTGACGAAGACCTGCCTCAGGTCGGAACGTCGAATAAAATCCTCCTGGTTTGTTTTCTACCGTCACCTTGCATCTGTTATCTACGACTTCGGCCTCCAAGCCAACATGCCTCTATATATATATATATATATATATATATATATATATATATATATATATATATGTATATATGGGTGGTTTCATCTCAAATCGTGCAGGCAAAAAGGGTTGAATTTTTAATTTTGATTAAAAAAATATATGTTATGGCGCCGTTTCTAAAACCGCAGTCGACACAAACCGCAAGGTCGTCGGATTTTTTGTTCTCGACTTATGAATTTTTAAAGAGGCCGCGGCGAAAAGCAGTGTTTTTCACACCCGTCGTGGGTCGGATGTTTCGCTTGATCTCCCGCCATGGATTTTCAGTCCACATTATATTATCTTTTTCGAAGCACTCTGTGGACACATTTAAAAGGCTCCAATACCATGAAATAATTTTAGGCCTTTTGCTTTTTTTCTGTAAAAATGTCAAATACGCCTCCTCGGTCAATTGTTGACGAACTTTGACAATTAATTACTGGAGATCTACTTAGGTTACACCGATATTGTTTATGTCCACGGAGAGCCCAAAACACGCTCTTTTTATTTATTATAAAATTCCTTGGCTGTATAAAATATCCTTTGCGGTACGTTTACGTTAATATTATGCAAAAACCAAAAAGTACCATTTTTGAAATTGATTTTCTCAAAAAACCCATTTTTTATTTTTTTTATTTTTTGTTCAAATGTAGATATGATAGTTGTCTACACGAAAATCAAGCCTAGAGAGTGTATATTTTGTTTGCATGTTTTATATTTAGGCCTCAATATCGGAAAAATACGTCTTTGTTTTGCAAGACCTAAGTTAGACATAGCGACCCATGCGTCTCTATGAATTGTGAAAAAGTTTTCTTGAATTTTCTTCTGCATTTTTGTAATCAATTATAAACAGATTTTGTGGTATTGAATATTTATGTATGTTTTGATAAGAGCGGGAACCATGAGATACATATCTAACCAAATCAGCAGGCCTAGTAGACTTTCAATAACCAAATGGGACAGACGTTGTATTGTTTCGATTTATAAACCTTTCAAAGTAAACTAGCACGACTAGCTATTAGCTGTCATATTACTAAGACAAAGAAAGTCACCACATTGTCGATATATACAATTCTTTACGAAACCAAACACTGGGGCTTGTTCACAGCACATCGCACAGGTCACCAGGGAATGTCCTTTCACTTCCGTAATACACAAAAGTGGTGACTCAGAAACGGTCCGAAACACACAGAGAGTGTGTCATGGAGAGGGGTAGGAAATAAAAATAAATAAATAGGAATTAAATTGCCCAACTCCCATCTTAACGAAAATTGCGTTAAAAAAAAAAAAAGTATTTAGGTTCGAGTGGTGGCAAGGCGATAGGTCCACGCCTGGTGGAGAGTCAGACAAAGAAGTCGACGGCACGTAAAGGTAAAACAAAAAAAAAAAATCAATAATTTTATAAAGACGGGAAAACTCAGCCGCACATGGCAAGAACAAAAACCAACTCCCCCGGGCATTCCCTAAACGGGACGCAACCAAATGCGTGCGAACACGCTCTCTACATCACCGCCTGGCCGCTACGCCATGACGAAATAAACCCAACAACCGAACAGTGCTAACAAAAAGTTAGCAAGAAAACATTGAAAAAAAACAAAAAACGTTCAGAAAAAACCGCACCCGAGAAACAAAGTTCAACGGGGCGAAGAAACACGCACGAGTCGGTCCCACGACATTGAAGTCTGGCAGGATGACGGCGTCCAGATGATGCTCTAATCTGTTCCTCCCTCTATTGCGCACATCCACGACGGCTATGCGGAACAGTGGCTGTACGAAAGAAAGTGAAGAATAGATTCGAGCAGGCGATGCGCGACAAGGTAACCGAGACTATGCTTCAAGCTTTATATCGGGAGAGGAGCTTTCGAGGTAGTTTCTGCAGTTACTCAACCTTTCTCTGTCCCCTTCCCTTTTTCAAGAGAACACGTCAGCCGGCGCTAACGTTTCATCTCGGGAGAAACCCACTCTTCACAAACGGTTATAGTTGACAAGGAGGCTGACTTCGACCCAACTAGTCTCCGGGCAGAATACAAGCACAAGTATATTTACCAACACGCTCGTTTTTCCAAAAGATATAACCCTTTATAAGGACAGAACGAGCGGGTTGGTGGGGATAATGAAACTTAAACACTCCCTTCTCGTTTTCTTCCTCAAGTTTAATAGATAACCCTTCGGTGCTATCGGATCTCCCCGGAGAGAGAGAGAGAGCACGGCCGTTTCAAGGTAAGGATAGGGCGCTCGAAGCTAGGGCAAACAGGCGGTATCGTTTCACGCATGCACGGATGGCTGGTTTCAAATTCCCCCACATCCCTAACAAAACCGGCCCATCTTCGTGTGTGCGTCTGCGGGATTTCTGTCCCGCGCCGCCGATTTTAGCGCGCACGCGGCGTTGTTTTGGCTGGCAGAACAGTTGTTGACCGTCGACATTGTAAGGCCCTGGTGTTCTCATCCTTTCAGGCAACGATTCCTTTGCTTTCCCTTGTACAATACTCTGACAGACTCCTCCTGGGTGGCTGTCACTGTTCGCCGCGTCAACGACAGAATCGTACCATTTCACTCCTCGTGACACAGGGTGCGCTGCTCGCTTTACTGTCACGGGCTGTCCCATCTAACACAACGAGCGCGAAAGGTCGAGGTCATCTGCTGGCTCCGAAAGGGTGGGACGTTCATGCAGGCCAATGAGGGCCCCGAATCAATAAGACGTCTGCCGACTCCAACACGTTAAAAATTTACGACACCTGCTGCTCTGTTAATAAGTGTTGCTTTCTCTTTTTGGAACTCCTCCGATGTAGCTAGCCGCCTATAATAAAATTTAAATAATCAATAAATATATCTGGGTGGAAATACTGTATTTTATTTTTATGTGGGAACGTTGAAAAAAAGAAAAAAACTATTTCCAAGCTTGTGAAGACGCGCAATTCGCAAGTCCAATTCGAGCCGTAAAAACACGTTTTTGTACGATGTTGATGCTTAAATGTAGAACATACAAACAAAATATACACTTTCTAGGCTTGATTTTCGTGTAGACAACTATCATATCTACATTTGAACAAAAAATAAAAAAAATAAAAAATGGGTTTTTTGAGAAAATCAATTTCAAAAATGGTACTTTTTGGTTTTTGCATAATATTAACGTAAACGTACCGCAAAGGATATTCTAAACAACCAAGGAATTTTATAATAAATATAAAGAGCGTGTTTTGGGCTCTCCGTGGGCATAAAAAATATCGGTGTAACCCAAGTAGATCTCCAGTAATTAATTGTCAAAGTTCGTCAACAATTGACCGAGGAGGCGTTTTTGACATTTTTACAGAAAAAAAGCAAAAGGCCTAAAATTATTTCATGTTATTGGAGCCTTTTAAATGTGTCCACAGAGTGCTTCGAAAAAGATAATATAATGTGGACTGAAAATCCATGGCGGGAGATCAAGCGAAACATCCGACCCACGACGGGTGTGAAAAACACTGCTTTTCGCCGCGGCCTCTTTAAAAATTCATAAGTCGAGAACAAAAAATCTGACGAACTTGCGGTTTGTGTCGACTACGGTTTTAGAAACGGCGCCATAACATATATTTTTTTCATCGAAATTAAAAATTCGACCCTTTTTGCCTGCACGATTTGAGATGAAACCACCCATATATATATATATATATATATATATATATATATATATATATATATATATATATATATATATATATATATATATATATATATATATATATATATATATATATATATATATATATATATATATATATATATATATATATATATATATATATATATATATATATATATATATAGATATATATATATATATACCTGGTGTTTTTGCGAAGATTTTCAGAAATCCTAAAAATTAGGGCGTTTGAAAAAAGAAGAAACTGTCTTCGGGAACAAACTACCAGCCACGGCGGACGTCAGGGATCGCCAAAAACATACTAATTAGCCAGCTAATTAATTAAAATTTGTTAATTAACTTTTTAATTAGGGGAAATAGACATATGGTTCCAATTAGAAAGTTGCTGAGCGTTATTGAAAACTACTAAATCAGTCGTTTTCAGAAAGACTTTGAGCCCGTGAGAAGCGTAGTAGCGCACTAAAGTTACCGCTCTTTGAACAGGTACAAAGCTAGCGGTTGCGATAATGCGCCCGCGCGAGTTTTCCGTCTTTTATCTAGCCCCAGCCTTGTACCTGCTCCACGAGTGGTAACTTTAGTGCACTACTACGCTTCTCACGCGCCGAAAGTCTTTTTGAAAATGACTTATTTAGTGGTTTTCGATAACGCTCAGCAACTTTCTAATTAGAACCATATGTCTATTTCCACTAATTAAAAAGTTAATTAACAAATTTTAATTAATTAGTTGGCTAATTACTATGTTTTTGGCAATTCCTGACGTCCGCCGTGGCTGGTGGTTCGTTCCCGAAGAAAGATTTTTTTTTTTGACGCTTTAATTTTTAGGATTTTTGAAAGTCTTCGCAGAAACACCCGGTATATATATATATGCACACATTTTTGAGGGGGTATTGAAAATTTTATACACATTTTCACAATGCCCAATTTTTACTTTTTCTGGGATGTGATTTAATATCTCAAAATTCGAAATAGGTAATGAGAAAACAGCGAGTGACGGTTTACGAAAAAATAACATTCCAAGCTTCCCGCGCAGAACTCCAGTGGGGTGTAGCCACATGTTTTCGTCTTTGTCAGGAAGAAAGAAAAAACAACATTCATAACAGGGCAAAAAGAAAAAAAAGAAAGAAAGATGTACTTGCGAACAAAAAGGAAGAGAGAAAACTACCAGAAGCGAAGCAAAGGAATAAATTAAGATTTGAAAAGCACAACACCGAGTACAGTTACTCTAAAGGCGCGTTCACACCGGCGATGCGACTTGATCGCATCGAAAAAAAAAAAAAATCAGATGATTACATTGGCGCGGGCGTTGAGCGAGTTGCTTCCCGTAAACTCGCCCTCGCTGAAGGAAATGCCGGATGTAAACAAACCGGCGAGTCAGTTTCGGGGCGTCGCTGATTGGCTCAGCCGCTCCGCGACTAGATCGCATCGCAATAGAATCGGGTCAGCTGGCGACTGCTCGAAACGCAATGCGTTTTTTACAGCGGAGCTGTTAAGGGCCAGGTTCCCCAGGATGGTGTCTGCGTATGTCGACACAAACCTACCTGGACAGCTACCGCCATCAATAAGCGACGGCGGCAAGCACAGTATGGTTTCCGCCGTTGCTCGTAGATGGCGGAAACCTTTCCAGCTATAATAGAAGAAGGGATAGAAGCACACAATGTATCGAGTACAGCTACAAATCAAATTTGGGGGTTTTATGTGCCAAACCAACGACCGGCATCTGGCACGCCCCAGCGGAGGACTGAGGATTTTTGGACCACCTGGGGATCTTTTGACGTGCAACCGAAAGCTCGGTTACACGCCGCCTCCTCCGCATTAGGCCTCCGTCAGATTGCGGGCACCTCGGCCGGGATTCGAACACGCCAGATGGGGATCCGTAGGCCAGCGCTGTCGCCTCGGAACCACCGAGGCGGTGAGTACAGCTGTGCTGGTCTTCCTTCTTCACGAGAGTGGAAAGGCTGAACGTTTTTTTTTATTTTTCCGCGATGGTCGGTTTTGCGACGAACGTTATCGCGCGAGTGCTGCACATTGCCGGTGTGAACGCGCCTTAAAGCAGTCACGATTAGAAAAAAGTCCGAGGACACCTAAGCACTTCTTATAAGTTGTGAATGCAAAAGCATGAATGTCGTTCTTCCGCTCCCTTAGTTCGTCTGTGGCGTACTGGCGTGGACGGCCACGTTTCGCTAAAACGGAGGCTGTGGCCAACGGCCGAGCGCGCGCTCTCGTGAAGTGGTCGCGCCGTGCTGAGCACGGCCGTGCTGCCTCTCCGGAGTTTGCCCTAGCGGGCCGTGCGGCCAGGCCCGCACTTTTACCGGTAGCAGGGCCCCTGAGTGCGCTACGCCACCATGAAGAGGGCTTCTCTGGTGGCGTTTTTTGGAACTACGGCGCGCGAGAGCCAATGGGAGCCTCGTTCCTTGATGACGCGTGCCAGCCGATGGGAGCCTATCCATCAGGGATCTCGGCTTCACTTCGCTCTATTAGGACAGGGGAGTTTCAGTGCCACTTGGCTCGGTTTCAAAGCTCATGACGTCGGTTCGATCCGTGAGACAGTTAATACTTTCGAATTAATAATCCCGTTGTAGCTCTCGTCTAAGTCTCTTCTGCCGGTGTCTTTCAGACCGTCGCCGCTTGACGAGATATGGTATGGATGGCGGTGCAGGGCGCGCTTCTCCTGAGGCTGTCCGAAGCAGCGCCGCTTCGTTGACGCTCCGCGCTGACTGAGCACTCGTAGCCAGCCTTCGCGGCTGGTCCTCTCCGGGGTTCTGGCCGTAACGGTGCGTTGCGGTCCGACCTATGGCTTCGAACCCCGCCGTTCTCCTTCGTCACGCTCGCCTTTCACGAATAGCTTGCTACTTCTCTTTTTCTTTGTATGTTTGCGCGTTTCTTTTTTTTTTTGCTCGGCGGGAGCTCTCTCGGCATCTATTTAACACCGGAAAACTTCTTGTAACTCGTAAAGAAAGCAAGTGTACTGCCCACCTATTACAACTTTTGACGTCACGTTTTCGGTGTTGTCAGTATAGAACTTCTCAGCCTCGCAAACATACTTAAAAATGCAATAGCTTCGCGAAAAAAAACAAACAACTATGGTTATTTGCAATTCGATTTACCAGTCCAGATGTGTCTAATGATAAGTTGAACCAATCTTGACTCAAATCGGTGACTATCCAAAGTTCGTCTTGTAGTTCATTCTTTCCAGATATCTGGAGCTTTTATCTGAAATGGCAGGAAACGCTTTTTCGTACTCCTCTTAGAACAGTCCGCGGGAGGTCAAGACGATATCGCCAGAGTTTTCTGACATAGCTGAAGAAGTTGCATTTTCGAACCGTTAATTATTGCCAACTTTGCCATCTGTACACAAACAGACTGTTTATAAACTAGCCCACATTTCCGGCACCGAATGTGGGCACTGCACGCGTGCGTTTTGCACATGCGCTGTTGCTCTGCTGAACTTGCGCTTTTGCTCTGCTGAACATGCACTGTTGCTCTGCTGAACATGCGCTGTTGCTCTGCTGAACATGCGCTGTTGTTACGGACTTAAGCTGAGCAAGTTGGTTCATTGCTTGTGAATGGGACCAGCTGAACATGAAAAACACACAGAGAAAAAATTTTAACATTCGCACCGCTGGACTAGCAACAGATATAATATTGCCTCTTTTTCTTTTTCTGCTAATCCTTGATTCCGGTTTTCTTTTTCGTTACACAAACTTAGATTTTTTTTTATTCTTAACACTTGATTTACGTTTTCTTTTTCTTTACACTTAATTCGGAATTTTTTTTCCTTTAACGCATTGACCTTTCTGCAGTCAGAATGTTCTAATCCCTTCTCTTCTGTCTACTTTAAGCGATCTACCTTTGCCTGGAACTCATGTCACTCCGCAGGAAAATCTTCTCTGAGTTGTGTAGTGCAACGGAAGGGGCACTAACACAGTCCTCGCCTTTCTGTTCTATGGCTAGGGCTTCCAGTAGTTCACTGGCGAGTTGATTTTTATATCGCCCCACAATGTTTACGTTGCACAAAGTTGTCTCGCATTGTCATGCGCGACAATGGGCTGCGAAGTGTCCTGCTGCTGGTCAAGTTTCGTAGAGATGTGGCATGTTCCCTGGTTCTATCATTAACGCAGCGCCCTGTCTGCCCAATATAGCACCTTCCAAATGTTAATGGAATGTTATAAATTACTTCTTTTTGACATTGGGCGTACCTTGTTTTGTGTGGGATCTTACATGCCTCCTCGTGCCTACGTTAGTTTTCGTTTACCTTGCCGCACATTGAATACCCCTTGTTCGGCGCGGAGTTTATCATTTGGACCCCTTGCCGGCCTGCGATCTTTTTCAGCCGGTGAGTGATGCCATGGAGATCTGGTGCTACCACCATGGGATTTCCAGTCTTTTTCTTTGTTGTTCGCTCGATGCCTTTCTGTCCGCGCTTCGGCTTCTGGGATATCTTTTCACATATTGATACCAGTAATGTTTCCGGATACGCAGCATCAAGTAGCCTAGATATCTGAGTGTCAAAACTCTTCTGGATCTGGTGTTCACATGACTTCTTTAAGGCACATGTTAGTGCCGTGGTGGTGACCCCACGTTTCACGTTCTTTGAGTGTTCGGATTCGAATGGAAGGAACCCTTTGCAGGACCGAGCTTAATATCGCCAGCAGACGTGACCATCTTTAAACTCTAAGGCAAGATCAAGGAATCTGATAGATTTGTTTACGGGTAGTTCATGAGTGAACACAAGTCCTGAGCAGCTCTCGTCAAAGCATCTCATGAGATACTCGCGGCAACCGTTTTCTTGTTCTTCTACCTTCGTGTTACAAAGTATTAAGAAATCATTAACGTAGCGGAAGATGACTTCAATCTGGGGATCTTTCATGTTTCGTTGCGAGAAACATATCGCTGATGTAAGGAGCCACTCGATACACGTTGCATACACCCTTTTTCTGCGCATACTGCTGATCTTGATAGGACACCACCGTCGCCTTCAAGTAAACACTTAGCAATTCCAAAAAGCTGTCGAGGGACATGCCAGTCGCACTTTGGAATGATGCGAGGCCTAGCTGTTCAATTGTTTTTCGAAGTATGTTTAGGAGGCTTGCATGGGAGATGGAGTAATACATATCTTTTATACCAAGAGAAAATCCAGGGCAATGTTAGGACCATTTTCCTGCAGAAAGGAAATCACACTTTCTGAGTTTGGAATCTTGAAAGGGTCTTCTGCCTGCACTTGGGACAGTTGTTTGGCCAGAAATGTTGACACTTGTGCTTGCCAAGTATTTATTTCTGATACAATTGTTTATTCATTGGGTCTCAAGTGGTTCCTTACCTCAGTGATGTGTTTCTCGCAGTATGCGGACTTGCTATCCAACGAAGCATGAGAGATCCCCGGATTGAAGTAATCTTCCGCTACGATGATGATTTCTTAACACTTTGTAACACGGAGGTAGAAGAACAAGAAAACGGTTGCCGCGAGTATGTCATGAGATGCTTTGACGAGAGCTGCTCAGAACTTGAGTTCACTTATGAACTACCCTAAATAAATCTATGAGATTTTTTGATCCCGCCTTAAACTTTAAAGATGGCCACTTCTGCTGGCGATACCAAGCTTGGTCCTGCAAAGGGCTTCTTCCATTTGAATCCGGACACTCAAAGAACGTGAAACATGGGGTCGCCACTACGGCACTAACATCTGCTTTAAAGTAGTCATGTGAACACCAGATCCAGAAGAGTTTTTACACTCAAATATCTAGGCTACTTGATGCTGCGTATCCGAAAACATTACTGGTATCAATGTGTGAAAAGATATCCCAGAAGTTAAAGCGCGAACAGGAAGGCATCAAGCGAACCACAAAGAAAAGGACTGGAAATACTATAGTGGTAGCACCAGATCTCCACGGCATCACTCACCAGCTAAAAAAATCGCAGGCGGGCAAGGGGTCGAAGTGATAAGCTCCGCGCCGAACAAGGGATATTCAATGTGCGACAGGGTAAACGAAAAGTAACGTAGGCACCAAGAGGCTAGTAACATCGCACACAAAACAAGGTACGCCCAATGTCAAAAAGAAGTAATTCATAACATTCCATTAACATGTGCAAAGTGTTATATTGGGCATTAATGATAGAACCAGGGAACATGCCACATCTCTACGAAACTTGACAGCAGCAGGACACCTTGCAGCCCATTGTCGCGCATGCCAATGCGAGGCAACGTTGTGCAATGTAAGCATCGTGGGACGACATAAAAATCAACTCGCCCGTGAACTACTGGACGCCCTAGCAACCGAAGAAAAAGGCGGGGACTGTGTTTGTGTCCCTTCCGTTGCACTACACAACTTATGGCGAATTCCACAGGTCGTTTTGGAGCGCGACGGGATCGACTTTTCTGGAGCAAGCCTATTTCACTGGGCGATCGGGATTGAGACCGACGTGTTTCACATGTCCGTTTCGGATTAGCTCCCGCTCCAGATCTCGATCTGGATCCGAGAAAAGTCGCTCCAACGATTTCGGGGGATTCAACAGGAAGCCAGCCGGGCCAGCCCTCGGCGCACACACGTGACTTCCTCTCTCGTGGGGCATCTCGCCTGATCTCGCCTATCTCGCCTCAGAAGAAGTAGCACGTCGCGGGCTGGGCTCCTAGATTGTCTCGACATCAGAAGAATTCGTAATGGCCGCTTGCTTATTCCTTGGCTCAACAGCCGGTTTGTTTTCCAGGAAGGAGAAGAGAAGGTTTTGACGCGCTACGGACATTCCGGCAATCCTTGCTAGAAGCGCCTGAGCCACTCCTGCCGCTCGTGCGTCGAACACGTGTTAGCGCCGCGATTGCGAAAACGTCTTCGAAACGACCGCAACGACCGCGGAAAGGGGATTCCCGGGCAGGTTGAATGACGAGAAGGAATCCGCCGATCCCGGAGCACATGGTCATGTTCCACGGGGGATCCGTAGGCGGCGCGACCCCGTTCGGATCGTGTGCTCCAGTCCGGATCTGGTCAACTGATCCCGGCGCGCTCGACAACGTTTAGTGGAATTTGCCATCAGAGAAGATTTTCCTGCGAAGTGACATGAGTTCCAGGCAAAGGTATAAGAAGAAGAAGATCGCTTAAAGAGGAGTGAGAACATTCCACCAGCAGAAAGTTCAATGCGTTAAAGGAAAAGAAATTCCGAATGAAGTGTAACGGAAAAGAAAAACCTAAATCAACTGTAAAGAATACAAAAAAATCTAAGTTACTGTAAAAAAAAAGAAAACCGAATCAAGGATTAACAGAAAAGGAAAAGGAGGCACGATTAAATGATGATAGTCCAGCGGTGCTAATGACTGTATGTTTTTTTATGTTCAGTTAGCCCCATTCACAATCACAAGCAATCCGCTGTTGCTCTGCTGAACATGCGCTGTTGCTCTGCTCTCAGATGCTCAGTGACTCAGAATTTTCGCCAGTGTGATATACGCTGGAAAGCTGTTTACGGCATGCAAGTTCGTCTGCTCTTTACGCACCTCGTGTGTTTGTTTACCCGAAAATGCGCCCGCTTGCTTTCGTTTCCACCCGACCTTAAGCAATGACGGCGTGAGCTTGGGTGCCTCATCGTCGTGCCTTCCCTTCGCGGTCTCAATGTTGCCCTTTTGGTCGGTATGCTCCTTCTGGCATTCCGATGTGCATAAGAGACATCTTCAAAAACTTGCCGTATAGACCTCTGCAAAATTGGCCTTGCAACTTGTAAAACTTGTAATAGCGATATGGTTAGGATCCCAACATATATGTATTTATTTTCTGTTTATATATGTTTATTTTTTTATGCATACAAACAGTAACATGCCTTCGTGGTGGTGCATCACAACACAGGCGAAGAAGACATATGCACACACATGAAACACTCTAACATTATAAATTCACAGGTTCTATCATACTCCTGACATTACTGGTAGGCTTTTAATATCGCTTGAATGCATGAACATATCAGTTGAAGGTGGCAAAATACCATGATACAAAACTTCCATTCAGGGGACAGGCGAAAGCCGGGAGCTCCCAGCAACATAAAACAGTTCCGTTGACCGGAAAATGCAGGAAGAAGAAAAAAAAAAAAAAAAAAAAAAAGCTCACAGTGGATAATAAACTTGAGCATGACACTTCTCCACTTAAAAGTTTGTGCAAAAATACCAAATCATAAATATATCTTCTTTAGGAGAGTATGTCCATACTCATTTTACTCAGTAGCCAGTTGTTGTGATAATGATACTTATTTTCCAGGGGTATCGGTCATAAATTAAACGAATAAATTGTCTCTGGACGCGTTCAATACGCTTCGATTTTGAAGAATTAAGAAAATTCCAGGCAGTCAAAGCAAGTTCCAGTTTGTAGCGGACAAAGAAATCATAGACGCTTTACACACGCGCCGAATTGAGCCGCCATAGCCGACCTTCTCTCGTGTTACCGAGATGCCTAGCCACTGAAGCGGTCATTGACCAGCCTCCCCGAAGGCCTATGCTGCGGAGAAAGACACAGAACACCTAAAGTGGCAATAACCTGCCCTGCTGTGGCAATGATGAAGTGAAGCGAACGGATTAAGAGGACACAAAAACTGAAGGGCGTTTATGGAGGCGCCCATGCACAGCTGCTGCAAAGCGTCTATACAGCACAGGCACAGATGGAAGAATTTTAAACTCTCGCCTAATTCTTGTCACCACGCCGAGCATCCTCACCAATGAAGCCACCAAAGCTATAAAAAGTGAGTTCATCCGAAGCCCGGAGTTCCATAACACATAAAGGTCGCCTATGCCAGATGTTCTTTCTATTTCGAACATGTTGGGCACGTAGGAATATGTATATAGTATATAATATGGACTAAATGGGATAACGGGCCATTACCTGAGCACCACATATTGAGTGCGTCGATATCAATCTGTAATTCCATGAAGTCACAGTGGGCTAAAATCTTGTGAAATATTTGCTCCATTAGAATACTGCTATAATTGAGAAAACTGAAAAATAATAGAAGGGATCATTAGCAAAATGTTTTACAAAAAGGGAGCATGGTGAGATGCCGGTCGGACTCTAGAAGGGGAAGTGTACGGGGCCGACGGCCTCCTCCGTCCACTTCATTCAGAATATAACACATACTCTGGTAAATAAAAAGAAAACAAGCAAACATATACCGCGATTGCGTCTCCACAGCGCTTTAGAATTCGATGTAAACTTTCATCCGAACCTAAGAGTTTCATTAGTATTTTGTTAAAGATTAAAGACTCCTTAGATAGCAATATTCGTGCAAATACACCGCTGACATATCTGTACAGAAACAAACAGGACCCATGACAGGTGAGTTAACAAATATTGTTGTAAAGTTTGAGCTCGAATGTGGACTGGAATAAGCACACCAAAAAGACTATTACGGATACGCTGACATGGTTCGCGCCGAGAGAAAGTGCGAATCACAAGGAACCGCAACAACACCGCCTGGGGGCGCATCCAGCGCGAACAGGATTTAACAGAAATCTGAGAGACCAGTATGAAAGGAAAAGCACTTCCGTCAGAGAACCGAGATGGAACTGATCGACAAAGGAATGCTGCAGCAAAATACACTAAATTAATCTCCTCCACTTCCAACCGAACTTGAGTTCTAAGTCGCAGAGAGTTTTTGATTCCCCATACCCCGCCGACACCCTTTCGCCCCCATCGTATCGTTATCGGGCATCTTTACTGGAGGCATGGGAACGATCTACGAATACTCCCTAGTGATGAACTAAAGTTATGAGAACGGCTACACGTGCGTTTGTGACTAAAACACGAACAAATGTGTTGTCACAGAGTCTCGGCCCCTACGAGCAAGCGGCTTGTTCGGCTAGAGTGCATCATAAACATCATTGTCCATTGTAAAGTGACCGTTTCACGGTCACATCACAGTGGACCACAACTGAGGGTACGAGGCATCCCATGGGCCATCCGGGACTGAGCATGTCACGTGATCACGCGCTGTGCGCTTCACTGCCTCCCCACCAAAGGTCACGTGACAATCGCATCGCATTGAATTGGCTCCGATGACTCGCAGCGTCCGCTGCAGTCTTCGTGAGGAGAAAGGGAGGATGGTGGAAAAGGATAAAAATAAATAAAAAAAAAAGTTATAAACAAAGACTTTTCTGTTTTTTTTTCTCGTGCAGGTGCATTTGTGATGGCACATAACGGTGCAAACCCCCGAGCTATGGCATCCATTCCCAAGTGATCACCACGTCCGTAGGGACGCAGACGGATGTCGGTCTATTTCATCACGTGTTGAGGCAATACTATGATGCCCGGTACGTGTCTCCGACTGGTGTTTTCATCGCGTTACCAGAAGCGAACCCTCGAAGGCGCAACGACAGCAACACTCGCGTTTGCTCGCCCTCTGTTTTTTTGTTTCTTCGTTTTTACGGATCTGCTAGCACCGATTCCCAGGATCGCAACGTCACGCAACATGCATAGCCGGCTTTTGTGACTGTAAAATATGGGCGGGATAGGACGCTAAATACACCGTCCAAAACGTGTTTCACGCACAGTTGCAACACCGCCTAAAACACAAGGCCCGCGTCTTTGCCTCAGAAACGTCATAACTAGCAGATTCACGCAGCGGGTCTTATAGCAATACCACCTAGAAGAAAAAGCCTGCGCATGACGTTTGGTTAATATACAGGGTGTCACAAAAGAAAATTTACACGGTCTTTTTTACCGCAAAAATAAACTAGGCATCGCCGAACGCTCATTCTCCGCCCAAAGGTAGCGCTAGAGGTCACAACCAGATGCCAAAGTTTCAGCCCGATCCGATAACTTTATCAAAAGTTATAAGTGATTTTCTCAAAATTTCAATGGGAAAATGGCGGCCCACGGAGTTTTCAAACACATGGGGCGCCAGAAACCGAAAACGGGCAAAAATGGGCTCCATTTTCCCATTGAAATTTTCAGAAAATCGCTTATAACTTTTGATTAAGTTATTGGATTGGGCTGAAACTTTGGCATCTGGTTGTGACCTCTAGCTCTATCTTTGGGCGGAGAATGAGCGTTCGGCGATGCCTAGTTTATTTTTGCGGTAAAGAAGACTGTGTAAATTTTCTTTTGTGACACCCTGTAGATCCCCGAATCGCTCCAAGCGGCCAACAGGCTGAAGCTTCACGAGAGTATGGACCGCGTCACAACTACGTCGCAGTTACTGGCGGCCACAGCTGGGTGCGCGAACTGCTGAGCGCGAGCTGATAGCGAGCTTCCACAGTCTATTTGCAACGTGCATGCGACACCATTAACATTGCCGGTCTTAGCAGACGAATAATGTGAGCCCGTGCGACACCATAAGATTGCCGATCTTTGCAGCCTATTATTGTGATCTCGTTCTAATCATGATCACTGAAGCAGCCGATGGAGCAGACAATGTCGCAGTCGATGGAGCTGACGAAGATGCTCATTCGGGCTACCTAGGGGCGCTGAGGGGATTTACTAGTGATGACGTTTAGAGGAGGAAATGCGCAGGCATTGTCTTCTAGGTGCTTTTTTCTTAGTAGTCTAGTAATGTGAGCTTGTTCTGAGCATGACCACTGAAGCAGGCGATGGAGCAGACGATGTCGCACTCGACGGAGCAGACGATGGTGCTCATCCGGGCTATTTAGAGAGCACTGAGGGGATCTACTGGTGATGACGTTTGGAGGAGGAAAGGCGCAGGCCTTGTGTTCTAGGTGGTATTGCCTTAGCAGCCTATTAATGTGAGCTCGTTCTGAGCATGACCACTGAAGCAGGCGATCGAGCAGACGATGTCGCAGTCGATATAGCAGACGATGGTGCTCATCCGGGCTACCTTGTGGGCGCTAAGGGGACATACTAGTGATGACGTTTAGAGAAGCAAAGGCGCAGGCCTTGTTTTCTAGGTGGGATTGCTTGCAGCCTCTCACAACGAGCGCGACGCTATGCGGAGAGCAAGTCGTCTGCTACTTGCGCGGGAGTTGTAGTGACGTCAGAATGGCGTCGAGCTCTGATTGGCTTTGATTGGAACGATAGTGGGTAGACGTCAATGCTAGGTGCCTCGAGGTCTACCCACTATTTTTTTTTTTCAATCAGAAACTGAGAGCTCGGCGTTCTGGCATCATCGCAACCTCTGTGCATGAAGCAGGCGTACTTGCGCTTCGCTTACACTTCATTCCACTTTAAGTCCAGACACAGCCGACGCTATACGACCTCATCGGACCAATCAGACAGGCTCAAAAGCGTATCATCCTGGTGTTTGTCACGTTTCTGCACGTGTTTTGTTATCGCTGAACCAATCATAAACAGAAAAAGGCGAAGTGACTTGCGCTTTTGATGCTGCTTGATGAGTAACATTAGCTCGTATCGCGTCGGCTGCGTCAGGACTTGAGCTGAAACAAAGTATAGCGCACGGCGACGCCAGGTGCACTTTCGTCGAGCTTCAGCGTGCTTGCCGGTAGGGGCGGGGCGGCGATCCACGAACAATGACGTCACACATAGGCCTAGTCTTCTAGGCGCTGTTGACTGAAGGTGACTTGCTCCCGTGCGCCCTTCTCAACTTGCAAAACGCCGTGTCGACGGTCCTCGCGCAGATGTAAATGCCTGGCGAAGAGCGAACACGTGCATGTTTAAAGCAAACAGAGTTTGCATATAACGCAACCCGTGTGGCAAAACCTTTTAGATAGGCGCAAGCAGAAAACGGATAATGTATCCGCGCGCGTCTCCGGCTTTTGTGCTGTCGGCGCAGGGACACCCTAAACACGTGCGTAGTCGGGTAAATAAACTGTACTTGAATGATGTGTCCGGCGTGACGGGGTCGCCGGGGGAAGGGGATGTTCTTGACGGGCGACGAGCGCGGCTCCTATTGATCGACAACCACACGTTCTGCGACACGTGCTGCAGCTCCCGGGAAACGTACGGATTATCGCTTCTATTTGAAAGCAAACCGAATCAGCGTTCACGTTGCCCTTTCGAAAGCAGAATGTTTTTGTACGTTTTTTTCTATAAAAAAAAAATAAAGAAAACGTCGCACTCGGATGGAACAGTAGGCAGCTACACGTAGTTTAAAGTTATTTAAGGCATACACAGTAGACGTCTCACATCCTTGAAGGCGTAATGGTACTCAAAACATCCATCTAACACCCTAATTTTTGATATGAAGGGAGTTGGAAGGGTGTCCGACACGACTAAAACACCCTTGTTACACCCTTCAAATAAGAAAGGGTGTATGGTGGGTGTTACAAGGGTCCAGGGAAGGGGTTAGGTGATGAGGGCACACCCCATGAGGCTGCTATAAAGTGTAAGGGTGTCTGTAGTTTGATTCTTGAAAACAGTGGAGAGCAGTTTTAAGATTAATTCAAACTGAGGCACACGCTACGATCAGGTGAAGCCAATAAAAGAAAATGTCTTGTTATGGCGCTTGCCGTCTTTGCGCGTCTGCTATCACTGCCAGGACTCATCACGCAGAGTGAATGCGTCGTGGTCCTGCGCTTCTTTCTGTGCTATTTTGGTCGAGCCGGCAAGATCAAGCGCATGAAAACGACGAGTGACATGACGATGCACTTTTTGATCTGCTTGATTGGCTCCATCAAATCATGACGTTGGTTGTGGTCGTACCTAATAATAAACTTAGTACAGACCTCTGCCAAAATCGCCTTCTGCACGCTGCCACCTTTGTCTGCTCGGCTGTGAACACCTTCTGAGCATGCGCTGTTGCTCTGCTGTGCGGTGGGTATATCAGACGCTGCACATGATTTCACAGCTTAGTGACTCAGCATTTTTCACCCGGGTGATAAGCGATGCAAAATACTATGAACGAACTTGAAACCCGGAATGCCAACGTTACGTATATGTTCGATTCCGTGTTTTCGGAGTTCAGTTCTCGTCAAATTCGGAGGGTGTTTTTCCGAGTTAATTTTTTTCCGAAAACTTGGAGTTTACAGAAATTATCTCTGTTTATCTCTGAAATTATCTCTGAAAGAAAAAAATAATAATCAGGCGTAAATGTAAGGTAGATAAAAAAAATGAAATTTTATTAATTAATATTTCTTCAGATGAATTTGGGGTTAGTGCCATTGCCGCTGACAGCACTAATTTGTCCAACGGCAAAAGTTGAACACATCTGTGGCTTCGATAAACGCCCATACCTTAAAAATAAACTACTGGAGGAAGTCGCTCGGAAACACGTATTCATTCCATCCTATTCTATGCCACACCGCGGCCGCGCGAGGTGGAGTGGTAAAGGATGCAATAGGGAAGTTTCAACTGACTTCTTGCCAATTTTATGTAATCTCTATAGTACATAGCTTTCACTCCTATAAAAAACACAACCTCTCCTTACTTAAAACACGAACAGTATGGCCCAAACTAGAACCCAATACAGAGGCTTTGGTCGTGACCCGAAAGTACAATGACATGTCGTCCTGAACCTCGACAAGATAAGCGGTAAGACCACCTTTGTCAATGATACGCGATTTTAAAGATAACTGTGGTGGCATTTTACCGGGACCATTGCCGCCCTGTTAGCTGAACAAGCTTAATTGTACAATACCGTCTTTATTCAGCTTTTTTCGGGGGGGGGGGGGGGGGGGGTGGAAGAAGGAGAAGGGGGAAGGTGAAGAAGACATTGGCCCGTGAAAATTCGGAGTTCAACGGATGAATCCGAATTGGCTAAAATTCCGGAAAACTCCTTTCCGGATTTATGGGAAAACACGGAACCCTACATATATACTGCGCTTCACGGGCGTAAGAGCTTGTCAGGATGACGCGCATCTAAATGTATCATAGGCCAACGTGACTTTTTACAAACAAGCTCGCGTTTGCCCAAACCAGGTGTGGGCACTGCGCATGCGCAAAAACCAGATTCTTTCGAGGTCAGAATTGTCCGCGCATGCTCGCTGTGGACAGCAGCGCCACCGCAGCAGTGTGACGTCAGAGCCGCCGGATGGCGTAGGTATAGAGCTTTAGAAATGAATAAAATAAATGAGCAATGCAAGCTCCGTTAGCCTTGATGTATAGGACTGGGTATAGATTTACATTGCTGAAATGGCGCGTTCCCTGTTTCGGAGAAGAAAAAAAGAAAAGGAAGCCTCGCTCTTGATGGGAGAAAATACATATTCATATTCGGGAATTTTAAACTTTAACGCGTCTTCTAAATCGGAACGTGGGAATATTAAGTTGTCAAAAGCAAAGTAGTTTCCGAAAAACGGATATTATAATAGTGCATTAATTAAACTCGAAATGGTTGTATCTGAAAGAAAAAAAAAAGAAACAGACATTTCAGTATGATAAACAGCGAATAATTCAAAGAAACATTTCTACACCGTGCTGTTTTAGAAAAAAAACAAAAAAACGCTCCACACACGCGCACAAAAAAAAAAGAGAAAAAAAAACACTTACTAGAGGAATGAAGACGGTTAAACATATTAAAGGACCAGCAATATAGTTCAGTACAATAACACAAATATGCATCTGTGTAGGGTATTGCTATACTAATCTTATAAAAGCAGGCAGCTTGAGAAATGCAGGGCGTGACTTTTATGTTCAGGCTTTTAACTTCATTATTTGTTATTCGGTGTACTTCGTTCGGAAAATGTCGAGAAATATTAGGATGTAAATTATATTGGGAAGAAACATCTCACTATTATTTTGATGACAACGGATAGATCAAAAACATTTTGGATTTTCTTCTGTGTATTATGATTTTTATGTACAAAACAAAGCGATTTTTAAGCACTTGCCAACGCTTTAAAATTATATTTACCGCGGAAAAAAAAACACCACTTGGATTGTTGATTACAGACTCGTGAAATCCCTTTCATCAAAAGGTTGTTAACCACGCAGGCGAAGGAGTAAAACAGAAAAGCTCAAAACAAGCCCTCGGTTTGATTAGGAGTGTTATGCCATATGAACGATGAAAAGGCAGCATTTAAACCAGCAAAATGAAAACCGTTCTAAAATTACAAGTTTAAATAGAATAGTGGCGCAAACCATCCCTCCTCTCAGCTTTCGTTTGATTGAACTTAAACATTTATATTAAAAAAAAATGAAAGCCGTTTACAACTCCCTGTAACGCCAAACTAGAGCGCAGCTCTTGAGGAGGACGAGGGAAGGGTACTCAGGGTCACGTGTTGTCGGGGGGGGGGGGTCACGTGACCTGGGGGAGGGGTCACGTGACCTCGGGGGGGGGGGGGGGGGGGGGGGTCACGGGACCCCCCAGAAAAATTTTTCCGCTAAATCTAGCCGGGAAATTTTCCCGCTAGATTTAGTGGGGAAATTTTTCCGCTAGATTTAGCGGGTAAATTTTCCGCCAGATTTAGCGGGGAAATTGTGCCGCTAGATTTAGCAGGGAAATTTTTCCGCAAGATTTAGCGGGGAAAGTTTTCTGCTAGATCTAGCGGGGAAATTTTTTCGCTAGATTTAGCGGGTAAATTATTCCGCCAGATTTAGTGGGAAATTTGTTCCGCTAGATTTACCGGGGAAATTTTTCCGCGAGATTTATCCGGGAAATTTTTCCTCTAGATTCAGCGGGGAAATTTTTCCGCCAGTTTTAGCGTGGAAATTGTTCCGCTAGATTCAGTGGGAAAAATTTTCCGCTAAATTTAGCGAGGAATTTTACCCATAATGCACCGCGCGGTTACGCCGACGCCGACGCCGACGGCGACACCGACGCCGCTCAAGCCGGAAACGGGCGCCTAAGAGCTGCGCTCTAAAAGCATCGGATGAAACGCGAAGCAAAATAAGTGCACACGAGCCCCCACCCAAGATACCGAAACGAAACAGCAACAAGTCTTTTAAGAAAAGGCAGGCGTAGGTCGTAGCCAATCCACGTTCGTATCAAAGATGGCTTCCTTTCGGTTACGGCCGGAACTGCGACCGGGGACACTTCTACGTGTGGATGGAATTACAAGTGAAAATATTTCGGCAGCATGCTTGTAGAAGAATTGATGTGTCCAGGAATCCAGTAAGCGACTAGCGATACCGCTTACACAGTGATCGACTTGCTTAAAGCTTAAAAATGGTGGTAGAAAGTGTAATGACCGGCTGGCTTCAATTTTTGTTTTTACTCTTTCGAGCCATAACCGCCAAAACTACTATTGAAAGACAATCGTGCTACTGATTTCTTTTTCGTTTTCACGCCGGTGCCTCTTTTCTCGCCAACTATTGAAACTGTACAATCTGGAAACATTATTACTTCATCGGTGGGGAGTGTGGGCATAGGTTTCTTGTTTTTGCGTCATAAGCTCGAGAATTCACCAGATTGTGTGTATCGCTTTCGAATTGTCGTTGTTTAGCGATTTAATTAACATTCTCAGCACCAGTTCTTACGTTCTCTTGGCTTGACAACAAATTCAGCACAAAAGACGAAGACAAGAGAGAGACACAAGCAAGGAGATGTCTTCGTCTCCCTTTCTTGACCACGTCTTTTGAGCTGAATTTGCTCTCATTAATTACCAAAGCCCAACTATCAAATTTTGTCTTCGCTTCCGGTCATATAATTTAATTAATTTATATTGAAGCTAAGGTTTTGTGGAAGCACGGTGTTTTTTGATCTGATGTCAGGGGCAAATGGTTGTCTTCCAGTAGATAAGGCAAACTGCACAGACTTCGTAATTTTTCGCGTAGTCGAGATTATGTGCGAGTCTCATGTTTTCAAGTTTTAGCAATTTACGTAATTAGAAAAAAATAATAAAAAATCGAACATGTACCTGGGTCTTGCTTTTGCTACTGTGATTGACATGAACATATGAAGTATTAATTAGAGCATCTAGACCAGTTTAGAGCAGTAACTTAAGTAAAGAAATGCATTTCTTACAAAGGTCTAATAGTAAGCATTGTTCAAGGTGTTTTGCACTGAATATAAATGGTATAAACTTAGTTTCTTTTAGCTATGGACCTGCTGAATATGTGGCTGTGAGGGTCCTGCTCTTTTTTGTAAATGTGGCTCTGTGGATTGTTTCGCCTATCATAAGATATGTTGTTTTAATATCATAAGTTAAAGTGCTTCAGTGACTTTAAAATTTCATGTTGGCTTCCAGAGCGCAGAAATTAGGGTTCAAAGCCTGGGTTGTTCCTTTTGTGGAGCCTTTGGGTCTTTTATTTCAATTGTTTTGTGGCTAAAAGCATCAATAAACTCTTTTTTATTAGATGCATTCCAGGCCAAGCAGAAACTCACGTGTAATATGAAGATTCTGATGAGCGTACACTCAAGCCATATAGTTTTTATTGTCTACGTTTCTGGCGTTCATCGTTTGTAACAACCATTCAGCAGCAGTTATTCTGAGAAACATACCTTGACTTCAAGGGTGTTGATAGGAGGTGCCTTAATATTTTAGCAATACATTAGAAACAGGTCATTCATGCAGCTGTCAGTGAAATTTTAATGCTGTATGAATAACAGGAATGCCGCAAGGTTATCTATTAATGCAGTGTTTTTCTGGGTTAATTTTTTGACAACATGGTCAATCAAATGAACGGCCGTACGGCAACAATATTGCAGTTCCAGAACATTTGGAGGCAAACAGCCACTGACATACTGTAAATGTGCAGGGCTCTGGCTAACTAAGATGTTTGTGTTCCTGCTTTATTTCGGTGCATGCCATAAGTTGGGGGGTGGAAACATGTCGAATATTTCGTAGCAACGTCTTATGTACCCGCCTGGCACTTGATATTGACTCTGTCATGACACTGTCTGAAAAATACGTATGAAAGTGCATGTCCTAATATTAAGCCACACTTCTGCCTGTGACTTGTACGTATGTGATCACATAAATAAATGCCCCTTTACAAACTGCCAAAAGTTTGATGCAGAAGAGACAGTGCACCACACCATTTGTGCATGCCCGGCGTGTGAAGGAAACAGAAGTGATGAGCCTATGAATTAACAAAGGCAACCCAGTATCATCAGTCGACATTGTCTACCCAGACGCACACCGACAGAAGTGTCAAAGGACTTTCAAAGAAGTGCTCGACTTCCTTCGGGACACAGAAACGATTGACCGCCTGTAGGTCAATGCCGGGGCGAACAACGCAGTAAGCTTGTAAGACCGTTAAATAGCCCTCATCAGGGCTTGTCTCCTGCTTATACCAGCGACTTTCGAGCAGGGCTAACCTAAGGGACGTAAAACCTCAACGTCGTACCCCCACCACCACGCCACGACGTAAATGCCCAAACATCTCGCACTTGGAACGCCACCACGATACTGTAATAATTTTATTTCACACCCGAAATGCTGTAACGTCAGATAAAAGCAATGTTTTTTTTTTTTAAATTTAGGTATCATTTTAGTTTTGTTTAAATATAAGAATGATATGGTGGGCGGTCGATCAGTCGTGTCCGCTTGGGTCGTCTACGCAAGAGAGGCCTCGTGTGCTGTCTTCGCAAGTCGCTAGCATCCAGTTTCCGGTGATCGTTGCCCACCTTGCTGGGTCTTACAAACCGCTTATGACACGCACCTCCCGTGGGAGGTGCACGTCAGAAACGGCTTGGAAAACCAACAGAATTCTCAAGGTTTGGTTATGAAAGGAATATATCTTTATGATAGATTCGCGCACGGTCACCATCACAAACACTAGCACCAGCAGGACTTTCAATCCAAAGAAGAAAAAAAAACGCTGCAAGAACACTACGCTACTTAGTTTGTTGTGGCTTATTGAACGTGCGGACTTGAGTGTGGCAAGGGAAAAGGTTGTGCGCTCTATGGGGAAATTTTGATATATCATTTGAAACGTGAAGACCGAACAAAACAAAAGAGTAAAATACAAACACACGCATTTTTGAATACGGGGTTTGCGTTACTATTTTCCTCTTCTCATATTCGGACTTAAAACTGGCGATGTATCAGGTTTTGTAATCCCCATTGGGGCATCCGATACTCAGCCCCTCACCTATGCCAACTTGCTAAAACAGCGTCTCAGCTGAGACTGGATGAAAGAAAAGTACTGCAAAGACTGGGGCACCCGAGCGTCTTGAGACGCGGTTTGAGTCCCGCTCAGCTCATGCGCTGACTTTGGCACTGCTCCCTTTCACCCAGTCTCAGCTGAGAAGCTGTTTCTGCCAGGCCGGCCCAGGTGTCTAGGCAATTGCAGGGTATTGCCTACTGGGGTGCGAGTTTTAATAAACGAGCAAAAAAAAAAAAAGAGACAGCGGACGTGATAACAATTTACGTAAAAACACGCCATAAATACTGACATCCGTCGCTGTCAGCAGCAGCCCCAAATCACAGAGAGGCTTCTAGAGGATGATACCCTTATGTTGATCAGGACGACACTTAGATGGCAGTAGAAATGTTAAATGCTAATCCTCCTGCACTTTTTACCTCTCCCGTGGCATCACAGTACTTGGCAGTGTATTCTAGCACGAGAAGCCTTTGGTTTCATGTAACTGATACGAAGCCATCTTTAGTCAAGATCTGGCGGGAGTCGGAGTCAGTCTTTCCCTCATAAGTCTTCGATCTCGTCTCTGAAGTACTGGTCGTACTCTTCCTTGTAACATTTCAAGCGCTTCCTTTCCCAAGCCATGACGTCTGGCGAGTTCTGGTAGCCATCGGAGTCCACGCAGCGACACGAGGACGGTGTGGTGCACTGCATCGGCAGATAGTTGCCGTTGCGGGCGCACCGTTGCAGTCGGAACGTCGTGACGAGCATGCTCGACGCAACCGATGGCCCGGCGTCCCAGAGCAGCTGCTGTTCACGAAGGCAATCTGCGCGAGAACGAGATGGGCAAACTCAAGAACATAGGAACAGAAAGTCAGGGTGCAAGCGAGCTGGTGAAAACGATACATGTTGAGAACTTTTAATAAACTGTATCCGTCGTCGTTTCTCGGGGTAGTATTACGTCTAATTAGGAATATATTTATTAACCTTTTAACTTAACCCGAAGCGCCTAGAACGCATTAGTGGAGGAAATTGCGAAGAGTAAACTATACCAATGTATCCAAATATGCGCACAAATATGCACACAAATATACAAACAGAATGATTAATAAAATTGACTTTGTAGAAAATATGTATAACATAAAAATACGCAAATCATCGAAAATAATTAGATAAATAAACCATACTTGATCCATCACGTACAGCTCATTCATCTGAATATGTTCCGATATTTGCCGCTGTGGAGACCACGTATGATGATGAAAGTGCCCGTAATATATTAAAGAAAAAAAAAAAAGAAACGTTAATTATTGTCGTATAACAGAGGCTGTGAAAACAAGTAATTCCATAGCATCGATGCAACATTGATGGTTAGCCGGTTTGATGCTTGAACAGCACGTGGAAAAAACGAGCACTGGAAGGTATCAATTCTACAGTTGAATTATCTCATTTTTCAAGTGTGATCTCTCCTTAGTGAAACAAAATATTTCACGAAGGACCGGCGTGAAATAATAAATGCGAAATACAATCAGGAGATTGAACTTGTTGCGCGCAATAAGACTCGGTTACCAACCGGGAAACGTTGGAGTTCGGTACGCAGACCCTTCTGCTCCAGAAACCTTTCCCTAACAATATACAAACGACCTCCCCCGTACGAGACGCATGATTAAAAACGCTCTGCGTCCGCGGTGAACTTAACTGTAAGAAATCTGGTGCGTCTACGTTTCTGAGATAAGCTTGAGAGAGCCAATAGACCCTTTTTCAAAATGTGCGCCATATAGTATATATAGCTGCTGCGCCAATTGTTTGACTCCGCCATTGTTTTGGGCACGCACTCTGAGCATGCGCTAGACTCGAGAGTTGCGCCAGCGCTCGGCGACGTCTCGGATCCAATCACACGCTTCGTGCACTAAAAATGGCGATCGCCAATGTTGCTTGACGTACTTTTGAAAAGAGCCTATTGCTGCAAACTACGGAGGGAGCACGGGGAATGGCGAAACTGAATATATGCTCGAACCCCCCCCCCCCCCCCCCCCCCAAAAAAAAAAAAAAAAAAAAAAAAACTTTGTTGTTAAGTCTAGTGGTTAAGCAATGCTCAGTGTCACAAGCACATACTTTTTTTTTAGGTCAAGGCACATTGTTAGTATCGCCATTTGCCGATAAGACTGCTAACTGGGCGAGTTGGTAGCTCATGTTGATTAACGTTACAGCCCGCACCACAAGAGAGACACTGACAAACAGACACACGTAGAAAATATACACTCACTCGGCGCTTACTCACAACTTATGGTTTGTATTGCCTTCTTCTATGCACAAAAAAACAACTACCTCTTTTTCTACGTTCTAGGAACGAGACGACGACATCAGATGCAATTACAAAAATAAACAAATAAATAAATAAAACATAAAACAATTTAAACAGTAAAATTTATAAAAAATACATTAAAAATAAAGAATATAGTAAAGGATTACCACTGCTGATGCTTAAGAGACCTTTTGGTCAAATACTCATGCTCTTCAGTGAGAAAGTTAAAGATGGCCTGCTGACATAGTTGTCATTGTGTCCTTCGGTAATTGCTGCCTCGATAATCTGGTGAGCTAATTGGAGCTTCTTCCCAGCACAGTACAGTTACTCAAAATCGCCGAACACCCACAGTCGCTGCAGTGTAGTACTGTGGGGGTTCGGCGCTTTTGAGTAACTGCACTGTGCTGGGAAGGAGGGGCTCCTTCCCAGTAATCTGCTATTATATTAACCATTTTCGCTCTTCCCATTACCAAGCCGAGTAGCGACTTTCCCCGCTATGGAGGCTCACATATTATGGTTATATATTTTTTTTCTGAACAAGAAACTAAACAATAACATAAATGGATAAACCCTACTTCTGGTACCTTTATCATTTTACTAAAGCGTTCAATTTTGCAAACCACAGTTTTTTCGCAGAGAAAAAAAAAAACGAAAACACAAGCTCTGTTGTCTGACATGCAGCACATTATATCTATCATACCGTAAAAACATACACCTATATAGCAAACAAAATTAGCGGAGGCCACGCCACCCAGTGGAAAAGACGTGAAGGTAGAATCAGGGAGCTACCGTCATACAAGTAAGCACCAAAAACTGTGACGACATGGCGGCCAACATGGGAAACAGAGAAAATGAGATGACATGCACGCCGTTGGAGTCGCGAATTAAAAGGGTCACCTTAAGCATGCATTGTGTTCCACCACAGTGTTTGTACGCGGTGATCATAAAGAAGTATAAATATACCCTAATCTCACGAATAGGGTCGGGAGACACAGAAAGTGCAGCATGTTCTGAGCCCTCCCACCATTGGAGCGTCAGTTATTGTGGCAATACGAGCACACATATTCCCACTATAACTGCGCTAACCTAAGAAACTTACTTCCCTTGCACTGGAGATATATGTCACTGCATTATACTGAGTGTGAAGTCGGGGGATTTATTCCTGCTGAAGAGCACATTGTTTTGTAAAGACAACTGGCCCTGTTAGCATATTTTTGTTACGCCATTTTTTGACGCTCGAGGCTTGGAAACCTTCTCTAAGACACAGAATGAAAAATTGGTCCACTTGGTACAGATTCATTTTGAAACAGCGCAACTAGACACGTACGAAGTGAGAGACTGGACAAAAAACACATTCTGTTCATTCTAAAACACACTTGGTGCAAGTACAAAATGTGATTTCCATAGGAGTTAATACGCACTGCAGGTCATCTCTTCCGCTTCTTTCGAGTAACGAGGCACGGAGTACTTTTCCATGTCGTACTCCTTTCCACTGGGACTCACGCAGTAGCACCTGCGGGAAAAGAAAGCAAGAGCGCGACAAGTTGGACAGGGGTTGACTCTCTGAAACGAAGCCACCATCCCCTTCCACTGACAGATAGGAGCTTCCAGGCGATAATGCCATGAGATTGCACGGACGTACTTAGAAATAGGGAACGCTTTTCGAGATCATTCCTAAATAGACATAGTCAACCAAATGTCCTGCAAGAATAGCACTCTACAAGTTGAGAAAAAGGACGGAACAGGTTTTTCCGATGGTTTCCCTTTTAATAAAATAGTTGAATTGGGCAACGGAAAGAGTGACTGTGGCGTAATTGCACGAAACGAAAATTACAGCACAGATTGGCGGCGTTTACTTCGGAGTAATTTATATGCTAAGAGGTAAAATAAAGCCAATATAACGCCTTGGATAATTACTGTTTAGATTTAATCTGCGGCTGCCGTAGTTAGATTCTGTCCGAGTGCACACACACGCTACTCATTGTGAAATGCAGCAAAGAAAATTTAACAGCGTTCGACTCCAACTCGCGGAGCGAACGGCTGTGCCAAACTCGAGCAATTTAGTCATTGAAATCCTACCGAACCAAAGTAATTATCTCTCCCAGAAGCGCAAGGCAATATATCAAAGCTATACCAACGTCTCGTTGCCTAGACATGCATTGGTGAACACTGGACCACATTGGGATGAATGGATAGATGAATGAATATTACTGAACACTTTTATTTGGGCAGGGGTTTGCGCCACCTAGCCAAAGCTTATTATTTCAACAATTAACTGATCTCCAACTAAAAAAAAGTAAGGTTAAGGTTTTTAACCGGATAGTTAATTATTTCCAATTAGTGGAGCTCTGTAAATAATCCAATATTGCAAATAAGCTTGATAATTTATTTAACATACTGAACAACCGAATGTCACAAGCTGTGCGGCGATGGTGCTTTCATTTTCCGTGCCACAGATTTCGAAATTCGGTTCTCCGTGGAAGTCGTTGATCACTGCACAATGGCGAACACGGAAAAACATTATCCAAAACCGCAATGTCATGGAGGACCTTCAACTATGATTAGCCCGGAGGGAGGGGCAGGATGACCTGCTTACTTGTTCCCCTTGCACTGTCTAGGTGCGTAGGAGCCGTCTGGGTCGCAAGTTGGAGGGTCGTGGTTCAGCTCTGTGATGAACGCTCCTTGCTTCTTCCCGAACCTCTGCACTGCTTCCTTGCGCTCATGGAGGCAGCGTGTTAACACGGGATTCCCAGCATGTCCAAAGTTCGCGTTGACTGAAAAAGAGCGGGCCTTGCTTGTTTATGATAACACGCTGAAACTGTAGACCCTTCTCAAAAGTGCGTGCCCTCCCGTGGCTGTTCCGAGGCAGCCAGAGTTGGGGGGTGCATTTTGAGCATGCATTGACCACGACCACTTGGTCGGCGTTCGTTGCGTTCTTGGCTGCAAACATATTTGACACGAGTACGGCGTCAGCGCTCGGCGGGAACTCAGATGCAATCACACGCTTCGCGCGATAGGCCATGGTCAAAATCTGGCGACCGCCGGTGTTCCCTGTTTGAAATTTATAAAGTCTCTATTGCTTCGATTGCGTTCGCGGCATCATGAAACGCATGAGTGAGTGGGACAACCTTGCTTAAACCGCTTGGCAACCGTAGCAAGGTTTAGCAAGGCGAAGCAATTGTGGAGAGAAAAGGTGCGCGCCTGTGTCGCTTTCTGTTCATGATTGGTCGGTCACAAGCCACGTGACTGATCCATCTGTCTCTTGAGTAGAATTCCACTTGGTGTCTACGAGGCAAGGGTTTCGCGTTTAGTTGTAATCGCTGGCATTGTCGTTGCGCTCAACGCAGTTAGGCATATCTTGCAAATGGCTTTCATTATCCCTCGAGCTAATTGATATCATAAGATAATTTCGAGAATCTAAAGGGTTTTAAATAAAACTTTATGGTAATTAGTTGAGAACATGTAATTACCGCATTCACCTCCCATACAGCTGTATTATCTGAAAATTCGAAATATTTAAATCTCACAGTAAGGAATGCTCGGACGGTGTTTGCAAGTGTGATTGTTTACGAAACATATGACTTTGCTTCGTTTCAAAGTCTCCGTTTCCTTGAATTCTCATTTCTCGAGTAAGAAAATGCGTTTTGCTAAAATTTTGGAGTTTGTTCAGAGATATCTTACGTATAAGCAGAGTTTTTTTTTTTTTTTTTTTTTTTTTTTTGCATGGGTAAATACATTGATATCTTTTCTATGCGCCGAGAATGTAAGAGAGAAGAGGAGACGAGAGCGCGCTCTCTCGTCTCGTCTCGTCTCCGAGCTCTGATCTCAATGATTAGTGGACTACACCTAAATCTAGCTGCCTTTGTCTTCACTGCACTCGTTGAACGCGTTCGAATGCGAGAGCTAAACGCCAGACGCCGGCGTTCCGCGTTCTACTGGGTTCGACGAGCGCCGTGGAGATAAAGGCAGCTATAGCTTTAGGTCTACCCACTAATCATACCAATCGGAGCTCGGCGTTCTGACGTCTCCGCGCGCTCTCGTACACTCCTCTCCCTCACTTTCTCGGCGCGTTGGTGCCCCTTTGACTATTGTCTTCAGTTTTCGACTATAAGTAGCAATAATAATATTGATAATATTAATTTCATTGAACATGAAAAATACGAGTGGGCTTAGCTTGGGGCGGATGCCCATGAAAAGCTCCGGCTCGTGCCCACCGTCTTCACAACGCTGCGAGTAACTCGCTATAGTCACCGACAGGCTTAGATAGGCAAGGAGGTCTTTTACTGGCCCCGCTTCCAGCGCGAGCTTCCTATCTTCGATAACGCCTCGGCGTAAACCGCAGTCCTCGAGCGTGCACGCGTGCAGCCAAATCACGGCGTGCTGAAGGCCGGACGTCGAAAACAGAAATCAGCCTGACGTTCTCATTCCTTCAGTGGCTATACGGAAGGAAAATGAGGGAGAGAGGGAGACGACAGCGCGCGGGGGCCTCAGAGCGTCGAGCTCTGATTGGAAGGATTAGGGTGTCAACGGAAAGGCTTAGCTGCTTTTTCCTCTACCAACCGCTTCCCTCCAATCAGAAAAAACAAGAGCGTCGTCTGTTTCTCGCGCAAGATCTTGCGTTGGAACACCAAACACCAGCGTCTGGAGTTCGAACGCCGGCACCTGTGCGAAGAACAGACGACTTTCCCGTTTGCTCTGATTAGAGGAAGACAGCGGGCCAAACTAACTTTTCTATGTATTCGCTATCCTTCCAGTCAAACCTCGGCATCCTATGATGCCACCGCGCGCTCTCAACTCCTCCTCTTCCTCTCAAATGTTTACCGTGTAGGTGAAGTAAGTAAGAGATAAACACCCACAGCATTTGAGCCTCTGGATGGGTTCCTTGATGGGAATGGGCGGTCCGTCCAGGCGGCCGTCGGGGGTCAGGCAGTAGCAGTGAGTGTCCGAACACTGCAGGGGGCTGAGGTTTCCGTTGGCCGTGCATCGCAGTCGCCCCTCGGGTGCCACCGCCATGCTGAGTGCTTGCAGCCTTGAGCAGTCTGAACAAAGTCACGGAGATATGAACAAGAGGTGGTGGTGAGGCCAGAAACTCTGCATTCCTTAGAAGAACCTGACGTGCATACGAAATATGGCGTGGTTTTTTTTTTTTTCAAATTTGTAAGTTTGCTGTGAAGATCCTAGAGTTTAAAACGCGTTTAAACTTTGCGAAGACGCCCTTGCATTTGTAGGTCGTCTTCATTATTATTAAAATAAAATGACAAACAAAACCTTTACAGCTGAATTTTGATATATTGTCCAAAGCGTAATTTTCAGAATTGAAGCGCATTTCCGAAACATCGCTAAGTTTCTGTTTTTTTTTTTTACCTACTTCTTGCGACGACATTGAGAATGCATAAAGATGAAGCCTAGAAACGTCGCGTGGGTTGATTCATAGCTTGTTATGACAAGCAACGCTTGCGAACATGCAGAGTTTGTGGGAAGGGCCGGTGTTTTTCAGTCCGCCAGCTCTGCTGCCTTCTGCGTCCCTTCGAAGGCATGCTTCAGACGACGTAAAGTTTGAGTTAGTTTTGGTGGTAAGGCAATCCTGCATTAGAAACGTCGCGGATATCGGTGACGACCTGCGCTTTTTGACTTACAGTTCAACGCCGTGTTCCCTCAAACTCTATACTTCGACTAAGACCGATATCACTTAGCGTTCGGCGCATGCGTGACGCCGCCATAACTATAGTCCACCGGAGGCGGACGGCCGTGCATGCGAGGGGTCGTGCCGTCTCCTACTTCAGAAGCGCAGAGCTTCAGCAAGATTATTGCGCGTGCAGAAAAACCTAAAGTTCCCTCGACGCATTGCGGTAGCTGTGGCGTAGTCAAACTGGCTAATGAGATCGGTCTAAGTATTCACGGCGCCTTTTTGTGATATATCAAAATCTGACCCTTCAAAACAAGCTCAACATCGTATATATATATATATATATATATATATATATATATATATATATATATATATATATATATATATATATATATATATATATAAAAGAAAAAAAAAACATCTACGTGAGGGGTGAGAAACGGGAACGAAGAGGCCTCACTTAAGATAAAATATTAAGTACAGTACTAAGAGCGGGGCCGAAGTTACGTGGACGAATGCAAGGCGATATGGAAAAAAGTGAGTAAAGTTGTTGGGCTAAAAAAAATATGCAGACGATATAAAATTTAGGACAATTTTAAGCATAGTCGTAGAACAGATGGTACATAAGAATATCTAAACACAAGGTCAAAAGGTTAGGGAGAAATTTCAAACTGCTTCTAACACCATGAATATCGGCGCGAAAACAACGATGAAGATTGACAAGGTGTAAAACCTTCACCGGGACCAAGAAAATAGACCATAGTATCGACACATGTGTAAACGAGGTTAAAGAGTTTTGTTCATATGTTTTGTCGGCTTGCATATTCAAACAAACATGGAAATAACAAAAAAAAAAAAAATGAGGAAAATGCGAGCTGCCTTACTGCAGCAGCCAACATGCTGTGAAGTTCCTAAAAAAACAAAATTTTATAAAGAAGCTGAAGTCTGAATCAGTGACAAAATTTGAAAGTCTCGAAGAGCCCCGAATGATCGAGGTAAACATTTAGAGAAGTTACAAATAACACTTTCAGGTTGGAATGAAGGTCTTTCTTGAGCCTGATGTCGACTCATCAAGGCCGAGTACTTCTTTAGACACGGCCGAACACATGCTTCAGACCTCTCTTCATTTTTAGTTCTACGACATGTTGATATTTCGTGTTTATCTTGCTCTATAACTTGAGCACGGTATGCTTACTGCAATGCATTTCGTCCGCCTCGGAGTGCAGGGCTGTGCCGAAAATTCGCGTTCCATTCTTGTCAACGCAGTGGCATCTGAAAAAAAAAAGAAGAAAACATTGAAGCATTCTTAATGAGACCCTGACATCTCTACAGAAAACATAAATAAATTAGTCATCTTTGCATTTTAATTATTGCCACCTATTATCAACCTTCCTGGCACTGGCACGCCTGATCCCCCTCCCTTCATTGACACCCCTGCCACTGAGGAGGTATAAATGGATAAATGATTAAATACATAACCGCCTGGTGCATGGTGACGGCGCTCATGAACTTTGTTCGTTCGCTATCCCCGATGGTACTCCGTTCATCTTTAAATGGACACTGCAAGGGGGAAAAAAATTTCGTTTTACAAGGCATCGATGGGGGGGACACGTAATTTTAAAAATATATTTTCCCCGAAAGCATTTTTTTTTTCACGCAATATTTACGCCGTTCGACGCAATTTGGATGCAGAAGGTGGAAGTAGCAGACAGCTAAGCACTGCCCCGTGCTTACAAGGTGCCTTCATCTTTTATTGGCTGGAGAGATGATTGACGTGTGAAAGGTTGGTTGTAAATTTGTATCTCCGTGCCTTGACAGTATTTTAATGGCTATTTTTTATGTTTGAGACGCTAATAATCAAGATAGGTTCAATATTGTTTTCATGTGTATTTCAAGATGGCTTTCCCGATTTGGTTTGAAACGTTAAGAAACATGGCTGCCGGCGTCTGCGGAGTGCAATAGGGGCAAAGCTTGTTGAGCTCGTCAGTTTTTATGAGTGCGAGTGCTTTTGAGTTCACAAACATGCTTAGAAGAATATCTCCTCAACCGGAGTAGTTTGCAACAAACAACTGCCGCAAGTACGCGCCTTCGTAAGCACTGTGCAGGTGCTTGTTCTCGAAGCCGGACTGGTCTAAACCTAGCATCCGAGATCAATTGTTTTGATCGATCTGGCTCGACTTCTTTCTTTGCACAAGTGGATGCTGAATAAAGACCTTGTTTCCCATAAAAGCGGCCCCGCTGTTTTGTGCATTGTGTAACCGTCGTGATTGCGATCACGGTTTCAATACCGAAAATATACCTAAACAGGCAAGAATTGGCGAGCCGTTTGGTTACAGGGAATCTGACGTTCGGCACGCGTCAAATTTGTCTACATATGTTCCCGTCATTGCGACACGAAAGACAAGCTTTGAAGTTTTGCTGCGCACCTGGCCTACCAAAGCGTATATGTTTACGTGGCGTTTCAAGTGTGCGTCATGACACTCACCCGCCTTGCTCGCGGATGCCATGTGAAAAATATAACAAGAAATGTAAATCCTTAAGGACAACATATTTATTTTGTTCATTTTTTGGTTCTCTCGGTCGCTTATTTTTCACATCCATAGAAGCTGACAGACGCCCGTATAAAGGGTATGCACTGAACGCCGTATTGGAGGGCGATGCTTAGAGAGAGTGCTCAGAAGGAGCTCATATGAGTAGGCAGCTAAGACCGCCAATCTTGGTGATTGCGAATGCACGTTGCACAAATAATTGTGGAAGCTCGCCGTCAGCACGCGCTTAGCAGTTGAGCACACAGCTATGGCCGCCAGTGAATGCTCCCTATTGGACCGCGGGTCCTGCATGATGGAACACTAGAACGTCGCTTTCATGGTGGTGTCTTCGGAAGTTTACAGAAGTTTTTAGACGGCGGATGAGTAGCAGACGGAAGGAGGCGAAAACGGAAGCCGACGCGCAGCTTTCGTGTCCGCGTCTCACGGCATTGCAGACGACGTGGAGGTGACATGACGTCACCAGAGGTGAAACCAAAAGTGTGGAGTGATATGCCCCCAACAATGACCAAAACCAAGAAACGCTATTGGACGAAAAGGAGAGCTCTCCTTTTCGTCCAATAGCGTCTCTAGGTTTTGGTCACAGTTGGGGTCGTGTCCCTCCACACTTTTGGCTTCTCCTCTGGTGGCGTCATGTAGCCTCCAGTGGCTTCCTACCTCTTAGGAAGACGATGATAGGCGGCGGTAAAATAGCAGGCGATGCCGGAGGCTGCCGCTCGTCTGCCCGCACGACTAGCAGAGACTTCCAGACTAAACGCACCGGATGACGCGGGAGGCAGACACTACGCTTGTTTAGGGCGATTCATACACTTGCGTTGAGTCTGCCCGAGTGGGAAGGTTGCTATGGCAACAGCTGCGTGGGCTCCGACAAAACGGAGTGAAACTTGTTTTTGTTGGAGCCGATGCCGCTGTTGCCATAGCAACCCTCCCACTTGGTAGGACACATCGCAAGTGTGTGAATCGCCCTTTAGCTTGTTCGGTCAAGCAGCCAAGCCAGTCCAGTAGTAATGGGTGGGGCAACTGCTCTGTGGGCGGGGCTTAGAACGCCCCCGCCTTTATTCCATCTAATGGCGTAAATATTGAACGATTTTTTTTCCTCTGGAAGAAATATAAAAAAAAACCTGTCCCGTTTATGCCATTTTAAAAAAAGTCTTTGCCCTTGCAGTGTCCATTTAAACTGTCAGTGACCATAAACACGCCGATGGCTTTGCTCTTTGCAGTTGAATACCCAATTTTCGCCACGTGCAAAGGGTGGTCTGCTCAGTGATGGCGATAATGGGAAAGAAGAAAGCTTTTCCAGCGAAACACAAAGTTTGGGATGACACCCAGCCAGGCCTTCTTGGATAATCTCATCGTGTTCAATGTCGCAATGAAGGTTAGTTCAGGCTTGCGTTTCGTCGCGATCGAGTGCGTTGTGTAGCCTCGTGCAGGCTCGGGATACTTAACGACGATGAGAACGCACTTGTACGCTGGCCTCATTTATGAGGTTGCCGTCAAAAAAGCATTTAACTATGGTGAAAATTTTTACAGTATTTGCGAGGTCAAATATTGTACTATGTATGAGAAGTGGCCGTTTGTAACAGCGTCAAGCGTTTCTTTTTTTTTTTTTTTCAAGTCTACGGTGAAAGAAGAAGAATGCGGAAGAAAGTTAGGCATTTAAACTAACAAGTGTGTCCTGCTCTACTCGATAGATAGAGGGCGCCAGTTTGTCCTGTTGTCGTACGCGATCACGAGAGGTTCTGATGCACTCGGTAGCAAGCAGACGAAAGTGTGCGAACTGTGTACTTTACTTTCAGGTCCGGACGTATTTTTAGTCGCGTCACTCGCGAGCCCCATCTGGAGATCAGAGAGGTCGATTCCTATAGAGTCACCGATGTTTTAAAACCCGACAAGAGCAGCGAAGAACAAATAGTGAAGCAAAAAGCGTGGATACCCGCCTTGCGTACCTGTCAGTGACCATAGACGGCTGTGCAGCAAAAGAAACGCAAGGAGTTTTTTTTTTTTCCTTTACAGTGTTAAATATTACAGCAAGCGGAGCTTGCCTTCATGTATTGATTAAACGGGCGGGGAAACGATTTATCAGACATTGGCCACTGAATTGCGGGAATTTATCTGTGTCACCGGTGGAATGAATAACAGAGAACCACGCTTTTATTCACGCGCTAGTTTATATATATATATATATATATGTGTATATAGATATTGTTACGAGCGTTCCAGCCGTTGCCCTTTCCTACTGTCCGTACTTCGCCCACCTCCTAATGTCCCCGTTTGTCTTCTTTACTTTCGCCCGTTACAATCGCCCCCCTCCAAGGGACTGTCCGTCCCGGACAGAACCAACGTCGTCATCGCGGGCCCCATAAAGTTTGAGTTGACTGACATGAGCTGTCAGAGTCCGGTGTCTTCCTTGTTGAGGCAGCGCTCGCAATTCCTCGAGGCGATATGTCACAGGACCGTGTTGCCTGCTTATTTTGAAGGGCCCGCAGTACCTTGGGAGCAATTTCTCGAATCGCTGCGGCCGTCTGAGGTGACTTCGAAGAAGCACTAGATTTCCTGTATTGAACGATGGTCCAAAACTTCCAGTGCGCAGGCGCTGGGTGGGATGTGACCGCTTGTGAAGGATGGCGAGTCGAGCTCTTTCTTTTGCTTCGTGTAGTCGCCCAGAGAAGTCGCATTCATAGTCCCGCCCGCGGCGGGTCCACGTTGTGTTCATCGCTGTCTCCTCTGGAAGCGTGGGAAGCCTTCCATACACCAGCTCGAAAGGCGATTGGCTCGTTGTTTCTTGACGGGATGTATTTAGTGCAAACGCAGCAGGGTCAATATATTGGTCCCAGTTCTTGTGGGATGAATTAACGAATGCAGCTAATATATCGCTCAAAGTACGGCTAGTGGGCTCTACCAATCCGTTTGTTTGAAGGTGGTAAGGTGAAGCCGCTGCATGCTGAGTCCCGTAGTTCCTAAGGACATCCTTGAAATCACAAGACATGAACGATGTTCCTCGGTCAGAAATTATCATTCGTGGAGTCCCATGCCGCAACACCAGATGGTTGTTCACAAAACTGATGAGGTGTGTCGCTGACGTGTCGGGAACTGCGTGTACCTCAACCCACTTCGTTAAGTGGTCTATGGCCACAATTATGTGCCTGTTGCCATCTTCTGATTTTGGGAATGGTCCCAGATGGTCTATACCGATTTTTTCAAACGAACTTGTTGAGGGAGGTATCTGGTGAAGTTCTGCCTTTTTTGGTTCGGCGGTGTTTTGCGCATTAGGTAAGTGGTGCATGAAGCAACGTACCGCCGAACGTCACCTCTCAAACCAGCCCACCAGAACCTTTGAGCGATTTTTTCTAATGTCCGGTGTTGTCCAAGGTGACCAGCAGTTGGAGCGTCGTGACACATGACCATAACGTTGCGGCGCAGACTCGTGGGAACAACAGGCGGCCACGAATCTGACTGCCGTGATCGATAACAGAGACGCCCGTCACGGAGCTGGTAGCGTGCTCGCAAACGTTGCAGGCGTCTTCCGTGAAGACGAGAAGAGTCACTGTTTGTGTTTCCGAGATGACTGACGATAGTTGAAGTCTCTGTGTCGTTTGACTGCGCTGCCTCCAAATCAAGCAGAGCTGAAACAGAAACTGATGAACCATTCTCCACGGGATTGCGGGAGAGGAAGTCGGCGTCTTGATGGTGTCTTCCGCTTCGGTGAACAATTGCAACATTGTACTCTTCAAGTTTCATTGCCCAGCGAGCAAGCTTTGGCGTAAGATCGCTCTTCGATTGGGGCCACTGCAATGCAGAGTTGTCGGTGACCACTGTAAATGTCTGGCCGTAGAGGTAAGGGCCAAACTTTTCCACAGCCCACACTACTGCGAGACACTCCAGTTTGGAAGTGTGGCACCGGCTTTCTGGTTCACTAAGCCTCCTGCTCGCGTAGGCAACGGGGCGTTCTCGACCATCTTTTTCCTGTTGGAGAAGGGCAGCACCCAAGCCTTCTCGACTGGCGTCAGTGTGGATGACGGTGCGTGCGTCATCCACAAAATGAGCCCGCGTAGGCGGTTCTAGAAGAGCTCTCTTGAGGTCCGCGAAGGTTGCCGCTTCTTCCGCTCCCCATACAAATTTGGCGTTTTTTCTTAGGACCCGGTTCAGGGGAGAAGCCCTCACTGAAAAGTTCTCCACAAAGCGGTGAAAGTAGGACGCGAAACCTAGAAAGCTCTTTAGTTCCTTTATCGTTGTGGGTTCGGGTATATTAGCAAAAGCTAATAGCTTTGCAGGGTCTGGACGAATACCATTTTTGTTGACGACATGGCCGAGGTAGATTACTTCGTCATATCCGAAGAAACATTTTGATGGTTTTACACGAAGTGCAGCTTTCGAAAGGGCACCTAAAACAAGACTAAGACGATGTTGATGCTTGTGTAAGCTCTCGGCATACACGATTACGTCATCGAGGTAGACCAAGGCCATGGTCCATTTCAAGTGGCCGAGGACTTTTTCCATAAGACGCTGGAAGGTCACCGGTGCATTGAACAATCCAAACGGCAAACGTCTGAACTGAAACAGGCCGTCAGGCGTTACGAAGGCTGACTTTTCAGCGTCATCTGGATCAAATTCAACTTGCCAGTATCCCGAGATGAGGTACAAGGTCCAGAAATAGTGGGAACCATGGAGACGATCCAGGGCATCATCAAGTCGAGGTAGGGGGTACACATCGGGCTTAGTGATGCTGTTCATCCTTCTATAGTCGACGCAGAACCTTGTCGAGCCATCTTTTTTCTTGACGAGCACCACAGGCGACGACCACGGGCTGTTAGAAAGTGTTACTATGCCCCTTTGGAGCATATCGTCAACTTGAGCGTTGATTTCCCGTCTCTCGGGCATAGAGACTCGTCGTGGGTGTTGATGTACTGGCGCGTGGTCACCGGTGTTGATGGCATGGCGGACGAGGGGTGTATAACTCAGCTCTTCTTTTGTAACGGCGATGCAGCTTCGGAAATTCATGAGAAGGGACTGAATAAATTCCTTCTCTGCCGCGGTTAGATTGGGTCCAAACTTAAACTCAGACCAGGGCAGGGGTCCGGTTCTGCCCAACTTCTCTTCTGAAGCGGGAAACGAAGGTGAACTTACAAAAGTGGCAACCACCGTTTGTGACTTAACCTCAAAAGCAACTCCTAAGCTGTCGACTCGCTTTAGGTGAAGGTCGTCGCTGGCCAAGTTAGCAACAAGAATGTCCAAGACGCCTTGGCGAGAGGAGGTGAGACAGCGGGGCGTGACGAATTCCGCCCCAGGGCGCGAGTGCAGGACATTTTCGTTTATAAAGTCTCCAGATCGCTTATCTCCCTGAAGTGTTGCTCGGATCCAGACCGCCGAAGACTTTGGAACCGTAATGTCTTTCGTGGCAACAACTGAGCCCATAAACGGTTCGCACACGAGCGTAAAACAATCTTGAACCTTTCAGCAAGTAGGCGCATGGTGTTCAAACTTGTTTGTACGAAGCTGATAAGGAAAAACAGTGCGCAGCAGAAAAAACCTTTGTGCACAGATGTTTCCTTAATGTTTGGCCTCAGTTCTTCACAAAGTTCCAACGTTGATGCGTCGGCAGCTGTACAACAGGACTTGCATTCTCGTTGTGTTGATAACTGTGCATGACCGTGTTCAAAGGAGACGAGCAGATTGACTGCCGCACACCAGTCACATCCGAAAATAACTGGAGGGTTTAAATTCTTCACAACGAAGAATGAAAGTGTCACACTCTCCCCAAGTGTTTCCACGGTCAGTTCGATACGTCCGATGTGAAGAATGTGGCTTCCGTTTGGCAAGAGAAGTCTTAGTTCTTTACAGCCTGTTGTTGATGCGATACGGTCGGCCGATCGTAGCAACTTAGCATCGATGACGGACATTCCAGCTCCGGTGTCTATAATAGCATCGGTACATTGTCCGATTCCCGGCAGGAAGACAGCGACGTGTGGGGTCAGCGATGGGCACATCGATGTTGTAGCCAAGGGAACTTCGTGGACCACACGGGACCCCGCCCTGTCGGGCACGCGCGGAGGGTGTTCCTGACGTGGAGGGCACGGATTCCGGCAAGATCGAGCAAGGTGGCCTCGTCATCCACAGTTAAAGCATTGACGCCAGTCAGGCCGGCGGGGGCCGTCTTGCGTGCCACCACTACTAGCAATATGGTTTGCTGGGCTCACCGTAGACGCTGTTGCTCTTATCACCGCGTGCGTTTCCAACGCGTGACCCAGGGCAGAGCGGAGCGTGGAGGGTCGCGCGAGCCGCACATATCGTTGAACTCCGGGATCCTTCATGGCATAGATGAAAGCAAAAGTGTTCATCAGGTGGAGTGTGTCTTCAGAGCACCTTACCAAAGTCTTCCTCGCCAATCTCTCGACGGCGTCGGCTAGCTTTTGTAGCGGCTCTGTTCCCTAGCGATAGGTTTTGAGCGCCGTTAGGTGGAGCTGTTGTAGATGCACATCATTAAATCGAGAGTCCAGAGCTTGTAACAGATGTTCATATGTAGTTGGACTTGAATCCGGAATACACTCGAGGTACTCTGCTGCTTTTCTACGTAGATGGGCGACTCAGGCAGCAGCCTTGCCAGGGGAAACCCAGCCATTGTGTACAGCCACCGTTTCGAATTGCACGATGAACGCCCTCCAGGAGCCAAGACCATCGAACGTCGGGGGTTTGAGCCGCCTAGCGCCGGAATCCGATGGAGCTAACTCTGCCTGTCTCTCGGGCTCATCGTTCCTGCTATGGCGAACCGCTGCTGCTTCCTGGCTGGGAAAAGGGTTGCCCGAACCTTCTGGAGGCGTCCCAGCTTGTAGGGCCTGTTCCAGGTGCTCCAGTCGAGTTTGTACAGATGAGAGGTGTTGATGTACATCGGTGACTTGTTGATGCAAAGTCTGCTCCACGTTTGCAATGCGAGGGGCGAGGCGATCGTCGAACTGTGCAAGTATATGTGCAGCGTCAGTCGAGCTCTTCTCCACCAACCGATTTTAAAGCTGTTCGGTGAGTTGCTCCCAATTGGGTTCCGGATTTGGAGGCTGGGAGCGGGCGTTCATGCTGAAAATCCCACTGCTGCCACCAAAATGTTACGAGCGTTCCAGCCGTTGTCCTTTTCCTACTGTTCGTACTTCGTCCTCCTCCTATTGTCTCCGTTTGTCTTCTTTACTTTCACCCGTTACAACACACACACACACACATCTATATATGGTGGTTCAAGTCACCAGGCTCGATCTAAAATGGACCGTAAAAATCGACGCCTGCACGTAGCAATCTAAACTTTTCGTCACAGCTGTAGTTCACAGGTCGGTGTTTCCTTGCAAAAATACAAAGCGTAGCTCTGTTTTTTGTAAAAAAATAAGGCCAAGAAACTTGCCAGTGTCTATGGCGGCCAGCAACGCAGACGACAGGGGTCCAATAGCGGGGTGTGTTTGGCGTTTGTATTGATAGATGGCGCTACATCCTTATCGCGACGACTCACGATCACCATGGCTTATTAAAATGAATATAGTCTCATTGAAAGGCACCTTCGGTTAAAAAATAAATGCGAACAATAAAAGCAATACTTAAAGTAAAAAACGCGTCTGCATAACGGCGGCGCTTTTGTTGCCAACGGGTTTCGTCTGCGTGTCGTCTGCTATCTTTCGCTGGTCGGCTGCACCTTGAGACGCTGCTCCCGAGGCCATCTATCAATACGAACGCCAAACACACCCCGCTACTGGACTTGGTCGTCAAGGTCGCCGCCCGCCGTAGACCCTGGCAAGTTTCTTGGCCACATTTTTTACTAGGAAAGAACTACGCTTTGTAATTTTACAAGAAAAAACCAATCTGTGAAAAACATCTTTGACGAAAACTTTAGATGGCTACGAGCAGTCGTCGATTTTTACGGTCCATTTTAAATCAAGCCTGGTGATTTGAACCACCATATATATATATATATATATGTAACTGAAAATGAAGAAAACCCTTGGTGAAAACAGCAACAACGGACGATTTATTCTTCGACGTTTCGGCCGGAGTCCGGCCTTCGTCAGGAAGAACTTTTATGGAAAAAAAATGGTTTGCGCTGTGTGTTTACACAGCCTTGATGGAGATACGCCACGACGGGTAGCCGTAGATGAGAAATTTAGCCAGTGCAGTACAACCACTAACCTGAAATTTTTAACGTGCATCACGCAGTAGTGATACACGAGCGCGTGCCGGTACAAAACTCATCCAGATCGAAGCGGGCGGGAGTAGTGGGGAATCGAACCCAGGAGGTTCCCAGCGCAAGCTTTCGCTCCACGCTCCGAGCTGAGTCGCGTTAGCCCACTCGGCCCCTTCCTCCCCTAACTTTTACAGATGAACGCGGGTGGTATTTATACAATGCTACGGTCGGGTCCAAATTTCGGCGGGGTGACGATTGGAGCTTTCGTGAGAGGGAAGCGTAAGGCAGTAAGTATCCGGGTGAAAAAGGTTGAAGGTCGGAGCCAAGTTCCAAGGACGCTGGGATGACAGTTGTAGCTTCTTGGGAGGAGGCGCAAGGTGACTTTGTGTCCGGGCGGCCAGGGGTGACCTGGACGATAGCGTACAATAGACGAAAGATACACGCGCAAACTAAAATGCTGTCTCAAGAAAAAAGAAAAAAAGACGGCACGGTCGTTTGTGTTCTTTTGTGGGGCATGCATGAGTTAGACCTGGAAGGGAACAACGTTAAACCTAGAAAAAATAAAGTAAGAAAATGAATATTAAAACCTGGAAATAAAAGAGAAAACTGATGGTCCAGTTCCGGCCACAAACACAGCACCACTGCTAACAATAAGGTCTGGGACCTGAAAAGATGTCCCCTGTTCGCTGTTGCTATTCGTCTGTTATCATTTCAATCGATGCCAGAGTACCGGGCTTTCACTTATTACTTGTTTAATAGCGTTGAAACGGTAAATTAGATAGGATTCACGCTGTTCACGTGCGCGATTTGATTTAAAACCGGATTCTAGGATCGTCGCCGACAATTTATCAAACGAGTGTTTTGGGAGAGCGAGATGTTTGGATTGAGGCAGTGTCGGAAGATTTATGGCTTGAGATTTGTGATTATTAAAGCGCAGTCTAAATGCCGTTCTAGTCTGCCCTATGTATTGCATTTTGCATACCGTACACTCTAAAGAGTACACAACATTCGTCGAGGCACATGTTAAGTGCCCTTTAATTTTGATCGAGATCTGCGAGTGCGGGCTGCTGGCCGTGTTTGTGTGCTGCATCTGTTTACAGATCAGGCATCCTGGGTGCATGGTGGCGATGCGATGCGGGGCGCGGTGCCGCCCGGGCCGATATGCGATCCGGTAGTAAACCGAAACTTAAAAACCCGGCGAATTTGTGCGGTTTTTCAGAAAGCCGTAAAATGATGCGCGTGCCTTCTATCGTTCTGCAATTTGTTGATTTACTGTTTTTCTACGATGCTGAGCAATTTTCTAACTGAAACCATGGCCTTAAACACAATATTAAAAAAATTAATTACGCGAAAATAATTAACAACTGAATTATCGCGGACTTTAATAGTTTTTCTAAATGGGCCCCTGGCCCGGAACCAAAACGACACAAGCCTTTTTTTGTTGCGATGATTATTTTTGGCAGGAGCGATTTGGCTTGAGTTCTTTGAAACACGCTGTATATAAATATATAAACGCATGGAATGTCAAAGTGCTTCTGAACTCTCACGCCCTCTTTCGAGTGACGTCTCTGGTGGACCACCTGGTTGGCCGTTTGGTTCTCCCTTCAGAGACCCCAGCCGTTTCCTCCGAAATTGTGGACATTTCAAGGGCTAGCATCGCCGAAGGTCACGGCGAGCGATCGACACAAAAGGCGGTTCTCGCCACGTGGCTCAAGGCGAGTGTAGCAGAGGAGGGGGACAAGTTTCGTTGACTTCCGCGAGTCCTCCAGAGACTTGCCACCGCAGTTCCCGTAATCGCCCCACGCGGCTGCAGATCGACAAACAATTCTTTTTTTTTCCCTTTGCGATTACTCAGCGCAATAGCAATTTTGGGGGCAAGGTTTCGCATTTTTTGTCACATGTGGCTAGATAGACGATCTACAAAAAATACAAACTGCAATTTCGTTCAAGATTAGAATCGTTGCACTACCCCTTTTAAAAAATGGCGAGCTGTACTCATTAAATAAAATCGACGATTGTCGCTCCAAGAGTACTGGAGGGCAGTATGCGTGGTGGCACTCCTAAGAGTGTTGGACATTGTATAAGAAATAATATCCCCCAAAATTAGCTACACACTCTAAGAGCTCGCCGAACGACGAGGCTGAAAAAAATGTATATGGAGAGAGACGCAGAAAAAAACAATGCGCTGTGGCACGTTTCACCTTGCTTATTGTAACAGCGCAGACGACTATTAATGTGAAAGCATTAACTGTCCTTGGAGCGAAGCCGGTGTTGTCTGTACACGTTGTCTGTAGCAGCGAAGAACGGCTCCTAAACTCCTTTTGGATGAGCGAAACGACAGCAACGCAAATGCTTTGTCACGGGAGGCGGCGGGGGCGCTCGAGGTCCAAAGCGGATGCGCCTCAGAAATAAAACACAAAGAAAACCACAGTAACACAGATGCTTCGTCACGGAAGCAGTCGTGGATCCGGCGGGTTTCGCCGTGCCTGTGAAGTGGGGTAGCGTGATGTCACCGCCGGAGCGCCGCGTAAAAATGGAAGACGTGACGCGCTGCTTGCAAGAATACGCTGCGCGTAGGAATGCTTTCGCATTCCTACATGTAAGCAGTTTTAAGTGTCTCTTTTAGGTATAGACGTAGTGCTAGCCTCATCAGACTTGTACGGTACTCATCACAGGTAATCAAAGTACTGCAATCGATTACTTTATGGAGTTCATTCGTAATTATTTGAATACATCTATAGAAAAGTAATTACGACAGTAGTTTATTTACTTTCGGCAGTACTAAAGTTACCTCTAACCGTTACTATCCCTCCCCCCCCTCCCCCCCTTTCACTAAAGCCCTTTGTTTCTACATGTCTCTTCTAAGAAATCCTCGAAGTCTCCGAAACGAGCAGGGTTTACCAAAGTGTGTAAAATTAGAATAATAAGTAGGTTATAATTCGATGATTTTAATCCAACATATTGTACAGTACGATAGACTTTTTTTTCAAAACCCGAGTACATTCTGTCGCTTTGAAAACCTGAAGATGATCGGAGCAGTTACGGTTACTTTTTCAAGTAAGGGCCAGTTACTTTTTTCTCAAGGAATGGAGTAATCTAATTAGGTACTTAGGTACCTAATTAGATTAATTACTAATTAATCTAATTAGTAAATAATTACTAATTAATTAGGTAACCAAGAGTAATTGTAATCGATTACTTTTTTAGTGACGTAGTCACAGCAGTAATAGTAACTTTTTCAAGTAACTGCCAATGACATTTCTTGTAAAGTACTAAAGTAATCTAAGTTAATATTTGTACCAAGAGTAATTTCAATCGATTACTTTTTGGAGCAACGTAATCGGAGCAGTAACGGTTACTTTTTCAAGTAACGGCCAATTACTTCTCGTCTATAGTAATTAGGCAATCTAATTGAATGCTTTTAATCGAGATTAATTGTAAACGATTACTTTCTTTGAGTAATGTGTACAAGACTGCTCATCATTCGCCGAGATCTCGGCGTATATGGGAGCAATTGGCTCTTCCAAGTGCCTGGCGGGAGAGGAGTCGCTTAAGATTTTCTCAGATCATAGTCAGTGTCAGCTTAAGAAACACAGGTCGTAGCCTATTATGATCACGTTTCTTGCTTTGTGATAAGTTCCTAGGCGTTAACTTACCAGCTTATGCAGGAATGTCACTAACCAGCAGAAAACAGAGTGCGTCGTCTGCTCGCTTCGCCTATCGGGAGATGGCGCCACAGGTTACAATCATCGCTAACTCGGTCGTCTGCGAAGCACGTCCGCCGTTGACTGTGGCGAGTCCGTCGGTTTGATTTCTTGCAGTGACGGACCTACGTCTTTTAAAACCTGGGAAATCACCACTGAGCCTGGATTCCTTCCGCGCTGTAAGTTTAACCAGTAGCGTCGGAAAGCTGCTCGAGAGGATCTTACATAACCGCTTACAGTGGTGGTTGGAAACTATTGTAAAGCGTTTCCCGAAGAAATTACAGGATTTCGTCCACGTAGATGCACAATGGATGGAACTTAGACCCCACCACCTGTGTAGAGTATGAACGAGATAGCGGAAACATTACAGTAGGGGTGTTCCTAGATATTCGCCGAGCATTTGATACGGTGAGTCACGCTCATGTTCTTAAAGGACTTGTGCTTCATGGTGTACATGGACGCATGTTTCGCTAGATATAAAAGTTTCTTCGATGCAAGAACATCGTGGTGTGTACAAATGATGGAGACAGCAAGCATCATGAACTACACCATGGAGTACCCCAAGGTAGCGTGCTGAGCCCTACTCTTTTCAACGTCGTAATAGCACAGTTACCTCCGAAACTCCAGCCACCTTTACAAATATCTATTTATGCTGACGATATTTGTATCTGGATCTCTGGCTTGTCCCCAGATATTTTAAAGAACCAGCTACCCATAGCCTTTGACACGACAAACAATTTTTTAACAGAACGAGGAATGGAGCTATCTGCCACGAAATCGATATTTATACCATTTACCTGGAATGTCCAAGATACGACCAGTGGCGAAGTCGATTACGAGTGGGACTAAGCATACTCGACAATCGCTCTTTTTCTTTGGCCAAAATGTTTAGGTCCCTGGCCGGACTTAAAAAGCCAGAAGAGGGCATCAACTTTTCTACGTGAATTTTTACTGACACAAATATAGTTGACAGATATTAGGTATTATTCGAAGGTCAAAATACGCAAGACGCGCCCTTAAAAGATAACTGCGTTTGTTTATGGTAATTTTATTACTATGCTACTGTAATCTATTGTACATATCTACAAATGTATTTACTGCGTAATCGCTTCTCTCATCCGTGTAAATTTTTTGTGCGTGTACGGTAACTAAGAGTATTATTCATGGTGTTCTGATTTTATAATTGGATGTTATACATCACTCATACTGTACAATACTTGATTTGATGTGGCCGGTCCCAGGATACGGAACCAAACTGCTCAACTCATCAAATAAACGTTGAATTGAATTGACTTAGGTCTTACAATTCCAGAAGGTAAAATCCACCACCTAAATGGGCATTCGGTGAAAGTTTCAGTTTTATATGTGCAAGCGCCGTTTGTGTTTCGGCCTGCTTTTACAGCGTAGTAAGAACATTGTGGCCACGATGCATATGGCACTCACATGAGTCCTTTTTTGCACCGCTTCGGTTTGAAGTCGCCGTAGATGTCGCAGTCCGGTGCGGGGCTCCCGTATACCATTTCGGAAGTGGCGCCGTCCTTGAGCCTCTCCTGTACCTTCTTTACGCAGGGCTTGTCTGTATCTGAAATGTGCACACACCGAGTGTCAGTGGCCGTGTTCCAAAATTTACTCGATCTTACTCTAGGGTAAGGGTTTTCTACCTTCGCGTTTCAAAACTTACCCTTGTCCAGCGTTTTTCAATCTGTGCCACGTGACACGACCCGCCGGAGTAAATCGGATCCATTTGAGTAAGATTTGGAACACAGCCAGTGAGGCCGCTGGATAAATGAACGGATGGATGGTAATGTCTATGCAGGGTGGTTGCGCCACATCCGGCCGCCATGACAGGGGAGAGAAATACTTCCGGTTCTCCTTTGTGTACTGTTGCAATCGGCAACGGCAGCGCGGATGGCTGTTGTAATCGGCACATCGGCCCGCCGATGGACGTCAGCGGCCTTGGTTTGTCGTCTCATGTTTCGCTCACGGGCGAGGCCCGTCGTCACGTAATTCACCGCCGAAATAACGTGTCTTCGAGGCGTTGAGCCGGCCGAATGTCTGCTCTTCTTGAAACCCAAGTGAAATACCCGGGCAAGGTCAACCCAGCAGACCTCGGACCCGAACATTACGTCAAGCTCTCGCCCTGCCTGCCCCAAGACACCTGCAAGGACGACGCCTTCAAAAGAGGCTGGTGCGTTGATGCATGGCGCCATCGAGTGAGACGACCTCTTCGGTATGGTGTGCGCGGACGTGTGACGTAACTTGGACAGAGGGTCTTTCCGAGAAGGCGTGGGTGACAAAACTGGTGCACCTCCGCGATTGGTTTCCGCCCGACCGCATGGCAACCGAAATACTTTAAAAGAACTGAGCTCACCTAACTCGCAGAGCTCACCAAGATCAAGGCTCATAGCTGCGGCTAGCTGCTGTATAGCCAGAGCTCATTGCTCCCCTGACATGTAAATAAAGGAGAGTTTTAACCATCGTCGCCTGCTGAGATTCCTGCCCGGAGCTCCGTCCGGATCTGGACCCCACCCGAGCCTGGTCCATCCTGGGGACTCACGTCGGCCGCGACAGTACCTTGTGTTTGGGTGGGTGTGCGACAAGTCTTATTTCCCTAGCGAGGAATTGCATGAGAGCTATGCTCTAGAAATGCCCCTTTACAGTGCTTTTAAGTTTCCAATGCGTACCGGCACGAACAAAATGTAACAAGTGAAGTTACTTCCATTATCTTGAGACGAGGAACGCCACCGACGTTGACAAGCTTGGGTGATCGCCGGGCGACGTCATTAGCAGACGGCGCGAGCCTACCTGGATGTGCTGGCGACAGATGGCGCAACGTGACAAAAGCGAGAATGCGGCGCCGGTGTGGGACGCTCATTTAACTACTCCGCCAGAAACATTACGGTAGCCATCATTGCGTACGCCTAAGTACCGTAGTAGTTTCGGCGTATGCGAAAGCAACTACGGCAGTTTTTTCCAGGTACCCTACTTTCACCACCGTCACGCCGAAATCCTTACCCATTACTCCGTAAAGAGCGATCGTCAACTGAGACAAGTAACGTACTGACCATCGCCTAGTCTGCTCCTTGTGTAATTATGAGATGAAATGAAACTTCCCGCTCGTGACGAAGTGAGGGATGACCGCGCAGATCGCGGCCTCTTTTAAACCAAAGTTAGACCATTCGCGGTTCTGGCCCCAGGACGAGCGCCGCGACTCACGGGCGCCTCAAAGATGAAACCCAAGGGTGCGAGAACCCCCAGCCACAGGCACGACTACAACAACAAGCGAAGTGAAGCCCCCTACACGTTGCGGGAGCGTGCAGTTCACAAAGCAAGTTTCCACGAAACGTAAAGTGTTGACGACGCGGGTGCCTGTCAAACGTGTTTTCATAAAACGATACGTAAACCTGTCGCCCAAACCAGGGCCGCTCGATCGCAAGGATGTCATTGGCTGTCTCTATCCTTTCAACTGTTTGAACCACCAAACTGCCGACTGTAATTGCTACACAGCTGAAGAAACCAACCTGCATTCGCATGCCGCTATGGTGGGCTCAAGGAAGAGGTGTGCGAATCGCTCGCTTCGTCCGGCGGGAGAGAATGGCAAGGCTGTTCAGCACGCGGCGTTAGCATCGATTTGCCCTCTGCAGTGCCACAACGGCACTCCGTCGCACTGTGAATGCTATAGAGGAAAATTTCTTTACTGTTGATCGCAATCGTGAAGTGCCGCGTAATGAATCTTTTTTCGCAAGGCAGCACGCATACTGCGGACCTTGTTTCAAGGCATCGGTCCGACCCAGGAATAGTCCGTTCCCATGCTCAAAATGTTTCAAGTTTTTTTTTTTTTTTTTTTGGAAAAGCCAGAAAAAAAAAAAAAAAAAAAAAACGTCGCATTTTTGCTTTCTGACCTTCAAGACACACACCCAGTCTTGCAGCCTGTGACGCAACAGTGTTGTTGTCGCTGCTTGTTAGCCGTATAACGAAATTTGGCACAGCACATTGAGCTCGACGCAATGAAGACAGCATACAGTGAAGCTATGGTTGACTTATGAAGCCTCTTGATGTACGGGGAGTTCCCAAGAAACCAGAACTGGGTTTTTCGGCTCGGGTGAATAAAGTAAGCATCGCAGAAAGCTCAAACTTTGTGAGAATGTGACGTTAGCAGCTGCGATAGAACGCGAAAGATTGAGAACAGGACGTCATCTGGATCAAGAGATAATTGAGAAAAACGAAATTTTTTTACGAGCCGACCCCCAGCTAAGCTTAATTTCGTTCGTCAAAACAAGAATGACACTGTGGGCGCATGTAGTATCTATTTCGATGAGATAAACTTCTCAGCAAGAAGGAAAATAATATCCCCTTTCTTGCTGCTAAGTTTTTTTCCACTGAAATAGACAGCTCCCACAGTGTATTTTTTTGTTTTGTTTTAACGATATTAGGCTTATGTGTTTCGTTTTTATCAATTATTTTTTGAAGAAAGTAACCTCATGTTCTTAAACTTTCACGTTCTATCCCAACCGCCATGTGTCACATTCTCAGAGAGTTTGAACTTTCTGCGATGCATAGTTTATCTACCCGGGCCGAAAAAATAACCGGTTCTCGTTTTTCGGAAACTCGCTGTACTTCTTTTTTAACCTCCTGTTCCCTTTAATGCAGTGTGGCGCTGCGATCCACTTATCCATGGCTCACCGCCCCGCTATAACGCACCACAGCTCAGCATGCTAGATGGATGAGTCACTTTCACAAGCGCGATCATCACACCTCCCCCTTTCTAGCCCACCATAAGGCCGCCGTGTAGGCACCCATTTTGATCATGGTGGTCGACTGAGGAAAGTTTGTTCGCTAGTGTGCGCGAAATTGGAAGCCCACCGAAAAAGTTCAGAGGTTTGGAATTCGGCGTGAGGGCAGTGCATTTGGGATACGCGTAAAAGACTACAGATGTGGATATTGCGTACTCCAAAACAACTATACCGTGGTTATTTCGGCGTATGTAATAACCGCTACCGTAGTGAAAGTAGGTTTGGCGTACTACACCGGTGGCGCTGCTCCTCAATCGACTGTGTAAGTACAACCGGTACAACGATGGGCCATTACGGCACGTACAAATACAATGTGCACAGTGTTCTGGGAAAGAGACGCGTAATATGCCAAAGCAAGCAAATCAACACATTCGAAAATTGTGCATTACAGAGACTCGTGTCCCGCTAAAGGAAGCGTAATAAAAGCTTTCGGAAGATTGACTGCTAAAACGAAGACACGGCTCGGCCACCTCTGCGGGGAAGCTCGGCGCGTATCTTGTGACGACTGTGGGAGTTATAGTGTCCAGCGCCGATGCCTTGCCGTTCACGAAGAAGTTGAAAGCGTTTACGGCCTTGTAGTTTATAAGTCGTTCCTTGGTATATGGACCAGGCAAGTCGAATAAATAGTCCTGCAGATGCGTCCCCGATACTTACGGCAAATTTGTAATTTCTTTAAGGAACAAGTGCTCTTTCTTTTCACCCACGGGATCAAGAAGGCATGTCGATCGCGTAATAAGTAAATTTCGGGAGGTACCGCTGACAGCCCTCGGCGGTGAAACTTTTAAAGTATGCGATACTCACTGAGGTTCCTCAAAAACAAGCAAAAACAATAGCCAACCGGAAGTAACACACTCCACCCGGACGTTCAGCCATTTTGTGGTTTTGTCTACCTCTGCACACCCGGTATAGCCTCTGAATCGGACAGTGGCTTGCGCTACTTTGCTTAAAAAAAGATTACAAGTATTCTTTTATACTTTTTTGTAAACACCGCTTTTTGTTAAATCGTCTAATTCACGAATTTTGTTTGTTTGTTTGTATTAAAGTACTTTATTGCAACTTTTCCTCGATCTACTTTTTAACTTCCTCTTTGTCGAAGTAACCCTAAATATTGCTAAACAGCGTTCTCAGCTCAAAAATAAAAAGAATCCGAGTGAGAATTCGTAGAAATTGACAAAAACCACTAAATTCAAAACTCTGGGCAATAACTACAGTAGGATACAAATTATTTGTACAAGGATCATTCAAGGTCGAGCGATACTTCCCACAGAAGAAATAAAAAAGTCGACCAACACAAAACTATACCAGTTGTTCAAGATATCCAAATAGACCGCCGTCAAAAGTTTATCGAACAACATTGGCGGTCGCCATTGCGCGGCCACGAAGCGTGTGATTAGATCCGATTCCTCGCCGACCGCTGACGCAGCACTCGTTTCCAGCAGGAGCTTAGCCGGGTTCACGCCGAACACTGAGGCAGCCTTCGTGTCCCATACATGCTCGGAGCACGTGATCAAGCAATGGCGGATTGGCGATGGTGCGGACATTTTGCAAAGGGTCTACCGCGCTCCCAGGCACCGCTGACGTTGATTTGGCCGTTCCCTGATTTCTTTGCCGTAAACATAATTGGTCTATGTGACTGCAGTCACATAGCCCAATTATGGCTATGTGACTGCAGTCCGGGCCCATGCGGTTCGTTTGTGTACCCGTCTGTTTCTACTAGCGCAGGAGTGGCAGTGACGTCAGAGGGACGTCGAGCTCTGATTGGCTTTGATTGAAAGGATAGTGGGCAGACCTCAATGATAGACATTTCGAGGTCTACCCACTACTTTTTTTCAATCAGCCAATAAGAGTTTGGAGTTCTGACATCATCGCAACCCCTGTGCAAGTAGCATACGAACTTGCGCTCCGCATAGACTGCGCTGCGAGGCTCCTCTAATGATGACGTTCAGGGAGGATAGGTGCGGGCCTTGTATTCTGGGTAGGATTGCATCATGCAACGCTTAAACTGAAAAAGACGCACTTGGGACGCAGACTTTGTCGACGCAAGTGAGGGACGGACCGCATTCCTGGCTCGGAAGGGACGCCGTCTCCGTATTTTCACAGCGAGCACCTTCTCCTGTAACGTGAAAGCGTGACACATTCTTTTTGTGGCAATGCGGGAACATGAGTTAAGAAGGCTGCTTTTTTTTTTCAAAACTTCTCATGAACTGGGTCAAGAAAACAAGAGTGCGAAATTTATTTTTGTCATACACAAAATGCAAATGCAAACTCTGAGTGGAGCGCAAGTTCGTCTGCTTCCTGCACAGAGGTTTCGATGGTGTCAGAATGCCAAGCTATGATTAGCTGACTGAAAACAAATTCGTGGGTAAATCTCAAAGCATTTATCATTGAGGTCTACCCACTATACTTTTAATTAAAGCCAATCAGAGCTCGGCGTCTTTGTGACGTCACCGCAACATTCTGCGCAAGAAGCAGACGACTTGCTTTCCGCATAACTACTTTTCCGTAAAAATCACCGCACAGATTAAGGCAGTTATTATGACTTGGCACTAGATTTAGTTTGCCGTCCACAAAGAAGGTTGCCGCTCGAAATTTCAATCCTTCCGATAAACGGAGTAAACAAAAACGAGTGATGAAATATTTTTTAGTATACACAAAGAATGTAGAGTGCATGCACCCAAACTTAACGAGTCCACTGGGTTCCCAAACATCAAGCTTGTGTCGGCTACTTACTGTTAAGTTTGTCACCAAAACGTTTGGGATGCCTTCATAGAATGGAATAGAATTCTGGAACTCAAACATTCTTCAGATAGTTGAATCGGCCGCCGCAGGGACTGTCAGAAACGGCAAATGCTGCGGCGGCGTTAAGTTTGAAGCGCACTGTATGTGCAAACTCTAACCACTTTTTCAGATAATCACCGCGCAGATATAGACAGTCATTGTGACGTAGTACGAGAGCTTGGGTGCCCTCTCTAAAGTGGTTTGCCTCCTAGGCCTACGGTCATTCCATCACGAGTTCGACAAGACCCCGAAGTCGCCTCGACCGTCCTTTTCTAACCCACATTCTCAAGAACTTATGTTCATCCTTTATGAAACTTTTTGCCGTTTCCTTCACGCACATTACACTTCTATGGCGAGTGACGGTCTTGCTAACGCAGGACGGAACATCTGGGAACGGAGGGTTGACCGAGGCGGCGACCTTGTTTGGAGAGGCAATCCAAAAGCTTGCACCACGTCATACTGACTGCCGAAATCTGTACTGTGATCACGTGGATAAGTAGCTAGAGTACGTATCTACATTCTATGTATATATAAAAAATGCTTTATTGTTCCTGTCTTTTGCTTAACCAAATCATAAAAATCTGCAGCAACAACAACAACCACAAAAAAGTACGCGGCATTTTTGCACATGAAGAAATCCGGTGCGTCCGCGATCGCTCAAAATACTCGAAAGAACCAATCGCTGCAGTCTATGGAAAAAAGCTCGGTGAAGGGGATATCTGTAGATGTCTCGTCTGAAGAAAAGAAGCAGTGTGCGTTGCGACATTGAGCATAAAGATTCACCACCCTCAGTGCCATATCACAGACTTGCTTCTGTTTAGGTCTAAACAAATTTCCAACCTCCATCACTCGTTTACCCCTCCATGACCGCAGCGATTGGTTTTCAGAAGTGCTTTATAGGAAATTAGATTTTCCAGATTTCATTGAGTCCAGAAAAAGGGCGGGGAGGGGGGGGGGGGGGGGGGGGGAGCTCGAACGGTCTCGATCATCTCATTATCGTTCGTTAACCTATCAGATAGCGACATTAGCTGATAAGAACGGCCAACAACCAATCAGGGAGCGAGAGGCGTGAACACAATAAGCAACACTTTGCGCGTTTCTCTAGTTCTCATTGGACCATAGAATCTTGGAAGCTTAGACGTCGACGCTAATACACTTGCCTAGGGGCTTGACGCAGATGGGGCAGCAGCCGCACGTCGTGGCATTTTGAATGAGGCGTCCGCCGTCGCAATCGACGGGCTTACAGCCGGCCTTGCACGCCCCCTCGGTGCAGTAGAAGAGGATCTGTGCACTGGCTGCACCGAGTAGGGCGAGCACCAGGACAACCCAGGAAGAAAGGTGCGGTCCGCTCATGTCGACGTCACCATCACCCGACGGCGTGCTTGAAATGAGTGGTTTCTGTTTACACCGGTGATAAATATTCTTCTTGTTTGCTTTCGCAGCTCCGTGCCTTTTTTTTGTGTGTGTGTGTGTGTGTCATGGGACACTTTTGTTTTCAGTGCGGTCACGAGTAAACTGCTGGACGCGTTCTCACATCTTCATGCTTTGTCAAGAATCTGCGATAGTATTAAGGTTCCAGGAACGCACCTTGGACTGGCGTGTTCAGCGTCCTATATACCCTATACTGGATCGAAAGTGGTCCCCAAGTGTGTAATGGGAGTCGTTCGTGTCGCGTCAGATGTCGCGATCTTGGCGGTTGGTCGTAGAAGTTGCGGAAGAAAGTATGAACGAAAGCAAGTGTCATTGTCATTGCGGCTTTCCAACCTTTAGCTGCTAAAACTTCAGTGGACTCTCAAGCCGGTGAGCGATTTGCAACAAAACAGACGTCTATCGCTTTCCACTTCCGCTGCTGTACGACCGCCAAAACCGCGGCAGGCAACAGCCTGACATTTCTATGGAATCATCGAATGGCAATTGATGGACGTCTTAAAAAGAGCTAAACACACCTGCTGGAGACACATTCCAGGGAGCATGATAATACAAAAAGATAAATTGTTGTGCGTCGTCAACACAAAGCCTGCTTTCTGGCAACACGGGTAATAGCTTTCCTACCACCACCTGTTTGCATACATTTTTGTGGTCAGGTGGCTACGCTCAAACTTATAAGATGCTTCTACCAAGGTGTATCTGGTCTGCCTTTGAGCGGTGCTCATTGCTTGCAAAGCTGGTTGCTGTAACTATGCTCTAAAGAATGGTTCACTCATTTGCGTTGGAGTGTAAATGCTCGTTCACGCACTTGCGCTTGACTGCGTTAAGACTGCTCGCGTCACGCTGTTGCTATGGCGATCCTTACGACGAGCCAATGTGGAAACGCTGTGCTGCACGACGGAACACAGTTGATGGAATTGTGTTAACGAGCCTTAAGAAATTGCGTTACGACCGTTACGACGAATTGTGACCGCTTAACACTAGAGAACATCCTGGCCCTGGAAACACTCTTTATACAGCATTGGTGAGATCAGATCTACGCATCGTCTATTAGCTATGGTCGTTCATTAGTTATTACGTTATCAACGTTATTTAGAGCCCACGGTAAAAATTGATGCGCAATAAAATGAGGAATTATACAGGGTTCAAAAGTGTTCTAATGCTGCCTGATAGAAGACGCTAATGTGCTCTCTTGTTGTAAGCAGTCACAAGCCTTTGTAACACATTAAAGCGCTGCAATTACCTTTCATATCATAGCCGTACTGGCGAACGTAGTCAAATAGTTCCCAAACATTTCATTCGACAAAATTTATCTCTTTGTACAGGCGGCTGCCCGACATCTTGCTTATCTGAACTTCAGCAGGTTGGATGACTATCGCCATCAGGGAAACATTAGCTCTCCTCTACGTGTTTGTTATAGGAACCACACAAGACACTGCGTCTTGCGGAGAACTCGTGACCTCTAAAGGCTACTTAAATTAGGTAAATTAAATATTAGAATAAAAATAAATCTTGAGAACTGTTTAATGGTGGTCGTTGTAACTTCACAATGCTGTTGCCCAAAAAGGAATAAACAAACAAATTTAGTGGTTAATTTTTTTTGTACTTCAGGTTTTTGAAAGAGTTATTTTTCGTTTTAACGCTGGCTTCTCGTGAGTACTCTGAATACATTGAAGCCGAGGACATCACTAGGGATTATCTTATGTTTGGCTATCTGAATTCCCATAAAATCACCCTTAGTCCATTTAATTTAATCTATCCATCTCAACAGTTGGCAACAATAGCTTCTAGTTTATTCTCCTAAATAGCAGACATAAAAAAATATGTCAGACTAAATACGAAAATAGATTCATCATCTTATTGTATCAGAACTGCTCTTACGGGTGTGCTGATAAAAGCAACGCGACACGTTGTTGCAACGGTGTGACGTAAGTTAGGGAGGCAGAAACGCAACGACATTTGTTTTCAACAGTAAGTTCTACGATGACATTTCAGGCTAACAGTAGCCACATAACTGAAATAGCTTTCTGACCATGAACCTTTATATCAATACACCCCTCTTATTTACAAGCTAAATGCAAGAAAGGTTGTATATCGCGCGGTATTTGAAATATCATTTTGATGATTATAATAATTGAAGGCCTGCGATTGAATATGTGCCGGAATTAATTTGAATTATTTATGCACCAGTGAGATGTCATGCCCCGAGACTTTGTGAGTTTAGATTGAAAGACAACACGACTGCCGATTCATTAAATCAGCGAAAACCTTTCCCTTAGGTACACATTTCGCTTAGGGTTAATATCTTGTGAACAACTATAACAAATATGTGCAAAGCGTGCTAATCCTCGACGTCCAAATGCTCTTTCTGAAGTTTTTAAACACCGTGTAATATATTTATCAAATGATCAGCAATTCAATTAACGGAATCTACTTAAAACCACTCCAAAAGTATACAAAGCTGATGAAAAGTGGTGTAGAACAAGGCGGATGGTTATTCCTGAAATGTTTATCGAAACTGATGTCGAACTTACCTTTAGAGTTTTCACTTTGCGAAATTCAACCGAACGTTGTCTTTTTCACGACGTCTCCCTTTTCCGAGAGACAGCCCAGGCAGGTTTGGCACGTCGAGACGGCTGCGCAGTTCTCCGGAGCGTTATTTTATCTTGCACTCGGCGGTGACGCGTGCGATAAGATAAGCTGGAAAAACGTGCCCTTGTTCATTGCACGCTGAATCAGTCTCGGGTGATTACAGGTACTAGAACGCTCGAAAAGTGCTGGTTATTATCGGCAACGCACAGCTTTCTTAAGGTGACGTACAAAGTTAATCACCATAATATTAGAACGGTCGCGGGAACCCTTTCTTTTTTATTCGGTGGTTTTCAACGACCGTTTTCGCCAGCCGCATCGATCCCCAGAACCCACTAGGAGATCCGCAGCTCTATAGCGAAGGCTAGCGGCGCGGGAGTGCCGCGGGATGTGCCCTTTCGCAATTCGGGTGACGATTATTAGAAGGTTGGGACCACTGCGCAAGGGCGGGACAACTGACATTGTCGAACGTGCAAGTCATTTCATAAGAGTAGAGTAGAACGTCGGAGGGCGGCCAACGCTAGGAGCCGGCGAGCCAATCAAACAGCGTCGAAAGTGCAATGTCACTGCGCTCGTCGCCTTTTTTTTATTCCACTCGAACAAAACGCATAAGGTGTGCCCTGGCATTGCGGTTTTAGGCTGCCATTGTGCAAGGATTTCACAGCTGCCAACAGAGGGCGGTATTTCGAAAGGAGTCTATTGGCGGACGCAGAACAGAAGGCAATGTTACTAAAACACTCAGTTGGGAAACTTACCCTTGAAACCCGTACCGCTCGCGTCACCCGAGACCAAACTAAATACGATGACAGCGCCATCCTTTAGAGAATAGTCGAAACATAAAAGTTAATTTGTACTGCTGCTACGAAATGGGACTGCTAGCTGGTGCGAGCGGCCCCTGCGCGACTCGACCCGAACCACGTGCAGGCGTCCAGTTCCCTGAGTGGCCGCTGCGGGAGAAATGGCGTTGTTGCAATCGCCATTAGTTCGGTTCTCGAGTACGGATCGGAAGCCACTTTTTCAGGGGTCTGTTGCGGACTTGTGCCCGTTACTTGAAAAATTACAATTACAAATTACCGAGCCTCAAATGTAATGGATTACCGTTACAAATTAATTTCGCTGAAAATTAACGGATCACTTTACTCGTTATGTTACAAATTACTCTCACTTGACTTGTTCTGGACACTCATCAAGGAAGACAATAGAAACAATATTGAAATCTTTTCAAAAATATTCTGCAATACTGCTTTCCAATTCTGATACTTAGGAGAAAAAGAAATACACGATGGAAGGTGATGCGTGGCTTCCGAGATCCCGAAGCGCGCGCGCGAACGTTCGCGCGCTTCGGGGTCTTGGAGGCCATGGGTGATGGAAAGAGGCAGAGCCTATCTCGGCGCTGTCTTCTTGACCTTAATTTTTTTTTGCATATTTAATGGATTTTGCACGTTTTTCAAGTGGTTCTAGTGACGAGTCATACCAAACATCGTGTTTTAATTTCGGCTGTTCTTCTCTTCCCGATCTTCTTTTTTTCTTTTTTTTAGTTTGTTATGATTTATGCTGCTGAATTGCCTGCTCCACTTTCTGCATTATGTTCACATAAAAAGAAAAGTAACGAGTAATCGAGGCAATCCGTTAGCAATCATTGTGACGAAATTACATTACAAATTACTGCCCCAGAAAAGTAACGTGGGAATTACAAAATTACTCATAAAAGTAACGGATTACAAGTAATTTGTTACTTGTAGCGGATTACTTGCTAAGTCTCGTCTGTTGGCTTCCGCAGAGAGGGAAAAACGGTTTGCGAAAGCACCCCAGTACGAACAACAGAATGACGGATTCTTGTAACGTTTTCGTGTTCACGCCCATGACACCGAATGAAGTGGAAGCGGCGGTCCTTGGCTAAAGCGGATGCGCGCACAAAACAAACAAACAAAATGTTTAAAATTACGCGTAGGAAAATAAAAAAAGAAGCGCCGAGAAGCGCTTCTGTTTTATTGGCAGAAGGTGAGAAGGAGACGAGAGAACGTGCGCGAGGGACTTCGGAACGCCGAGCTCCGGTTCTAACAATTAGTGTGCGGTCCTAAAACTATGCGGAGCGCAAGTGCCGTCTGCTTCCTGCACAACGTTGCGATTATGTCAGAACGCCGAGCTCTTATTGGCTGATTAAAAAACTACGACATCCATGACATCGTTACTTTTGATAGCAAAACTATTTCTCACATTCTTTCTTCTTTTCTGATTTGATACAGTACAATCGTCAGCCTGTAAAAAACTTAACACAAATTAGAAAAAAAAAAGAAGAAAAGAGGTTGAAGCATGGGGAGTGAAGATTCTCGCTGCAGGAGCCAGGGTTCCTTAGTTCAAACCCCGCCCCTGCTTGTTTCGAAATGAAGGAGAATCCGTACCGGTATGTCATCACTGCCCGGTGCACTTGGAAGACCTTTGGGTTGTTAGCACGTGGCCTGCGCTCTCTGATCGACTTTTCCCCACAGCGAAGGAGTCGCCTCGTTTGAAAGCAGACCAAACTTCACGCTTTATAAATATTAACAGATCCGAATAAAATCTCCATTTATGTCTAAATCGTCCAAACAAGTGGCCTATTTCTTTACGTCTAGAGAATGAAAACACATTACGATTAGAATGATTACGCAATTTATGTTATTAAAAATCGTTTTTTTTTTATTGTGGCCAGATATTTAGAGCGCCGTGGTTGGTCAACTCACGGTGCAAAACACTGTATCGCCATGTTTTTCTTTTTTTTTTTTCAACACTGGTTTAGCTTTTAGCTGAAACGTCATCGTATCATCGACAGTAAATCTCCTGAATCCTGGCGTTTGCACGCCTCCACGTTCACGTGCAATCTGTATACGCTTCGCATTTAAAGGAAGCCTGATATGTACAGATGAAACTTTCCGGCGACATGAACTCGTCTGCTGCACAGTGGCCGCTATGCGCGAAAGTTCGATGTACTGTCAAATACATTTTGTTCGCGTAAGAACGCTCTTTTACGTGTCCTCAATAAGTCTCACTTAACACGTATTAAGCCACCAGTATCCTACGTACGTTGGTGCATTTTGTTCCCCGGACGTACGAGAGACCAAAACCCAAAAGTTCTCACAGTCTGATTTTAACCTTGCCATTCGCCAAACTCGCTCAGCAGATAGCAGTGATTGACACTCCCAAGTGCTTTGAGAAAAAGTACTTGCTCCTTATTTTTTTAGAGTGTACAGCGGCATACTTTCCTTGCGAGTTCATAGAAGCAGTTTTACGAGGTTGAACGCAGATATTTGTGTTTCAAGACGAGGGATCCGCAAAATTGTTATTACTCGAAAGAAAAAAAAGAAAAAAAAAAGAAGAGGGCAGATAAGTGCGTGCTTAGTGCCCCACTTATATGCCAAGTCCATGTAAACTATGAGGGCATCAATATTTCAAGCGTTACAACGAAGAGGACTACTGTACTCTTTTGACACCCGTTTGTCGCTCACATTGAATGGGCTCGCGGTTAGACTGGGAGGGTGGCGCCATCTCAAGGAAAGTAAGAGAATTAAGCAACCACCGCGTTGTAAGAAAAAAAAAAAGCTTTTGCGTATGACACGCACAGGGTGATGAAATTACTTGAAGATGGCGCCAGCATTAAGTTTATATTTTTGAAGCGTCTTGCTTTTCGCTGAATAGCACCTTGGATGTAAGAATCGCCGAGTTTCAAACGTTTTCGGCACGCGTTATTAAAGGGGCTGTGTAAAGAATTTGTTACTTTCGCTAAGTACCGCCTGAAAATCGCTTCTGAGTTTAAGCCTAAGGAAATACGTGTTATTTTTTTTTTCGCCCTTCACAAAACGTCGCAGGACAAAAAAAAAAAAAAAAAAGAAAAAAAAAGAGCAGCTTTCAGTGGCCACGCATCTGAAGACGATTATAGCCCTCACCTGGCGTGGACAAACGCGTGCGCCGAATGAAGATTCGCGTAGGGCAATAATAATAATCCTATTAATATTTTATTTGAACATGCGCATGCGCCATGAAGACAGCAGCGCCACTGCAGAGGCGGGACGTCATAGCCGCGTGTTGGTGTGTATGCACGCTTCTCATCTCCTTGCGTGTGTACGCCACCCATTTTATCGTATCGTCGCGCGCTGCGCTTGGCAAAGCTCAGATCACGCGCTGACTTCCAGACTTGGTTAGGGTTCGGCTAGTCGCGTCATCGCAGCGATTAGGCACAAGCCATCACCCGAACGTTTGTCGAGGCGTTCAGCGTCGCGGGCCCAAGCCGAGTGCATATGCGGTACTCGCGTCCAATCTACGATCAGCATTCAAATATCGTTAGCTCGGACGATTCCTGCCATACGTCAGCATTCCAACCCCCGTAAAGGCGTCGTCAGTTTGGAAAAAAAAAAAAAAAGACTGAACGAAAAGTCATCGTTTATTCCGGAAGTCGCACCGCTACAGAACGAGAGCAGGATGGAAAGACGGGTGGTAAGCCTGAGCGCCTGTCTTCAGCAAACTATGCTATGTACACTCAACAGAACCTTGAATAATCAAAGCCTCCGCATGGCGTCCTCTCCCGTCATGAAACGTGAACAGAGTGGGTTCGCGCAAACTCGGCTATTGGGCCCGGGTCCGACCTTCAAGGCGTTAATTCAACACAAGCCCCGGCCGAACCTTGACGCAGCGCTCGTGCCCAATCTCAGGCCTCGATCAATTTGACTGGGATGACGGTGCGGCGGTCTTCTGCTTATCTATTGGGGAGGAGGAGCGACCGTGACACCCCAAGTGGTTAACTTTAGAACTACACTGATGGGGGCAGCAAATACAATGACTCAGCGCTCGGCCGACATACCCGAACGCGGCGTCAGTGTTCGGCTGGAGTTCGTGTTCTCCGGTGAGGGGGAAAAAGGGCTCTTTTGTTACCACTCCGGCCTGCATAAACAATGCAGCATGCACTGTGCCCAGCTCAGAACGAAAGCCGAAGTGGGTCAAGCTCGCATTCTCTGACGACTGCTTTCGGGGTAGATTCGGCCCTTAACGTCACTTCGTCGATTGTTAGTATTTTTTACATTAGACTGTGCCCCGAGCTTTATTGTAGAAGATGACATGGACATGCCCATAAGTCCTGTGGGCATGTGCATAGGCCTTGTGTTGAGTAAACACAGGAGGTGTGGGGAAACAAACAGGTCATTGCGCCCCCTATAGTTCGAGCTCCTGCCCAATAGGTGGTGTTGGTACACCGCGACCAAGAACATTTTTGGTCAGTGGCGTCGTGGAAGAGTATGTTATGGTCCCATTAAAGTAACTTACTGCTGAGGATATGCAGGGTCTGGCGATTACCTTGCATATTATTCTGCATAATTATTTTTAACCTGAGACTGGAACAGAAGAAAACATTTTTTTAGCGAAAGGAAAAATAGCTTTTCCCTTTTCTGTTGTACTCTCGGGTTAATATCATTGTTAAATTCTACCACCGCGCCCGTGCACTGACTGTAATTTCATCTTCTCATCGCTCCGCAGCCTAAGAGATTTCAGCTGGGGTGGACAATAAAAATTAAGATGATCTAAATGCGATCATGATTTAATTCTTGACATCAATCAGACCGGTTTTACATGATGATTAACATCAAACCTTCGAGAAAAAAAATGTTTTCAAGAAATATTTTTATCTATTTCTTATGATTTAATACGTTCTACGTGCATTTATTTTGTTTACAATTCACACATTATAAAGCAAGGAAGACTGATATCGAGCTGAACACAAGCACAAAGCAGTGGTTTTCTGAGAAAACCAGAACGTCCAGGTTTCTTCTTACCATCCACTTCGTTCACCATTTACGTCACGCACTATTGCAAGTAAATGATATTGCGCAAGAAAGAAACGAACACGAAAATGCAATGTTGCAAGAAAATCACAAGGTCAAAAAATAAAAACAAGCCAATAAATATTTTCATTAACTAATAGAATATCAATCTGTTTTTGTTCTTTCATCAATAAAAAAGTTTGTAATCAAACATGTACCTTAAAAGTTACAATTCTTCATTACGAAATGTATTGAGTGACCGGACGAATTGGTTGATCAATCTGCCGTGTTTACACCATAGAGTTATTATAATAAACGCTAGAGACTCAGCTGGCGGTAGTATCTACGGGACTTCCGGTTGCAAATTGAAGCAGGCAGCATGCAGTCCACATTTCCAGCCTCCCTGTGTATTCCCTTGGGAAAACGCGCGTGAATTTTCTCTCTTCGCCGGAAACTAACATGAATAACTTTTGTCATTTTGGTTGTACCGGATAGTATGTACCTTTATTGGTATTGTGAGAGTGCAATTGCTTTAGTTACAGCATTTTTTTTTACCACTAAACGATGTTAAACTTCGCTCTATTTCAGGTCCAAACCTCTGTCAAGGAAGGTATGTAAAAACGAGCGACGATTCTAAGCAAAATAACGATCGAAAGGAATGTAGAGTGTAGTGAGGTTCTTTTCTTCTTTGATGGTGATCTTTGATGCTGATGCTAGCTGCTTGATGTCAATTTTGAAGTCTTGCCTGTTGACGAGGATGTCGAATAACGCATCACGGAGACTTGACGTCAAGAAGAACAAATGCGTTTACTAATTAAGAGCGAATATAAAAATTACAAGAGCAGAATTTTACAGAACAATCATCCTTGCCGGACACGGCAGGAGTCTTTCGGCAAGACCCGCTCCGGGAGCGTATATCTCCCTGGAGCTCGTACAAAAAAAAACTCCTCTTCCCCAGTCCTCCTCGGGTTTAAAAACCCGTGGCCGCAACTTGTTCCACCCAATCACAGTCCAATACCCCTCCTATTGGGTGCAGTTGGCAACGCCCTCATAACATACATACGAGAGGTCACGTACCCTTCCTCTGGGGCCCGAACGAGGACCCTTGGGTGATCGCTGGTCTCCGAACACCGGAAGGGTCGCAGGAAAAGGGCCCGAACGGGCACCCTTTCCACGTGTGGCGGCGTCGACGTAGTCACCTGCCAAGGCGGTTCTCCAAAGAGAAGATGACGAAAGCCAACACGAGTCGGAAGCCGAAAGCAGTATCAGGAATCACGGCCTGGCTCCCCTTGAGAAGCAAAGAGAGCCGCCAGGACGGAGAAACGCGGTGCGGTGAGGACCGGAAAGGCGAACATCGTCGGGTAAGAGAAAGAAGAAAGGGACCCCGACGAGTCGATCCCAGATGCTGTCCGTTCGGATCACGTACAGGGTCTTTCCAGGTGCACTGCCGCGGGCGCGCAATGATCGGGACCCGACACCGCCGAAGAAAACACCTCACCATCCACCCTTGTGAGCCAAAGCCGTCGTGTATACAAACGGAGAGCCGCCTTCGAGCGGCGGCTTCAGGACACACGAAGCTCTTCAAATGGAGCGCCCTTTCGACCGCCACCGCGCATTGCGCCAACCTCACACGTCCCCTCCAAGACTGCGCCAGAACTTCTAGGACTGGTTAGCAGTACAAAAAAATTAGAGGTCGCAGAAAAAAAAAAGGAAAACAAGAACAACACAACAACGTACGACGTACACATAGAGCAACCCCGTTAAGGTCTGCCTCCCAAGGGCAACAGCACCTCTTAAAAAAAAAAAAAAACACGTGTCGCCTTCCCCATCTGAGAGAAAATTACTCTTTAGCAAGCACGTCAACTTTTCAACTATATCGCATCCAAATTAACGGAGTTAAGCAACATGTATGTATACGCAATAGTCACTACAAATAGCAAAGCCGATGAAATGGAGTTGAAGGACCACTCTATACACTGGGACAATAATAAACACGGCACGACCGTGAAACATAGCACAGCGAACTCTCCTGCCTCCGAGGGGCATAACAAATACAGGCGGCCGGAGTATCCTCTCTTGCAGGATTGTCAAAGGGTTCGCACATGCACACACCATCACACATTAGCCACTGGTAGGGCCCTCCGGCCGCTGCAACCCGCACACTCCATGACAGCACAGAATATTCTTTTGTCTCGCAAGTTGCAGGGTTACACGTTTTTACCCTCTAGGTGGTCATGCCTCGGCCGTCACCAGTCTGGAGAGCGCGTCCGCATTGGCATTTAGTTTGCCCTTCTTATGTACAACCGTGACATTAAAGTTTTGCAGCGCGAGAGCCCAACGGGTGAGACGGGCGCTATGTGGGGTGCTGAGTGTCAAAAACCTAAGAGGATTGTGGTCAGTGACGACCTTGATCGATGCCGCGAATAGCCACGTCTCGAGCCGCTGTAGGGCCCAGATGATCGCGAACGCCTCGCGCTCAATGGTAGCCCAACGAGTTTCAGCAGGGGTTAGTTTCTTGCTAAGGAAAGCAATCGGACGCTCTTTTCCGTTGTCATCTTCCTGAGCCAAGCACGCCCCGATCGCGAACTGTGAAGCGTCCGTAGCCAAGATGTACTCCTTTTGGGGGTCAGGCGCAAAGAGTGCAGGCGCCTGAGCTAACCGTGCTTTCACTTCTTCGAATGCCTCTTGGGCTTCTTTTGTCCACGGCAGCTTTTGCGGTACGCGCTTATTGGTGAGATCAGTCAGCGGCAGAACAAGACGAGAGTAGTCGGAGACGTAGTCGCGGTAGTAGTTTGCCAGCCCCAGAAAGCTCCGCAGCTCTCTCTTCGTCTGCGGCCTAGCGATGTCCTGAATTGCCTCTACCCGCTTTGGGTCCGGGCCATGTTTCCCCGACCCTACAACATGCCCCAAGAAATGTACTTCACTGCGAGCGAATTTACATTTCTGCACGTTAACGGTCAATCCAGCGGACGCCACTGCTGCCAAGACGCGCTCCAGATGAATTACGTGTTCTTCCCACGTCCTCGAAAAGATCGCCACATCATCGATGTAGGCGCACGCATACTCAGCATGTGGTGCCAAGATCTGATTGATGATCCTCTGAAACGTAGAGGCTGAGTTTCGGAGCCCATACGGCATTACCTTCCACGCGTACTGACCTTGCGGTGTCACAAACGCTGTATAGTACTGCGCCTGCTCGTCCATCGGAATCTGCCAATATCCTCTAAGCATGTCGAGGATCGATATGAAGTTTGCTCCTGCAACCTCAAGCAGTAGATCACTGACCCTGCTCATGGGGAAGGCATCTGGTTTGGTGATAGCGTTCAACTTTCGATAGTCTATGCACAGTCGCATACTTCCATCCTTCTTGGCAACACATACCACTGGATGCGCGTGACTACTTTCCACTGGGTACACTAAGCCCCATTCTTCAAGCTCGTGCACCTGGCGTTCCACTTCTCGTCTGAACGCCATGGGAACCCGGTACGGGTACGCACGCTGAGGTTCGGACCCCTCTTGCAGTGTGATTTTATGCTTTCCAACGTTGCACATTCCCGGCCTTTCAGAAAATACAACGCGGTTTTTCTCTACCAATGCCTTCAGCTGATACTGCTGGGGTTTCGTCAAATGAGCGACCGTCGGAAGCTCACCGCTTTCCTCATTTGCTTTAGCACTCGGAAGGGTAGGAACGTCACCGAACGCTCGATCCTCCTCGAAGATCACGCCCACTACTGACACGCGAGAGTGATATGCCCTTAGGTTGTTTGCGTGGACAGTTCTGCGACTTTGATCCTCGAGCTCCACTTCATAGGAATACGGACGCAACCGCCGAACTATCGTGACCGGTCCGGTCCACTTTGGCCTCAACTTACCCTCTTTTTCTCTTTCCGACCACAAGACCTGGTCCCCATCACTGAACTGCTTATCCCTAGCCCGTAGGTTGTACCGGTTAGCATAGGCCTCCTGGGTCAGCGCACCTGTCTCCTTTGCACGTTCGGATGCACTCTCGAGGCGCTTTCGCAACTGAGACAGATACGTTCCTGCTGAGACATTCAGCGAGTCTGGCACCGTCCACTCACCCGTCCATGTTTTCTGAAGTATAGCCAGTGGCCCGATCGGCACCCTACCGTACATCATCTCGAACGGTGTCTCACCGGTTGTAGCGTTGGGAACCTCGCGATACGCCCATAAGAGGTACGGTATGTACCTATCCCAGTCGCGCCCATGCTCCTGGACTACGTGGCTTAACATCGCCTTGAATGTTCCGTTCCACCTCTCCACGAGTCCGTTGCTCTGCGGGTGGTCCGGTGTAGAGAACCGCGGCGTCGCTCCTAGCCTTGCCATAAGCTCCTGAGTGAGTTTTGCCGTAAAGTTAGTTCCCTGATCCGAGCAAACCGTCTCAGGAACTCCCATTCTCGAGAAGATTTCTACGAGAGCGTCACCTGTCGCCTTCGCGGTCAGTGATCGAAGGCAGACGACTTCGGGCCATCTCGTGCAGTAGTCCACGACGCAGAGCGCATAGCGGTGACCCCTACCTGAAGGCGGATCGAGCGGGCCAATAACATCCATATTTACCATTTGGAAAGGCGCGTCCGGTCTCGTGAGCGGCGCGATAGGCACTCGGTCTGACTGTCGCGCGGGAGACCTCAATTGACACGTGTGACAGCTTTGGCAGTACGCCTTGACATCGGCGGCCACGCCTGGCCAATAGAACGACTGCTTGATGCGCTGAAGTGTTTTACGCTCACCGAGATGCCCAGCCCATGCAGAATCGTGTGCCATTCGGAGCACCTCCTCACGTCGACCCTTAGGGATCACCAACTGGTTGCATGATCGACCGGCCACTGGTTCACAATGGTATAGAAGCTCGTCCATTACAACCATTCCATGCGTTCCCACGCGAGCTTGTTTCCAGGCCTCATCCAGTGTCGTGTCGCTTTCCTGACATCGCCTAAACTCATGCCTGGCAATCGGATTCGCCCCACTGCCAGTTTCTCGTTCCTCCGTCATTACAGTCAGCATTTCTGCTTCCAACGACCGCTCACCGATCTCCCCACCCTTCTCAACTGTTTTACTTGCCATTGACCCCATGGGCCGAGGCGCGGAGTCAGTGCACACTCGCTCGCTGAGAAGCTGCTCGTAATCAGAAGGTGTGATCAAAGCGTCAACCCCCTCAACCAACCTCTCCGTAAGGGCGCATAACACCCCTTGACTTCCCGGTTGCAACGAGACATACGGGCCCCCCGTGACGGCACTAAGCGGCACATACGCAAGCTCCGCGTTCACCCGATCGCCGAACGCACTCGTGAGCTCAATCCTGGAGCCCGCGGCCTCATAGTCACGGAGGATAGACTGTCGAATCACACTAATGTCGGCCCCGGAGTCCACGATTGCAGTAATATTCACATCGCCACTTTTTAGCGACACCGTGTGTCCGCCACTGCACTCCTTTGATGGCGCCGTTCGGGGCTCAACCTCAAATTCTATCGCACTGACCATAGCTGCCAACGTGCGATCCTTTTCCTCGTTACGTTTTCCCATCCGGTTGCTCGGGTTGGTGTTACGGGTAGGGCAATCTTTTGCGATATGACCCGGCTTGTTACAGCCGAAGCAGCGGCGCCCGAACGGTGCGGCTGACCGTCCGTCCTTGTCGCGTGCTTCCGTATTCGGCTTCTTTGTCGTAGCGCCCCTGTCTGTAGCCGAACCCCCCTTCGATCTCAGACTTTCGTCAAAGTCCTCTGAGAGCTGAGCAATCGCGCTCGGGGTCAGGAAGCCTCCCTTTTCCTTTAGTATGACGTGGGCTCTAGCGTCTGGTGCAAGACACTCCTTCATGCGGTCGCTAACCATTAGCTGTTGCAACTCCTCCATGGTATGTACCTTGGAGCTGTTCAGGTAGTATTGCAAGTAGTTCTCGAGCCTGACCGAAAACTGCTCCCACGTCTCCTTGCTACCCTTCCTAGAGCTCAGGAAGAGACGTCTGTATTCAGCCGCTGACAGCCGCAGACCCCCCAATACTTTGGATTTGAGCGTCCGATAGTCCTTGCGCTCTTCTGCGGAGAGCTTGGCAAGCATGCCCCGAGCCCTCTCACTCAACCGCGGCAAGACCATCCCCGCCCACCACTCGTTGGGCACACCATACGAGTCTAGGGTCGCCTCAACATCCTCAAACCATCCGGGCACCAGCGGTTCATGAGTAGGCATGGGGGCGAGGACACCCTTCAATAGGCTGGCGTATTTCAGCCTCCTATCTTCCTCAGCACCCCCAAGTCCGCCCCTCCCATCCACCACGGACACCGCGCTCGAATTTTGAAGGCGTTCAGTTTCTAACAGAAGCCTTTGCTTCTCCAGTTCTGCCTCTGCGATTTGTAATTGCAATTGCATTAGTGACATCTTGTCTGCCACCGACATCTCTGAGCTACTACTGCTACTATCACCCTCAGCGTTGACCGCCGACGCACGACCTCCGTCCTCCCCGTTCATACCGCCTGGTTTGCCCTTGCCACTACGTAGATTATACCGATCTGTCATAGAGCGTGCAAGTCCCAGCAAACGAAAGGGCACCTACCAGTGAACGCCGATGCGGTTCCGGTGCTCCTCCACCCAGGTCCGTATGAAGAGACGGTGCTTGTCCGTCGGACGCTGTCCGTGACTTCTTCGCGCCCAGTGTTCCGAGATCCCGGCTTCCAGCAGACGTCTCGATGCCACCAGCATTCCTCGATCAGCAGCCCTGCATACGCATCCTGTCGACTGCGCCAGTGAGGTTCTTTTCTTCTTTGATGGTGATCTTTGATGCTGATGCTAGCTGCTTGATGTCAATTTTGAAGTCTTGCCTGTTGACGAGGATGTCGAATAACGCATCACGGAGACTTGACGTCAAGAAGAACAAATGCGTTTACTAATTAAGAGCGAATATAAAAATTACAAGAGCAGAATTTTACAGAACAATCATCCTTGCCGGACACGGCAGGAGTCTTTCGGCAAGACCCGCTCCGGGAGCGTATATCTGGTCACTCCCTGGAGCTCGTACAAAAAAAACTCCTCTTCCCCAGTCCTCCTCGGGTTTAAAAACCCGTGGCCGCAACTTGTTCCACCCAATCACAGTCCAATACCCCTCCTATTGGGTGCAGTTGGCAACGCCCTCATAACATACATACGAGAGGTCACGTACCCTTCCTCTGGGGCCCGAACGAGGACCCTTGGGTGATCGCTGGTCTCCGAACACCGGAAGGGTCGCAGGAAAAGGGCCCGAACGGGCACCCTTTCCACGTGTGGCGGCGTCGACGTAGTCACCTGCCAAGGCGGTTCTCCAAAGAGAAGATGACGAAAGCCAACACGAGTCGGAAGCCGAAAGCAGTATCAGGAATCACGGCCTGGCTCCCCTTGAGAAGCAAAGAGAGCCGCCAGGACGGAGAAACGCGGTGCGGTGAGGACCGGAAAGGCGAACATCGTCGGGTAAGAGAAAGAAGAAAGGGACCCCGACGAGTCGATCCCAGATGCTGTCCGTTCGGATCACGTACAGGGTCTTTCCAGGTGCACTGCCGCGGGCGCGCAATGATCGGGACCCGACACCGCCGAAGAAAACACCTCACCATCCACCCTTGTGAGCCAAAGCCGCCGTGTATACAAACGGAGAGCCGCCTTCGAGCGGCGGCTTCAGGACACACGAAGCTCTTCAAATGGAGCGCCCTTTCGACCGCCACCGCGCATTGCGCCAACCTCACAAGTGTGTTCAAGGTTTGCTAGCATTTCGGTGGTGCTTATACATTGCTAAGATGCCCGTCTTCTCATTGGATGAAAATGACTCCGTCGTGCATCTTTACGATTGGTTAAAGACATAACAAAACATAAAGTTATCATAAGTTTCTTTCATAGAACGTAGGAGCAATTGAGGCCGTGGCAGTTATCAATAAAAATAATGACCTGCAAATAGTACAATTCGAGGCTCTGTGTTTTTGCCGGGACAAAATAATGCAACACACATTTTAATGAAAAGCACGGCAATGTGATGCAATATACTTTACCTAAACTTAAAAAAAAAAAATCAGCTTGTTTTTTTGTTTTGTTTTTTTAGTTGCAAGTTGAATTTGCAGAGCATTTTACACTGAGACATGTTTGAAGCGCTGTAAATATTTTCAATTATAGACGAGAACAACAAAATTTACATCAAAGATTGACCCCTTTTAGAAGAATATATGAGTAAAAACTAAATAGTAAAGCTGGAAAATCTTACGAGATAACAGCGAACCAATATTAGTTAAAAATGTCAAAGTAGACAAATTCCTGCAATTCTAAGAGTTGTATTTCTGTCAGAGACAAAATAATGCAACATACTTTTAATGAGAAAACAGGGCGATATAGTGTAGAATGCTTCACCGTATTAAAAAAAAAAATAGATGTTTTCTTTTGAATTACACGTTGAAGTTGCGGGACTTCTCGTTTTTAGCTGTTTAGAGCACTGTAAATATTTTTTTGGAAGTCATACAGACAGATTATATATAGACAATTGACCCGTATGTGAAGAACCTGGGAAAAAAGTAAACTATATATCTTAAAAAACTCTACGAGATAACAAATCACTAACAAGGTAAAAACGTCAAAGTAGCCATGTTTGTGCATTTTTTACGCACGATATATATTTTCCAAAATCCTATAAATTGTTCCATATATTGTCATTATAAACTACTATATGAGAAAAAGCTTTTGAGTTTTATATATCTTTTTTTTTTGTCGATTTTGTTCCGCCAAACTTGGAAGGAATGACAAAACGCCAAAACGGGTTTGCCGCCTTGATGTCTTTTTTTTTTTTCTCGAGAAATAAAACTATTCTCGCCAAACCTTTTGTGATTCCGTTCCCTCCACACATTGAGGAGTAACATATAAAAATACGCAGAAAAACAAAAATGTCAACTGGACACGCGTGCATGCATGGTCTTATCTGAACACACCCTTTAGGTCTAAAAATAATTTCAGCTTCGACATTTGCCGAGCTTCCTCTCCAGAAAGCGGCGATTCGCTCTACAAAGTTCTTCGGGGGAAAAGTAGACGTACTGGACTTTTCAGTGTTGCTTGAACCCTATTATTTTTGAAATAGGCAAAATTATGTTTTCTGGGGTCCTTTTTGTTAATACGAACTTCTCAATATTAGATACAGTCCTCCAATATACCATTTTACCAATAAAGCCAAGGATTTGCATCCCAAAACAATTCCAAATCAAGTACAGTTTGGGATATTTGTAATCTGTTTATTTTGCATATAACATCAGCCAAACCTTCTTGTTTTACCTTTGAAGATCAGAAAATGTGCTCCTAAAATATCCGAACACTGGAAAGACCTTGGTTTGTTTCCAACATGTTGGATTGAAATATGGACGAACACAAAATTGTTTTTGTTACCAGAAATATGGGAAAAATAAAACTTCCTAAAGGAATCGCCTGGTAGATGACAGTCTTAAGGCCATCAAAACACTTTTATTAAACCAAAGGGGCTCGTCTTGGGGAAAACATTTTTTTTTTTAATTTCTAGTACACTCACATTGACCATGGAATCTTGTAAACTTCTCACTGTGACAGCAGTGAAATTGATCGATCGTTCTTTATCTAGTGGGAAGAATAAAACAGAAAGAGGACTAATATGTTTTATATTTTTCACAAGATGAATACTTAAACCAACACGTTCTTCACGAATATGATTAACCGCAATGCTAATTTACCTAAAATTAGATTCATCTTAATGAGTTAAGTCGTTGAACGGTATACAAGTACACAGGTGAGGCTATGTTTACAATCCTGACCCGCTGTACAAGCGACTTGAAAGTCTACGAAAAAAAAATAACGCAAGACACAGATAGAACAAAGAATGGTGGGAGATGAATCACCTAGACTTCATTTCAAACTCCTTTACGCTGCTCAAGAATTCCAATGTCCCGACTACAAGTCGGAAAAAACAAAAGAGAAAAAGAAAATCGCTCATGTATGGAGCGCGCTCGGTGACATCGTGCAGAGCGACAGAAATCCCGAGTGCTTGATTTCCGGGCGGTTACTCAGCGGCCAATGACAGAGTCCTCCTCGGGATCAGGGTGCCGGTTTACAACCGCATATAAGAATGGAACGTCGGAGGACGTTCACCGGCTCGTTGAGCAAACTGAACGCAGAGACTGAAACTCTTTGCTGCTTTGCATCGGCGCCGATGCGATGGCTGCAAGTTTGCGGCTAGAGTTGCTTGCTCTGGTGGTGACCAGGCTGATGGCGATTTTCGAGGCCAGCGAGTTCACCGTAGTCGACTACACAACATGCGGTGGGTTTTTTGTTTGCTTCATTTTCAATCTCATGCTTCATGTGTTACTTGGATCCTCTCCCGCGCCCCTCTCTCCCTGTTCTCGACACAGTTAGCTACTCGAAAATTAAAGTGAATTCAGCTCGCAGCGCTATGTTTCAGAAGGATGGTTTTCACATCTGCGTTTGACTGTGACTGACCACGCCACGACCACTTGTAAAGGGCTTAAAACGGGATGACGAAATAATACACTAGCCCCCTATATTCGCTAGCCTTGAAACACGCATTATCCGCGTATATGTTACGCATTATTGTTTTATTAGGAGTTTAAAAGTAATTCTGGAGATGTCTCATAGATAGTGCATGGACTTCACCTTGCAAATACAGCGAAACTATTCAGTCCACGGTTATATCCAGATGAAAGGGGTTCCAGGCTACTTGATAGCTGGCGCCAGTGTACCAAAGTGTTTTCTGGTCATAAGTCGTCGGAGGTGGCCGTAGGGCAGTCGATCACAGTCAAACGCAATTATGGGAGGCTGTCTTTCGTTCCGTTGCAGGGCAAATGTGGAAATTCGGGTTATCAGTAACCTCCTTCAAGTTTTGACAGAATGCTGTGATAGACAAACATTCATTGAAGGCTGCTTGTGGACATGCCACGTGCGGCTTGTTGACAACCTTTATTCCATTGAAGCATGGGCAACGGACGACAAGATTAAACGTAAGCGAACAATGGCCACAAATACTGGTCTCCCTGGTCTCGAGTGAGTCGTGTATCATATGTTTCTTTTGAAATATATTTACGATGGAGGCCATTCCAGGTTCGGCTACATGGGCTCGAGGTTACGTTTTGATTTTTAGAGTTCAAAATGCAGGGTACAGGACGAAACCTGGCGTGGCCATTTTCCAAGAAAGCAGCCATGAGCAAAAGTTTTTTTATCCAACATGATTAGTTTAATTTTTCTTGTCACTAAGTGAACCAACTTGAAGCAATGCGATTGAGAAAGATACGAAAGAAAAAACAAAAACGACTGCAAATGACTTGCAAGAGCCGAGGCCTTACTGAGAGGATCACCGTATCTGCCATCTGCAAAGACAAACAAAACTGTTGAGAAACAGATTTGACAGATGGTAGCCCAGCGAAGATAAAATCTGACTTTCGCTTAGACAAGCCCATCCTTGAATGTCAAAGTGAAAAAAAACAATGTCTTAAGTGAAGGGAAGCTGGTGCATATTTAGCGTGACAATAAACCCTGAGATTTTAAAGGCTTTGGCACGCGGTGTGTGCTTTTTTTTCTTCTTTCTTACTATTTTGACATCTTTGTTCAGCCTAGCATCAATGTTGACCGCCATGCCGAATTTCGTATTGGACTCTTTCTATCCACGCACTGGTCCACGTTATGCTTTTTTTTCTTTCAATGACAAAACATTTGATAGAATGAGACGACTCGTGCCGACTGCGTGTAACTCTCCAGGAGGTGAGGCTTTGCAAGTTCGGGTGGACCCGTGCGAGCAGCTGCCTTGTTCGTTCAAGAAGGGGCGCTCAGTCAAGATCGAAATGGACTTCGCCTCATGTGAGCATTTTCTTTCTAAAAAAAACAACAAAAAACAAAAAAACAACTACAACAGTATTTTTTTTTTTCTAAAGCGGGAGTTTTATTTAAATATCTTTCAGGAACTTCGCTTATTCATGTTCTTGGTTGTGCCGCTGTAAGGCCATGGGTCAAAGTTTGCTTATTCAATTCACCTACACGATTCCGCACGAGCGCAGAGAAGCGTAGCGCGGCGCAGAAAGGTGGAAGGCAGAGTACTTGCGGTTGTATCTTGAGATAAGCTGTCCTCGTAAGTCGAATATAGTGGTGTGCAGCAGGAGGTGCATTTAAATCGAACGCAGAAACTGTAAGCAACATATCGGCGCGCAGCTGGTGGTCTGGTTACAGTGTTCTAGAGGGTGTAGTGGCAAGAGCGGCGCCCGCTTACGATGATGCGCGTAAAGACGGTCGATGTATAGATACCGCGAGTGGCGCTGGAGTTCTGTGCCCTAGGAGAATTAATGGCACGTGTGCGATGAACGAAGAAGACTACGAGGGTGACGCGGTACGCTTCTCCGAAATGTAGCACCGTAAAACTTCTTTCGCAGCTATTAAGCCTGCAGCCCAAATGATAGCGTTGCTCAACGATGTGTCAGTACTGAGGGGGGCGGGGAGTCGATATTAATTAAATAATCTCCCTCAAAACACCGGAATATTTCAAGTAGAGGATAGCACACACTCTAGAGGCATTAGTCCAAAGGCAGAACTACAATTTACTATACTTCGTTTCACCTTATGTTGTACCGCAGCGAAGGCTAGAAGCGCGAGCTCATAGCGTTGGCAGCTGCTCTTAATTCACGAGAGCTTGTGCCGCCGAGATGTGCCCCAGAGCAAGGAGCTCGCGCTTGTACCCTTTCCTGCGGTACATTATAAGGTGAAACAGAGTATACAGAACAACATTAGCAGTTGTTTCGCACCGCGAAAAGCTCCAGTAAAACCACAGTAGTAAGCGCCGAACAGCGCTGATGATGGGGCTGACGGGGGCGCTCTCCTAGGGCACAGAACAGCAGCGCCATGGTGTCGTCTACGCGCAAAATCTTCCCAAAGCGGCCGCCGCTCTTGCCACTACAACCCCCTCTAGAACACTGTAGTCTGGTGTCATAGCACGTGCGGCCAATGGTGTTGTGACGCGCAGAGGGGGGGGGGGGGGGGGGGGGAGGGGGGAGGAGGTGAAGAGGGAAGTGTTAGCGCAGCACTTCTCCTTCCCCTCTCTCGCTTCGCTCTACATCCTCCACTCCCTGTCGCTGTTCTAATGTAGAAACTGCTTATTGCGAAAGCTGCGCTATCGCAATTTCTTTGCACTTGGCAGAATGTCTAAGCCACGTGATTTTTTTTTTTTTAATTTTGTTTTCAAGTCGCGAGTTTGTGCGAGATGTAGCAATCTGCGAATATTATTCGAAAAGGTTTAATTTTTCTTGAGTGAGTCCTCACGTATTTAGAAAATGGGGTCCAGCACCATGACCTGTTCCTCGCGCTTCGAGGACGAAAGCCAGAGAATAGAAGAAAAAAAAAATAGTTTGGCAGAAAACTTTGAAATTTTAAAAGTATTACTTTTAACAGCAGGACTGCTAAGTTCAGGTCCTCAGTCTTCTTCATGCAGTGCTTACGAACCTCAGCGCTGACCTGTATGGGTAATTAACGAACAGCGACAAATGCGCCAGAGCAAAAAAAAAAAAAAAAAAAAGAGAAAAAGAAAACGCCGACGAATTAAAAATGAGACTGCGAAGATGTGTTTTTCACCACGCCCTCCTTACTTGTCTGATCTTGTACTCTGGCACAAAAACGTGTGTCAGTGCTTCTTTGAAACGTTATATCCTTACGAAATGGCAAGCAATCTCCCAGCTTGAGTACAAGAAGCGAACGCTTTATTGCTGAAATCTGCGAGTTCTGCCAGAAGGAGTTGCATGGTATCGTTGTCAAGGCTACGAGCACTTGTTGCAGCCAAGAACCAGTCTCAGGTGAGCGTGGGCATCATGGGCAAGGCCGGCGGCATGCTCTTGCCGCTCCCGTTCAACCAGAAGGACGGCTGCAAGGGCTCCGGGCTGGACTGCCCCCTGGTGGCCGGACGAAACTACACCGTGTCCAGGGCAGTCCGCGTTTACCGGATCTACCCCAAGGTAGGCTGCCACCCCGGAGGAAGCTTCCAGCTAAAAATGCCTCCAAACATTTTTTTTTAATTTAGTTACGCGGTTTTTTGGTAGACAGCGCGCTTAGTGGTTGCATGCAAAACTTTTCGAAGCTTTCTGTGGTAACGCTTGTTAAATGGGTGAGGTTGGGGGGCGAAGGGGTGGTGAAGGGGGGGGGGGGGGGCGTGAGAGGTCGCGAACTTGTGGCGAATAGACTTATATCATTAAGCGTTCCCCGCATGCATGACGCCGCCATAGCTGTAGTTCGCAAGAGGTGCAGGAGACAGCTCGCTGTAGTTCGCAAGAGGTGCAGGAGACAGCTCGCCACTCTCAGAAAAAAAGGTGTATTATTACGCCCCTTGTCCCATATAATACACCCCAAAACTTCAATTCGACGCACAGCGCCCCCTAATCGAACAGGCGGCCCCAAAGTTTACGAGGGGCTTGATAGCCGTGTGGTACAACTTATTAAAATAGCTGACGTACGTATTATTGACTACAAAAAAGACTATCGGAGTTTTCTTGGCCGTACTGCAAAAGCTCCGTGTTTTCTTTCTTTGGTATTTGATACGTACTTTAGCAATTTAAAAAGTTATATTGCATCGTTATCAAACCTCTCGTAAAATTTGGGGCCGTCTGTTCGACTATAGGGCGCTGTACGTCGAAGTGAAGTTTTGGGGTGTATTATATGGGACAAAAGGGTGTAAGGTGATACCCTTTTTTTTTAGAGTCACGAGCAGAGCACGAGAGGGCACGTGCCCTCTCGTGCTCTGCTCGTGCGGATTTTCAGCGGGGTTGTCGAGCGTGCAGAAGGAGTGTACAGATACCACGACGCATGGCAACAGCGGTTGCGTACTCAAACTAACTGGTCAGAGCCGTATATGTAGAGAGTTTGGCCATTCGTGGGAAAGTATAGGAGACAAATGAGAAGGCGCCATTGGCCGAAAGCGGGCAGGGCGTGTTTTAGGGCGTCTTCAGAAATTCAAATGGGGCCAACCAGAAGCCGGAAATAATACCCTGGCGGTGGTCGCGAGAAACAGACTTCATAACTGCATCGGAGTAACTCTCGGTGACTGAAAATATGGTGCACGTGATGTTTTAATCACGGTCATCCAAAATCATAGTGGAAGAGTGCGACTAGAATCTGCGTTCCCAGCGGTCACACTCTGTGCAAGCAAAAAAGAGTTGAACGGCGCATTCGTTTCTTGCATCCTTCTGCATGATCATGATCGAAACATGACGTGCACCTTATTTTTAACCATAAAGGGTTACTACATTTAACCCTTACGCGCTTATTAAAACTACCAAAACTGTTTCTCGCTACCACCGCTAGGGGATTCTTTTCGGCTTCTTGTCGGCCAACAGAGCATGACAAGCCCACTTTCTGCGTCTGGTGCACGCCCTGTCTCTGCCCGCGCCACCCATTGACCGAACTCTTTGTATACACGGCTCTGTAGCTGGAAAGATAGCTCTATTCGCATGGTTCTTTCTACGCGGTCTCGAGCGCTCTTTACAGAGCGCGTGAGATCGGATGGTGGAAATGGGGTGCGGTGGGCCTGATCGGCTGGTTTCTTCCGAGAGCGCCCCTCCCTCTTAAGGCCGGTTCAGACACTTGCGTTTGAGTGCGTTTGACTGCGTTGCGTCGAGAACCGAAAGCGAGTCACCGGCACATCTGTGCTTCGTATGAAGCGTGGACTCCAATTCAAGGAATCATCATGGCACGCGACATAAGCAGCAGGGATGTTCTGGTTTCTCGCTGCCGCAACGCAGTCAAACGCAGTCAAACGCAACTGTCTGAACCAGGCTTCAGAGTGCTCGCTAGCACTCTGTCTCGAGCCGTCGGAGTGCGAAGCGGAGCAGGCGTCACGTGGTATTCGGATGGGGATCACGTGGTTTTGTCGACGATGGCCGGCAGTGGTCTCCGGTGGTGTGCGGTGTCCGACACGACGTGTCTGATTCTACAAAGTGCTTGTGCGTTCGACGGTGCACGGATTACAATAGACAGGACAACATTCGCTTGTAACCGTGACAGGAAAACTCACTGGGAAGTGTTCCCAGTGCTTTTACGAGATCGTTCATCTCACGGCAGTAACCCTGCTAAACCTAACCGTCGAAGAAACAGCTCGCAAGCTTCGGCCGCTGTTTCACCGGGCTTTGTGGATGCTTCAAGAAAATGTTCGGGCTTGGTAAATGTGCGTTCGAAGGTTTGTGTCGTACAATAAAGGAAGAGTAACTATAGTGCACTGTGGTTTGTGTCACAAGGCCATATGTGCTATGCCGTGTGGGTGATGCAGGCACGATATTCTGCCGTGAGAAAAATGAGGTTTATCGGCTATTTAATTTTTGGCCTGTTCTGCCGTACGCATGGCGGCTGTCAAAAACGCGATGATTTGACAACTATTTCCAAACATTGGCGTTCTCTCTGTACTGCGAAGATCGATGTGGATGCTGCAGATTTTGTATTTTTAAACGTGCTGGAGCGTAGAACACTCTATAGTTCGTAACAGCCGTTAAATTATCACGTTGCGGGCGTACATTTTGCTAAACGTCCATCGTCCGCTGTAATTTCTTTTTCCATTACCAACGTCAAGGAATTTTACTTCCGTGACTGGTCCGAGAATCTCAGAGCTCTCTGAGCCCAAAAGTTGTGATCGGTAGAAAAGAATCCAGAGTAGCTCTGGTGGCGAGGAGGGGGCACTCTGTTGAGTCAAGGTCGGAGGAGAGAGGCGACCACCCGAATTCACCCTTAGAAATACTTCTCCTTTCTTCGGAAATATCCCAAGACGAGGATGTTATGCGACGTTGTTGCCCGCACCCCAAAAGTGCGATGCTTTCATAGCTCCGATCAGTGCTATGCAAAATATCCATGGGTGTGGTTTGCCGGCCGCCGTATTCGGCATTTCTATCCTTCAGCGTAATGTAGGCTTGAGCTTCCACGCGTGGTCGGCCAAGAAGGACGGAAAGTTGGATTGTGTAGTACCGCATTCCCTATTTTTCATTGGCCCAACGTGCCTTGATTCGCATTTAACGGGGACTCTCGCGAGTGGTGTACGTTTCAGCGCACCCTTGCTGTATTCCGTTAGAGGAGGGCGTTGTTCAACGATTCGATATGTCTCCTCGGTCCGGAAGGTCCCTATATCAATTCTTAGATTCGTGTTCCGATAGTTTAGTCCTTAAACATATTGAAGCTATACCCATTGCTAAGCTGCAGCTGCATTTGTAAATTTAAGCGACATGTAAAACACAAAAACAGATACACAGACGGATACACAGAAGCACGCGCGTATTTACACACGCACACACAGACGCACAACCGCGCGCGCGCACGCACACACACGCGTAAAACGGTATTATTTAAAGAAAGACTCAAATGACCAGTACTTTACATAACCTAATACCCCTGTGTTACGGGCACTTTGAAGGCCTGCAGAATAAGCTCCTTTAAAGAATCAGCTAGCCAGCGCACGACCTCGTGCACGCGAACCAAGCCAAGATCGTAAACTGATTTGCCGATCTTTTTTATTTTTTAAGGTGTTTTTCCTGAAAGCCTTTAACATGCCCGTAAATGTCCCAAAAACACACAATGCCACCGAAACGCGATATTTCTTTAGAAAGAAATTGACCTGAGTGCTGGGATACGCGCTGGAAGATTTAAATATACACACCACCTGCTAGAGCAACTTGTTTGGATGTTGGCAACCTTTAACTTCCCGCTCGTAAGAAAACAAAACAACAACAACAACATAATACAAACTTTTATTCAGTTGCCTGTCAGTGCCAGTTTCAACGGTATGCGAGCGGCAGAGTTTAAAGGGCAACTCAGGTAAATATTTCCGAATTTGGGAGTACGACTGTTTTTAGCTCAGGCAGTGTCCCCTGAATTACAAGATATACTTTTTTTTTTCTTCTCGATATTGTGTGTAGTTTTATAAATATCACTGGGCCTAAAGTTTAGGTTTGGGCGTCTACGGCAAAGCCCAAACTATCTGCGATAGGGATGGCAACATTGATCATCAGCTTTAGGGCCGCGACGTGACGTTACCGTTGTTGCGCGGTATGTGTTGCCCAGTGTTGCTTGACTAAAAACCAACCCGCTTGCCACCGCTAAAGAGCAGCTAGTCGCATCTGTAAAATCGGTCTTAGCGGAGTACGCAGCTTCACTTTGACTAATATTTCGGCTGTGACCATATTTCGTGCGACTAAAGCAACACCAGCCAATTATTTTGGTTTCATTTTCGACCGGAGTTGCCCTTTAAATGAATATCCTCGAGAAACTGGAATTTATTTTGCTATTTATGAAAATTTTACAGATGGAGATTCTAGCGGTGTTCGAGATCAGAGGGAACGACGGAGAGGTCCTGGCTTGTGTGCAGTTCCCCGTGCACATACAGTGATAAAAAGAAGAAAAAAAAAAGTCCTATGTTTTGCCGGAAGATGACTGCGGTACCATTCTTTGGAATGAGCTATTGCGAATGCCGGACCTGAATAAAACGAATAATATATATATTTTTTTGCTGTTCTTTACCACACCAAATTCACCACCCAAGCGTTAAAAAAAATAAAACTTTTTTTTTTTGCCACAAGTTTGAATTTTTTTTACACGTCACTGCATGGGGGGGTTATGTGTTACAAATGCTCTCGAATACTGACTTTTTTATATATTTGTGTGCATTTTTTACTTAAAACAATATATGCTTCACACTTTCGTAGACCTGGGCATTTTCTATATTTAATTGTTTTTGCAGTGTTGCTCAAATGACCAACTGTGGCTAAGGATTTCTGTTCAATATGTTGATACTAAAATTTAAAGCGCATTTATTGTAAAAGGTTAAACAACCAATGTCTATATATTTTTATTGATCTGAGGTTCTCATCGGCATATTATTTCCTACATAAATAGTATACAGCTTTTGTGCCCATTCAATTTCAACATTACGCCGGTGTACCGAAAACTTGGGTAAAATCAAGGTAAACTAATGTTAGCACAAAAATCACTACCTCATTTTTTTCCTTTCGACAAATTGATGAAGTCTTAAAAATGTCATTATATATTTTATCACAGACTTTCCTCATGTTAAAATGAAATAGCGACCATACAAGAACCTAACACAGATAATTCCGTTTTTTCCCTCTGCCCCACCTTATTATTATCATTCTTTCAAAAATCGTTGTTAAACGGATTTACTCATGCACATCATTTCCTGGTTTATATCATTTATGACAGAATTTCACTGCACAAGTTAATAACTAGATTACATCGTCTACTTGGTTATAATGAACGTATCGTCAAACACCACTTAGCGTCAGAATTTTTTTGATTGGAACTTCTGCATTTTCCTAGATATTCGAATACGAATCTACGTGTGAATCTTTTCATGCCGTCCTATATACCGAGTGTCTCAAGTAGCGGCCAGGCTCTTTAAATCGACCGCAAAATTCGGTTTTTTCGCTACGATTTTGTGCCGCGTTGCCCACAGGTGGTGCATTTTTTCTATAAAATTCGCAAAGAGCGAACTTACCTGAGGAAAAAGTAAGAAAGAAAAGAAAAATGCTTAATTCCTATGGAAACACAGCGAAGTCACCGGTCTTCAAACCATAGGGCGCCCCATTGATTGAAGACGTGTCGCTTTGCTGGGTTTCCACAGGAGTTCGGGAAAGTTTGCTTTTTTGAAAATTTATAGAAAAAATGCATCGCCTGTGGGCAACGCTGCACAAAATCGTCGCGCGATAGGTTAAGTAACCGAATTTTGAGGTCGATTTAATGAGCCTGGTCGCTATTTGAGACACCCGATAGTTCGGCTATGGTGGCCTGAAAAGCGACCCTGATATTAGCGACCCATATAACACTAAAGGCATCGAACAGGAGGCGTTTCTGTCGGTTGTTAGCGCGGCTGGTGGCCAAAAAGGACAACTTTGGACATGCAACGCCACCAAACGATCGGGCACAAGTGCTGCGTCCCAATTCGGTAGGGCGCTATATTGGGCGCCCGAGCTCCAAAATCCGATCCAAGGATTGCGGACGTGGGCCATCTGAGGTTTGCTTGAATTATTCCCCAATAAAGCGGCGCTATATACCTGCTAAATTCAAACTTCCCGTTGCACGGTGGCGTCCGGAACATTTAAGCCAAGATCGTACCGCTACTAAGTCATGCAAAGGACAGTCTGCAGACACTGTCTGCAAACATGATTCGAACATGCGTGAGGCGTGTCCGTAGATACCTCTGTCATCATGTCCGAAACGAAAACCGCGTCTTTTGCATGACGTATACACCTTTCCAGGAAACACTGGACCCAGGGACAGCAAACGGTTTTCGAGCCCAGTCACTGGGTCTGAGGCTAGACTCTCACCGGCGTCCCTGCTAACCCTAACCGTGTGAACTGTGATTTCGATATGCGCAGTTTCAAACACTGCTGGCGGCTTAAGTATCGTCTTTTCCCGCTTTATTCCGGCTTATTTCCCGCGATAAAGTTATTTAATTTTTAAACAAAGTGCCAGGCGGTATAATACCCGTACGCATGCTGTCGACTTCAGTCAACGAGGTAGAGGGGCTTAGAGTGATAAACCGGAAGTTCGGAAGTGGCACCCCCCCCCCTGTTGCCGCCATGGTTTACGCAAATGTGACCACTCGTCACGTGACCTCCCAAGAGCCGTGGCGTCACAGGTAAGATGGCAGCGCCCAGAGCTGGCGGATGCAAGTTTGTTCGGTGCGCGGCAGCCGTGATGTGCAGCTGCTTTCCGACGATTTCGTGCTTTTTCGTGCTCGCTGACGCAGGTATAATGTGAAAATATGAAGGAATGAGACTTCGTACCGTTTTTCCGCAAGATCGCTCTGGATCATCTGGATATTAACACCTGTGAGACAGCATCAGCCGTATCGCCGTACCGGTGCTCGTATTCGGGATCTGTTCGAGGATGGATAAAACTTTGAGTGGTTTTAGCATACAATTTTCGCATTCTCTTAGCTTTGTTTGAACGTTGGAATGTCTGAGAATCGGTGCGAAAGGTATACGTCGCGTTAGGACCCAGGAGAAGTTGTTTCAGCCCTGCGTCACCGAATAACGATAGCAACTTTTAGCGAGGAAGCTCCTGCGATCTTTAACCCTTTGTGCTAATCAACGATTCTACATTCGATCGCTTTTCTTCCTTTTTTGGTGAGTGCGAAGTGCACACTTATTTTCAGCTACGAGGATGACGTTTTATTGAGTGTGGGGATGAATAAATCGTTGCAGGCACCTGCTTCAAAGCTATTTGACTTGCAATAAGAACAACTGTTTTGGTGTATGCATAGATTAACTGCAGCTTTTTCTCTTTCGTAGGATTTATTGCAGCATTAGTTTTTTTCATCAAGAGTGCATTATATTAGTCGGTCAATTATTTACTTGTTCTAATTACCTGGTAAGATGATTCATATTTGTGTTCATCCCTTGCCTGAAGAGCAGTCTTGTTGAAAAATGTTGTCCATCCCTTTCGGTCTCTTCAATAGACCTTTTTGAAAAGTGTGGGTTGCCTATACTTCGTATCATTGTAACCTGGAAAAGGGCAACCACCACAGCCCCCTCGAACCAATCAGAGAGACAGAGCGAAGGTGTGTGACAAATCTGTGCAGACGAGCACTCTGAATGACATGTTGTCATGTGCCTCTCTCCAACGTGCATCTCGGCTCACCGAGAGTGCAGCCTTTGCCAAATTGGGATGAAACGAATTACAGTAGCTATTACTCTAATTACCCCAGACTTTCATACTTTGGCCATTTGTTCGACAAGAATGTTATGTCCGCCATCACTGTGAACTCTGCTCGGCACCTATTGGACTCGAATGCTGCATTAGCATTCGACATGAACTGGGGCCCATTTGTGTGCTCCACGCCGAAAAAAATGGTAACAGTTGTGTTGGTTGATGGGGTTCTGCAAAGGGTCTATTGTGTCATACATATAGAAAGTGTCCTGCTATATAACAATGCATCAACACATACTATTAAAGTATATGCTCAGAGGTGTGTTTGTTTTTGCAATTAAGAAGTTAAATTAGTGTGCTTTAATGTTATTATAATGTGTGTAGTTTGAAGTATCCTCTCTGCAATGCCTACGAAGGCCCCTGGAGGGAATAAATTAATAAATAACATTTTCACATCACTGGAGTTGGTTTTCGGATGTGCCACATGTTCAATAGAAGTGGAATGAGTGCAGCCCAATGCAACAAGTCTGCCAGTCTGGTATGTCCCATTAATTATTATTGAAGGGTCAGAGATTCGAGTGCCCTCAAAAGGACCTGCGCGTGCGGTGAACACAATTCTTGGTGTATAAACTCTTGAGGTGTAAAGGCAAGCGGAAATATGTTTATCTGGTTAGTGTATCAAATATGTTTATTTCCACTATATTACATAATTATTGATTCTTAGTTAATGGTTCCAGAACGAGTTCTTTCTGCGACAGTCTCCTGTCAGGCGTTGAGTCGTAATACCTGGGGACCTTGTTGTGGGATGACGCTCCTGGCACGTCGGTGTCCAGTTTGGTCGAGTAGCAACTTTGACCGACTGATGCCGTCTTGTAATCATACGTCATATGCGGCCACTGACATCTGATGCACTGAAGCTGCAGGGCTGGCTTCTAATCCGCAAAATTTTCCCGGTAGTTTTCTGCATCAATGCAGCAAGCTCGGGCATGTATTGGTTATGCTGTACCGTTGACTTGATAACTGTACCTTTTGCTGTACCGTTGACTTGATAGCTGGCAACAATGTTTGTTTGCTATCCAAGCCACTTCACTTCCATTTCGTAATGGAGATTTATTCTGCATCCCGCGACCACTGCAACTTGTGTAAGTCTCATGTGGCAAAGTGAAGTCTGGTGATGCTTGCAGTCCACTTTTGAGAGCAACCAACCATTCTATTTCATTAAGTCACTGAGCGGCATTCTCCCTCAAAGTTGGAAATCGTGTGCTTCGTGGCGTGGACACAGACGATTAGTGTCAGCAAATTATTAGGTATTGTCCTTGGACGACAACCGACACCAGATCAACTCTCCTTGCATTGCCGCTCACCTGCTTTGTCGTGCTTACCTCCCGTCCAGATTGAGTAGATCACGAGCTTCGGGGTAATGTCGACACCAGGGACAAAGACCGCCGAAGATAATCCTCAATCTTCCGCGGACGCTCGTCGAGACGTGGTCGAGGGCCATTCGGCACGAATCTTTGCAGGCCAATTCATTGGTACGGGCACCTCCAGTAGACATGGTCGGCCTCATGCAGTGGTAGCAGAGCGGTTTTCGGTCGGCCATTCGCAATACCTCCGTTTTCCTCGGTGTACTTTGTTTAGCGCGGACCTACACTGGTTCTTCCCGATGTCGGGAATGCTTCGGCGTTGGGGTGTCTCGTCGCATTGGCATTCAATAGTAACAGGTAGCCGGTGGTGTTCGTTGTGACTTTGTGGCATAAGTCGCCCTCAGTTCGTCAGATGCCGCTTCACTCAAAGAAGTCTCCAGTTGAAATGCCTGTCGAACTGCTTCTGAAACAATCTCGGCGATCAAAATAAAACCCGGGCAACTGATGGCAGGAACTAGCTTCCTTATCTCCTCCCGGACACCGTTGTTAATGATGTCACGGATGCCTGGCGTCGAAGTTGCAGCTGGACAACTCGAGTGTCGAGACGCTGGGGTGTTGTTGATAGGGACAGGCTCGGGCCTGCAGTGTACATTCAATGTTAGAAGCCTCATTTACATGAACCCTTCGACTGTTGTCGTGGGGTTGCGGACAAGGCTGCTGAAGGTGTTGTCCCTTACATGAGGGACATGGGATTCTTAGCTTCTTGTCTTCTGTAGCATCAGGGTTGGCGTGGGTGCTCGATCAGAAGCAAAACATCCTCCACGAAGGTGGTGACGCTCTCGTTGGGGCTGTGTCCTGGACAGAGTCAGGAATTCGGCTCTCTCTCATCAATGTTGACTGATGAACGTGCACTTCAGCTCGATCTTGCAAACTTCTCACGACGTTAAGGAGGATTCGTGGTTCTCAAACCAGTGGCTCGCAGTTTCTTCCACGAGAAGTATAGGTTCTGCAGGAGCTGGTTGTCCATCTACCCACTGTGGCGGGCGACACGGACATATTGTTCAATACAGCCCTCGATGTCTTACGCACCTTGCGTGAAAGTGCATCAGGGTGTGAGATGCAACGGGCATGCAAACGATGGTGGGAGCGGACATGGTTTGCTGCTACAGGTTTGTCATTGTTGGCTTAGTCCGCTTCGGTTTTTCTGGCAAACGACCTAATTCCGGTGGTTCTTGCTGATAGCAGCGACTGGCTTGGATTTCAAGTTCTTCGTGGTGTATTTCCGAGTTTCGTCCTTGTGGTACTCTCTCGTCTTGCAGTTTTTCTGCCGGGATCGGGATAGGACTTGGTTCACGGCTTGCCGGGGGTTTAAGACTCGGGATAATGTGCCACCCGTGTCTTCTTATCGGGCAACCCGGCTGAGGAGCCGCCAGGGTCCACACAGAGTGAAGGGCTATGGATAAAGTGCGCAGCACCTCCACCAGAACATACAATGACAGCTGAGCATGGCCTGGAACTTTCCAGAATAGTAAATATTGATAGAAAATAGGACTGGAGCAAGCATCCGTCACAATATAACAAAACAGACAGAAAAGAGTCTATCCTGACCACTAAAGAAGCTGCATTGCTTTAGTGGCATTTTGTCCGAATAAATCCTCTCCTCCGGGGTCTGGCGGCTGCCGTGGACGAGCTGAACTGAAATCGATGTGGGACCACTTTTCTGGCAATAAGCCCCTGCAGACTGCAGTCGCAAAGCGGCGTGAACGGGTGGACTGGGTAGGTGACACGCGCGATGAAATGTCCATACAGCTTGCGATTCCCAACGAGTGTTGATGAAACTTTGCTGTCGACGAAACGAGCGACAGACCAGCGGAATCAATACCAACTGCAACACCTGTGCTCCGTGAAAATGCACGTTTACGCCGGAACAATTTGGGAAGCAGCACAGCATCACCTAAAGCATGGCATAGGAACTACCAGCTTGCAGGCAGCTCTTCGGTACGTCGCACACCTGTGCTCCGTGAAAGTGCACGTCTACGCCGGAACAGTTAGGGAAGCAGCACAGTATCATTTAGCACGGCACGGGAACTACAAGCGGCAAGGCAGCTCTCCGGTGCACCGCACGACCAAAGTGAGCCTTCGGTCATTTGAACGAAGCGGCACCACGATTGCACACTGCCAAGCACGACTCACGCAATTTCCGTCGCTAAACTGTGTATCGAAATATATTGCACACGCTTTACTGCAGATCTCGAGGGTTCCGATGGTCAACGAGAGCACAGAAACGTCGCCTTAAAATTTATCCTAGCGGTGTCCGAATCAATCCGAGGTCCGAGCAACGTAAGGCCGACTGTCTCCTTCGTGGCAATATCCCCGTCGGTCACTAGCGAAATGCACACCGTTCCTCCGTATTTTCACGTTATACCTACGTCAGGCACCACGCTGAACTCTGAAGTCGCTTTCGATCGGCCTCATATGACGGCTTTCGTGTCTGAAATCAGCTCACCGAGACGAACGACAACCAACAAAGCATCCGACAAGCTCCGGCCCAGCTGAGGCCAGCCGCTGCATGGGCGCTGCCATCTTTCCTGTGACGTCACGTCTTTGGTTTGGTCATGTGACGAGTGGTCAAATTTGCGTACAATGGCAGCCGCCTTATGGGGTTCACTTTCGAGTGCAGACCGGAACCCCGGTTTATCGCTCTAAGCCCCTCTACCTCGTTGACTTCAGTGGACATATGGGTTTGTGATTGCCACTCATAGATGGCGCCACCGTACCACTAGTGTTGATATATTCAGCATCTAAGATGGCAACTTCCACGATTTCCAAATAAGGGACGTGCATCCTTGCAAAAGCGTCGTAAACTGTTGAAAAAACTGATTGCCCCTCCGTTAAACAGTTTCATGCCTTCGAGGAAGTCTTGAGGTGTAATCTGTATTAATATGAGTGTTCAATAAGTCTTCATTGCTCACCAAGTGATCTATTTGTGACTTGTTCACTCTGGTGGACACCATGAACAGCAGCATTACGGGGCTATGTGCTATGCACAAATTGTTTTTGGTCAGCGACGCTGTAAATATACTGCAATGGTCCAATTTTCTGTTGTAATGAATAAAGCACCATAATTCTACATATTCGAAGGAAAAAGAGACTATATTTTTTTTTGCTTTAGTGGCAAACCGTCTGCTACCAAATCGCCTTTGAGGGAACTAGACATCGATGCTTTATTGCATATTTCACTATCTGACTCAGGAATCAATGTCCTAATTAAAGACGGTCTGCCGTCAGGAAGTGATGAGGATTTTTTAGAGAGCGAGGATGATGACATCGATTATGCCATAGAGGATGATCAAGCCGGTGTGATGATACCTGGGAAGATACCAGCCAAAATGATAAAAGTGATGATGACGATCGTGACACGGAAACCCAAGCTCCGTCTACAAGAAAAAGACGTCGAGTTCAAAAGGAAAAGCCAAAGTTATGGTCATGGGATGAAAGGGATCTTGTACCTCCAGAGCATGCTGTCCAGTGGAGTGGGCGTTCTGTAATTAATAAACTACATTCTTGAAAGCTAAGAAGATGATCCTGGGTCTCAGCTCAATACTAATGGTTGCCAAAACGCAAAATTTTATGATTTGCAGGGACATTTTCAAAGTATGCAACAAAGGATATGCCTATATTTTCAGTAGATGGCGCTGTATTTCAGTCTTCCGGACAACTAGACAAAAAAAGTAAAAAAAAGTGAGAAAACCAAAACTAATGATCAATACAATTATTGCGTTGTTTATTGCATGAAGCACCCGTCAACAAAGGGTTAAGTCCGCCCTACATGGCCGTTCGTTCCAGAAGGAAAGTTTCCTTTTTTTCAGTCTTTGTTGAAACCCCGGTATATTGCGTTTTAGTTTAAACGCATTCCTGCATGCAAACCTGACTGAGCTCAAACATTCCGAACATTTTGTTTAGTTTCGATTTCACTGTACGTTCTAATGCGGCATAATTTCAAGCTCGACTAAAGCCTTCAATTCAGCTGAAAGCTGCACGTTGGCTTTACATTTGACAGGGTTACTAAAGGTACCCTTAGCGAAAAGTCGTTCAGAATCAGTACACTCGAAGTGTACTGGAGTATACTAAAAGTATACTTTCAGGGCGGTCTTTGTACTGATTGTATACTTTAAGTGTACTTAAAGTATACTTCCAGTAAAAATGGCGGTGGACTGAAAGTATACTCATCCGTACAAAACTAGTACATGTAGTAGAATCGTAGTGTCCGCGGTAAAAAGTAGTTCAAAATCAGTATACCGAAAGTGCACTTAAGTATACTAAAGGTCTACTTTCAGTGCTTGCAGTCGGTGTACTCAAATTATAATAACGGGTATATATATATATAGTGCGATTTTTAACATCAACACTTTAAAAACGTGATAGATAGGCCGATGCCGTTTTCACAGAATATTTGTAGAGCTCGGAGGAATTTAGATGAGTAAATAAACGTAACAGTACGTTGTCTAATTAACTTTTTTTTAACTTACAGTGTAATTGACCATGTTGAATTTTCAATTTTAAAGGGGCTATGAATAAACTCTAGCCCAACTGAAACAATTTGCGAAAAGGTGACGAGTTTTTGGTTATTCATAGCTAAACCCCTGCCTTTCGTCGCCTGATTAAAAACAGCGCACTGGACAGAGCGCAGGATGCTATTCTTACGTATTCCCTTCAGTCGAACCGTTGGAAGTATGATGCTGGAGCATCCACCAAAGGCACGCTTTCAAAAGAGTACAACTTCGTTCATGCTGAATGCGACAGCACTTTATGAGGGTTGTAACTTCACTAGAAAATTAAATAATGCATAGAACTCCAGTATGAGAAGTTCTCGCTAACACAAACAAACATGCCATCACCGATATGCCATGTCAAAACTGCTAATTTCACTCTCCACTTTGCCCGCCCCTGCCGCGCGTGGTTCTTGAATCGAGGGAAAAAGTGCGAAATTTGATAAATAAATATCTTAAAGCCCCTTGCTGTTTCGTGAATAGTTTTGATTGTGTTAGGCTCCAATAACGACTGCCTCTAAAACAGAAATAATAAAAAAAGTAAATTTACGGATTTTAATTACTTAAAAAGATGTTGCCACGGTTATTCACCCATGTAATGTCCGCCGAGTCGCACGACACACATGAAGAGTGCATCAACATGACATATGAGCCCCCAATTTTCCCGAAACCAGTTGATCAAAAAATATCACCGGGTATAGCTGACGTAATGTGACAAAGGGATGCTTCATTTCTCATTTCATTGCAGACCACGTGGTCCAAACGTTCCCCGGGGAAACGACCGGCACTGTCAGAGCATACTTACGTCGCAAATACAACATGGACTTACGCCGAAAAAAAAAGCACAAATAGAAAAATTAGCTACATCGTACGCCACGGAAAGTATCGTTATCTAACTTGTCAATAATTATTTTAGCTAGTCATTTCTACTATATTTATCAATTTAACAGTCTACTTTTATTGCAAAGAGAGCTTTTATTTTCCCTGAGCTGTATTTGTTACCTTTATTGAAGAATAAGAATTTACTGTAAAAAAACTGTTAGCACTATTCGGAAGCTGGGCGATCGAGGGCAATCGCACCAAGTGTTTAATGCTGCTGATGAAAAAGCATGCACATGACTTTGTTTTCAAAGTGCACCGCCACTTGCGTGCTGCCCCATAGGCTAGTAGACAAATTACGTTTGCAGGATAATCCGGTGTTTTTGTAATGCAGGTCTCAGCGTAACTATACGCTGTTTCAGATATCTGCATCCACAACAATCAAAAGGACAGGAGGCAAAAGAAACCACGGCTAATAATGGGGACATAAGATCCTCCACCTTGCATGGTCGCATGCAGCGCAAATCAACTTCCGAACCGCGTAAGCGGAGTGATGTTATGAATGAAAGCTCGCTCTGAAATTGGCTGGAGAAATCGGCGCCTTTATGTAACAACCTCAAGCTTTCACCGAAAGTGTTTCATGGTGTAGATTTATCTTGCAAAACTCTGACATCTCAATTCACGTGAAAAGAGATTGACAATTGCAACAACGAACAACACCGTCGATCGAGATTTCCACACTGTAAAAAATCGACGTAAATTTAACGTGTCTTTCCCTCGTCAAAAAAGACGAGCACGCTCATTGTTTCAAAACACGAGGTTGCCCTCATTATTTATGTGCCGCGAGAGCCGATCCTTCCAGAAAAGCCGAAATACGAGCGGTGCAAGCATGCGCTGATGAATCAAAATAGCCTTGGCGACAAGGGAGAAATTGCTTGAGATAGTTTCGGTTTTACACTGAAAAAGAAAACCGAAAGTTTAGATAAAACCTAAGATAGACTAAAAGTTTTGTTAATTTTTTACGAATATAATAAAGTGATATTATTATTATTAATATATTGATTTGCTTAGTTTTGTCTTCAAAAAAAAAAAAAAAGAACAAAAAGAAGAGACATTTGAAAACTGCGCAAGACCATCGCTATTGCAATCAGCTTCCGCGGCTTCCGTTCGGCCCGTTCGGCCGCCGTTGGAGTTCCGGAGAGTTCGAGCATCGCTTCCTTTTTACGTTTTAGCCGTTTTTGCGGATATTTTAGATACCTTACTGACAAATACCGTGTTCAATAATAGCAAGCGATTACTGAGAGCTGTGAGACGCAGCGTCGCAAGTGGCGGACAGTCATGGCCGACTGGTGCAAGCGAAGGTGAGTAAGTTCCTTTTGTTTCTGCGAAGTGCGCCGCTGTTTCAAACTTTGTCTTGTACCGTGTGCTTGCTAAGCTATGCTTGACTCTCACTATGCTCTACCCGGTTTTATTTCGTTATTTGAAAAGAGCGTATCTTCAGAATTTATGGCTCTCTCCGCAGAGTGAGAAAGATTCGCGTGCGGCGGAACCGAGGGCCAGCCGAGGGCCTGTCCTGGGCGCCGTCCCTACGACGGTCGCCCGACGACGCTTTTGCGGAGCGTTCAAGTACAGTCTGACGGCAGTTCAAGCAATCACAGGTCATGCTAGTTCTGACGTGTGGTTCCAACAGTCTCTCGTCAACGATTTGTTTCATAAAGCGGGAGCGTGAAAAACGTTACAAGAGCGAGCAGCATGATTTCTTGCCCGTGCTGATGCCTGTGCCGTAGAGACGGACGATCTCTTTGCGTATGCCGAAGCGGCACGCTTTCCAAGTTTGCGATTTTGTGTTGTGAATAAAGTGAGTTTGGATGTCACGTTTTTTAGTGGCGGCGAAAGCCGCTACGAAAGGCAGAGCAGTTAGAAAAAGCAAGAGGATGAAAAAAATGTTAAAAGGACCTGAATATTCGATGGGGTTGAAAGACTACCAACGTACCAACTCGCCCAGTTATTCTTTGTCAAAGAATAATCGCCAATACTAATAAATTAAATAAATGCCAACTTTTAATTGGTTAGAAATTTATAAGTGATGCAGTACAGCCCTACCCAGCTCTAGTGCTTTTATGATAACAGATGATGTGTAAATGTGTGTAATGTTCATAGCAACCATTTATGTGTAAAGTTCATAGCAACCATTTATGTCCGGCCCATTATATTGAATCTTTTCTCTAAAAGCTTGAAGTTATATAAAAAAAGTATTTATCGTAAATTAAGCCGCACCACTGAATGTGTAATAGCGTATGACTTGTATGTGTGTTCACAGCAAAAGAAAAGGAGGCATTAAGAAAATGCCAATCATTTTGTTTGCTCTGTGTTAGAGCCTCTTTCAGGTATCAGGTTTTCAGAAACGATATTGTCCGATTTTCCTCGCCCTTTGTCAGGATGAAGTTGTTACTATCTTGCCTTCCTCACATAGTTGTCCTTTGAGCGAATTATGTGATGTTATATCATAGAGTGGCATAGGGTAATTTTCTCTTCTCTTTTTACGCAGGATGTAATGGCATACCATCATCAAAAACGAGAGTGTACAGTGAGGCAGGCTCGGAAACTTGAATAAAGTGATAAGTAGGATTCCAATTTCTGTCTTATCAATTACGCGAAGAACACTGATCATAATGTTTGTATGCTACACATACATACTTTCAGTTGAAAAATGCAGTGCACCTCTTCTTTATGGCTTTTGTCACACAGTTTCAGAAGACGCCGGTACGTCATTCTCACGAGGAATAGAGCTGCCAAAGATTTCTTCGTTAATTTCCTGACTCATTTTTAAGAGTGCATCTCCCGATGGTGGCGCCTCTGCATTATGATCATCAATTGAGTTGTCAACGGCGTTTCTTAAGATTTCACGAGAATGGAGCTGTATGAGATGAAATTTCACAGGTTGGGAATACAGCCGTTCAAAAAAACACCTTTGAAAAGTCAGCTTTTTAAATGCAGGCGCCGATTTTTCTGGTCAATTTGAGACCATTCTTTCCATTCAGAATGCCCGACATACACGGCGTCCCAGATAACTTGCACCATACTTAAAAAGCACCAGAGGGCTCTGCAGGAGTAAAATCAACTGTCGTTAGCAAGTGTCTTGAGAAAGTGCACAGATTTTTTTAATGCGCCTGGTTATGTAAATAACTAAGATTAATGAGCTAACCTTTCAAATATTCTTTTAAGGGCCAAGATATCAATTGTAAAGTTGCAGGGCGCATTGAGAAACACCTAATTAAAGTGTTTGAAACATAATACGTTTTCATGATTTTTTCCGGCCTTCAAAGAACGCACATTCGCGGCGCGCTCGCACGCCGTGATTGGGGAAGCGAGTTGTCACGCGGTATTTTTTTGTATTTCGCGGGCGTTTTTTTTTTTTAAGGCTAGGGAAAAGGAGCATGCAAAGTGCACCTTGTTGAAAATGGTTTAATTGGGTGTTTCTTAATGCGCTCTGCAACTTTGCGTTTCACACCTCAGCTTTTAAACGAAGATTTCAAAAGTTAGCTTGTTACTCTTAATTAAATAACTAGGCGCACTAAAACAATTTCGTGCACTTTCGCAAGAGACTTTCTAACAGTCTACAGTTGGTTTCACTCCCGCAGAACGCTCCGTTTTTTTGTTTTTTTTTTAAAGTTTGGTGCAAGTTATCTGGGACACTCCGCATACATGTACTGGTAGTGTACATTTAGTACACTAAAAGCATACATGTAGTGTACTAAACGTGCACTTATAGTATGCTAAAAGTACGCTCGATGTGCACTTATGGTATACTACATATGTACTTGGGCTGTACTAAAACTATACTATTTTGTTTCATAAAAGTGTGAAACTAGTACGATTTCAGTACATACCCTAAGTTCACTATTAGTATACTTTCAGTATACTGATTTTGAACGACTTTTCGCTAAGGGTACGTTTATACTCCAACGTAACGTCGACGGGCGCGGCGTAGCGCACCGCGCGCAGATACTGATTGGTCGCAAATATTGAGTTCCTGGTTCTCGACGAATAAAAGGCGCGCGTTCTGCGCTACGCTGCGTTCACTGCGCTCAACGTTGGAGTATAAACAGCCCTTTAGTTCCACTACGGCACCTTTATTCGACAGGACCATAAGCAAAGCTTGAGCTGGTTCCTTGAGCTGGCAATTTTGTATGTACTTAAAAGTTGGATGGCAGAGATGTCCTCACTCTACACTCCGTTGTGCTCTAAGCGGACAGGGCGCTGGGAGCTACGCGCAAGCCGGCTCAATCAACCATCTGCCTTTCATCACCTGATTTGTCACTCGGCGCGTGGGCATGAACGGGAGCGTGATCACGTGAAAAATTATCGACGTGTGAAGGCCGGTCCAACAAACAAGATTCCAGAATGCGGATACCGGAAACAGCAAATTCTTTACGACTTAAGCTACTCCTAGTGGGGCTCAATTTTGCAGTTCACTATGAACGCTTACTAGCCGCATGAAGCCCTCAATAGCAAGGCGCGTTTTTTTTTGTCTTGCCACCCGGTCGCGAGGTGATGGGGTAACAAGGAAAAACGTCCAGAGAGAGGAAATCCGACTGAACGGTGCGAGTCCCCGAAAGGTACATACATTTAACTCCGAATCTGGCTAGCAGAAGCTTCAAAACGTCGTTTGTGGTGTAACGCGACTCACAAAAGCTGTGCAGCTTTCTGAATTCGCATCAAACAATCCGCTACTGGTTTCGATGGACAGCGATTGACAGGTCTAGGTGTTGGCCTCGAGACCCAAATTGAATTGTGCGGAAGCGTGATTTTGTTTATCCATGGTTCTCTACGAGGCACGTGTTGATTCCGTCTGTCCACAACGCGGGTGTCCACAACGCGGGTAGTGGTTTTGGTGTCTGTCGTCAACCAAGGGAAATTCTAGTTTGCCGACGCCAATTATTTGTGTCCACTCCACGAAGCACAGGATTTTGAACTTTGAGGCAGAATGCCGCTTTGTGGCATGAAGAAATATCATGCTTGATCGGTCTCTAAAACTGGACACCAAGCACACCCCAACTTCACTTTGCCACACGAGACTCACACAAGTTGCAGTGGTCACAGCATGAAGAAGAAAGTGGCGCTGCGGAATGGAAGTGAAGTGGCTTGGATAGCAAACAAACATTCCCAACAGCCATCAAGTCAGTGGCAAAGCAAAAGACACATACCACGTAAGCAATACATGCTCAAGCGTGCTACATTGATGCAAACAACTACCAGGAGAATTCGCGGACTAGGAGGAAAATTTTCGGGTTACAAGTCAGCCTATACAGATGTACAGAAGCCGTCATATCATCTATAAATAATTATATTTGAGTCAGTAAATGTAACAGGAAAATCGTTGTGCAGAATTCAAATTGAACGTTAGCAGATAAAAGCTTACACGAAGAAAATATATTAATGGAAATATATTTTAATTTTAATGGGTGATTTTAATTTACCTGGCATCCAGTGGTGGTCTTTTTCGCTATCTGGTTCTTACGTTCAAATATCTAGAGAGTTAGTGCACTTTTCGTTGTCATTTGGTTTAAAGCAGATTGCACAGGAGAGCACGAGAGAGTTGTCAGTTTTAGATTTGGTATTTCTCGTATACCTCTTCTAGATAACCGTTTTGAATGTGAACTCGTTGACGGTATAGCTGATCATAAGGCAGTCTCTGTTTCTGTTGCTTGTTCTGTTCCTAAAACACGTTTTGCTTACCACATTTTTCCTGATTTTAACCGTGCCGATGACGTGTCCACAGCTGACTCATTAAGCTATTCTTCTGAAGTGTTTGAACAACTTATTATTTCCAGTGACGTGAATGTACTCGTTACATTTTTTGAAGACTTGGTTAAATCGTGCATCCAGCGAGTTGTGCCACTTAAAACTAAAAAAAAAAAAATAACATTGTCACTTTTTGTATAACAAGGGAATTATTACATTTATCGCGACGGGTCGGCAGACTGCGGCGTGGAAAACGTTGCGCTGACCCTGTAAAGACTGCTCAGTTTATTCAAGCTAAGGAGGAACTCCGACTTAAAACTAATTCCGCGAAAGACTTCTATTTCCGTGTTACATTGCAAAACTTAATAAAAAGCAACCCTCGACAGTTCTGGAAATCTATTTTACCAGGCAGCACGACTTCAAACTAACGACGTAACTACCATGGACGCGCTGACAATCGCTACAGCGTTTAATACATACTTCCGGTCAGTATTTACAGTAAATAATTTCGAAGTTCCTTCTTTTACTCATGTTTCGCAGTCTGTGGTTGACGACATAGATGTGAAAGTTCTGGGTGTCCTAAACTCGATTTTGAAGTTAGATACTAAAAAAAAAGTCCTGGTCCTGATGACATTCCTAATTCATTTATTGTCCGGTTCTCCCAAGTCGGTATCTCACAGTTATTTTTCAGAAATCACTGTCAACGGCCACAGTTCCTTCATCTTGGAAACTCGCAAAAATCATTCCCGTATACCAATCTTGCCACTCACAATCACTGTCGAACTACAGACCAATTTCTAAAACGTCACATTCATGCAAATTATTGGAACATATAGTCTACAGGCATGTAATGGAGTTTGTCGATACTAAGAATATTTTGTGCGACTTCCAACATGGTTTTCGACGCGGTTATAGTACTATGACATAACTAACAGAATTTATTCATGATATCGGTCAGTCTCTTGATCTCGGTAACCAAGTTGAATCGATATCTAAAGATTTGTCAAAGGCTTTCGACACAGTTCCTCATTCTAAACTCCTACACGAGCTTAACCTAAATCTAAATAACCATCACTTGGTCATCTGGATATCCAGTTTTTTTTCTCGTCGGTCACAGCTTGTCTACTTTAACTCATCCAAATCTAGTACAGTTGGTGTATCATCAGGTGTTCCACAAGGATCAGTTCTTGGACCGCTACTTTTCTTGTTATACATCAATGATTTACCACGCTATATTTACACTAAGGTACGACTTTACGCTGACGACTGCGTACTAAATCACGTGATAAACTCCTCTGATGACCATATAACTCTTAACAATTCTTTTGTGAATTTTTGTACGTGGTGTAAAACCTGGCAAATGAACCCTAGCTTTCGTAAAACCGTTTTTATGACCTTTTCTAGGCGTTCATCACCTTCTCTGTTTAATTATTCATTTGACAGGTTACGCCTAGAAAGAGATTTTGAATATAAAAATCTTGGCCTCCTTTTCACGCCCGATTTATCTTGGTCTAAGCACACTGATACGGCATGTAACACATCTCTTAAAAGACTGGGATACCTGCAGCGTACCTTACGTGTGGCACCACAAGATACTAAGCTTTTAACTTTTAAAACTTTGATTCGCCCAATCCCCGAATATGGTTCTATTATTTGGTTTCCCTACAAACAGTCCGATATAAATAAAGTCGAATCAGTTCAAAAGAAATCGGTACGTTTTGTTTGTCGTCGGTATGACAGAAACTTTTCTCCTTCTTCTAACTTTTCCGTGTTAGGCCTCAGACTTCTTGTTGAGCGTCGTGGTATTGAGCGCCTAAAGTCTTTGTATTTCATGATTAACTCATCACGTTCTCTCTAGACAACTACATAAACTACAATGTATTGTCGGCTTAAAACTTGCGGTTGGTCTTAAACGACTTAAACGATAACAACCGCGTATGCAAAGGAAGCCGCCTTAGCTTATGGTAAACGGACTTACTCTACAAATTGCCGTCAGTTTACACAGTTTAGCAGCACCCGAAGAAAGGCGCAGCATACACCGCGGTATCCTCCTGTTTACGGCACCTGGTCAAAGCAATATTGCATGATTGGCAAGTCACAAATTTCTGTCCACTGTTATCGCACGCGTTAGGCCGCCGGTGCTCCTTTCTGCCGCAAACACCAACGAAATGCGCATTGGGACATAAATCAGCTGGATTATTAACTTCGTCACGGATACTGAAGCAGCTACCCGAAGCGCCCAAGCAAAGCGCTCAGTTACCCCGGTGGACGACAGCGCTAGCGGCGGCTTGCTATGCAGGCAAGAGGTTGCGCGGAACGGCTGAGGCACGCTACAACGTGCCAAATTAGAAAAAAAAAAAAAAAAAAAGTTTTCTTTTTTACAAAAGAATTTACTCCCTTTAAACTTGCAGAATTGAATGTAAATGACGCGTACTATCATATGAGCGATACCCTGTATTTTTCCTTGGACCGCTTCAAGGCGCCATTGATGGCCGAACATGCGCTAAAAACACGTTTTGCAGAGATTTTATATTTTTTATTGGCACACTGCGAAATGTTTTGTCATTTAAATTTTTTTTTTTTCAGTAGCACAGCTCGGCGAAAGTGCATAAATAATTCTAGAATGGTCCAAAGGGTGTTACTGTTTTTATACAAAAAATCTCAAATCATCTCAGTTTTGTGCCTTTTATGCAAATGATACTGAAAACAAAACATGTAAATACATAACCAAAGCAAAGACATAATATTGCCCAACTATTCCAGAATCAAACAAACAAAAAACGGTGAAAATGGAAGCAGATCTCGATTTCTTTTGATTTTTCTTGTGCTACTCATTTTTACCCACAACTGCCAAAATAAAGTTGCGATTCCATGTCGGCCGAAAACGTTTTCTTTTACCAAAAATGCTTGGGCAAGTGACTACTTCGGTTACAAGTAAAAGCTAAGAATTTTTTAGAATTAATCCGAGATTGTCGAGCCTACACCTTGTTACGTTTGAGGACACCCCTGTTGTTCTACCGTTGCTATTTTTATTAATTTTGTTAAAGCTTTTGATCGTGTTCTTCATAACAAACTAATATACAAATTAGAAACTATGAATATAAACGCTTCTATTATTCAGTGGATAGCTGCTGTTTTAACAAGCCACTCTCATTTTGCTGGAACAAGCGCGTCTCCTTCCTTATGCCGGCAAAGTCCGGAGTCCCTCAGGGCTCTGTCCTTGGTCCGGTATTTTATTTTATAGATAAATAACCTAATATCTACCACACGTCTCATCGCGGATGATTGCGTCATTTATCGGGTCATTTCTAACGCCTTGGATTTTTGCATACTCTAGAGGAACCTAGACATTGTCCAGCATTAGACACCACATGGTTAATGCAAATAAACACTAACAAAACTGGAGCTGTCAGATTTACAACAAAATAACAAATCACTCATCACGTGTACATGATTTGAGAGGACCGTATTGAAAACGTTACGACAATCAAATACCTCGGCGTCCACCTAACAGCTAATGTATCATGGAACCATTATATAGAACATGTAACCCGCAATTCATCCAGAACTCTTGGTTTTCTTAAACGCTCTTTATTTCAAGCTAACTACGAGACAAAACTCATCGCCTATACCAGCCTCGTCAGGTCACCGTTGGAATATCCATCCATCATATGGCACCCTCACCAGCTTTGCTTAAGCAACCATATTGAGGCAGACGAAAAACAAAGCTGCAAGATTTATAACCCGCGATTGCTCCCGTACTTCCATTGTGTCTAACATAAAACGTAACCTCAGCATAACCAAACTGCAGTACATAAGAGGTATTGCTTGCATGTCATGTTTCCACAAGCTCTATCTAGGATCATTTATCTCCCTTTAGGACCTCATTCATTCAGCCTGCTCATCCCATTTTGTCTCGTGTACATCTTCACTTCAAAGTATCGCCCATCTTTGCCCGCACTAACTTGTTCAGGAATTCCCCCCTGGTTCTTGACATCTCCGAATGGAACAGCCTGCCCAGATAAATCGCGTTAATCACTTCACCTGATATGTTCATTAGTTCTCTAAGTAATATATATGAACTTATATAGTGGTGCTTTCTGTCATGTTTTCATTCTGTGTCCTTGGTATTTATATTGTTTACAGCTTGTTTAACATTTTTATGCCGACTATGTAATCGTTTTTCTTTTTTTTCCATTTGACCCAATTCTAGTGCGTACCAAACTTTGTACAGTTGCTTCTCACCCTATGTAATGCCCGTAAGGACTTTTGGTGCAAGTAAGTAAATAAATATATAAATAAAACATGTTCATGCACTCGCCCGAGCAGTATCTACAAACCGGGCGTTGCCGAATGGGGTGGAGATACAGCGGGACCCAGAGCCCCAGTCACCCACTGTCCCGCAGTCCCTCCTAATCCTACACGATACCCGTAACAACTATCGCCTAGTACAGAGTACTTCCGAGCAACCCGCCGGGCTCTGCCCCCTCCACACCGGGATCCAAGGCGGGGCCGACGGCCTGGCGACAGCTCCAAACCTATACATTCTCTAACCTCCACCACCATCGCTGGCTCCCCAACCACAACCCTAAATGTTTCCGGGATGCGGCAACGAAGGCCCCGACCTGTACCACTCCGTCTGGAAATTCCTTCACCCTCCCGAGGCAGGTATCACCCCCATCCCTTCCCCCACCTCTAACTCCTGGGAGGCGGCCCTACCCAACACAGAGTTCAAGGGCCAGCAGCGACTGGTTGATCGGGCCAGCCGGATCGCGGCGGTTAATGAAGCCCTGGGCTAAGGGCACCGACAAGGAACCGAAAGTCCCTCCCCTCCAACTTTTGGATCAATAAAGTGTATAATGATGATGATGGTGGGCATGGCTTGCGGCGCGCTTTTTACGTGGAATTTTCACGTCGGGCTAAAGAAACATGAATATGATTCAATATCTAAAACAGCTATTTGATTTCCGCAAATTCATTCAATTGGTCTGATCTCTAGTCGAAATTCCCTTAAAAACTGCAGTTTTAGCATGAGCCTATAACTAATATTTAAAACGTTAATTAACCGATCAAGTTAATTAGCCAACTTACGATAACGATTATTCTATAATCTAATGTTCGTCAAGCCTGAAAAATATGTCGTGAAAAGGGCAATCGTCTAAACCTTGACCTCTTGTTTTATGTGTTTGAAGTAAAATAAAACGTATGTGAGCTGTCCCAAGCGGACCTTCTGCTATAAAACGCGCCGGCAAAATCGGTGCCTGTTCATAGAAAGCTCAAACATACACCGAATGCGCACGAAGGAGGTCACTTTTACCGTGTGAAATTTCAAGGTGTAGTTGTTCTCCTGAGAGAGGTCAGAGAAAAACACTTGCCAAAGTCAAGTTTGAGCGGGTTCGGAGACGACCGAATGAGCGTCGCTCTTTACTTGTGGCGCCATCTCCTGATAGGCGCAGCGAGCAGACAACAGAGTGCGTCGTCTGCTCGCTGTGCCCATCAGGAGATGCCACCACAAGTAAATAGCGTCGCTTAGGGAGCCCGTATTACAGGGAGTTTCCAACTGCCCGATCGCGCGGTCACGTGGTTTATACGCCTCGCTGGCAATACGAGCTTCGAGTTTTCACCAAGCGACAACGCAGCGCATGCGCATTTTTAACAGATCTTCGCAGGAGGCGTTCGTCATTACATTGATAGGCACTCTCTTCAGTGTAGGCTCTCAAGTGATGCTAACTCAATAGTCTGCGAACAAGCCCAACCTTTGCCGAGGTTTTTGCACCACCTTATTTTTTTACAGGAAAACACCAAGCCTCGAAATTTCACACAAATTGACCTGCTCGGTGCACATTGGGTGAACGTTCGAGCTTTTCATGGGCAAGCATATATCATATATGTGTGTGGGTGCGCGCGCGTGTTTGTGTGTGTTTCTGTGCGTGCGCCCGCAAGACTTTCATGTCTCCGTTTTTCTCTGTCCCGCTCTGTCTGGTGTGCAATATGCCACCGTGTGGCCAATGAACGAAGCCTAAAGCCTCGGTCACACTTCGAATACATATTGCAAAAGACAGGGTGCGCGCCGGAGACTATGTATCCCAGAACTGTCCGCAAACAAGCGACTCATACATGTATGAGATACCAGATTCTACCACACCGGTGATACGTTGTGCGAGACGTGCCTGCAAACCCTCATATATGAAAGCCGTGACAGGTCCTTTTCTGCAAATAGTTGGTATGTATAGAGCGTTTCACACTGGATGGATGGTTGAATATGGAAGCCGCGCTGTGATCAGCTGACGAGCTCTTGTAACGCAATAACTAAAGGCGATTGAGAATTCCGTAGTTTTTTCATAGGCTACAAACATTGGACATTGCTCCTCGTATGTTCCGGTGGTTCCGATCCGCTCACTGGCGGATTGAGCAGGTGTACTGGCATTGAGGTGATCGCAAGCGCTTCTCTCCAGCGCATGGCGATGATCTGTGTTTTTAGTTTCGAGATCTTTTGTAAAATGTTAGCTCCAACGGTGCTAGGTAAACTGACATTGTTCAGAAACCATGGTCGGCTGCTACACTCGATGTTTACTAAAAATACTCCTGCTAGGAGACGCACCGTGGCTCCACTGTCTTGTCAGACGCTTTCTAAATGTATTTATATTTTATTTATTTATTTATTTATTTATGTATTTATATTACACTCAGGGCACAAGGCATTACAGAGCGGGGTGGGAACAATCGGGATAATAATACAAAAGGAACGTCGTATACAATACTGAAACAACAGGGAATGTGAAATTGGGAATAGATGTACAAACCGTGCGCGGTCATTAATTGATGTGAGGGATGCGGCTAAGTGGTTCCAGTCTTTAGAAGTTCTGGAAAAAAAATAGCCACAATAAACGATAAAGTGGCCTAATGGACGCGGAGTTTTTGTGACGATGATTAAGGCGTGCTGAAACAAAATAGGGAGGAGGAAGGGGGTTGCTAGTTGTGATTTGAGCAGAGGAATATGACGATATAATTCGTGGAAAAGGCAGATACGAGAAACTGTGCGACGATGTGCGAGGCATGTGAGTGACAAAGTATTTTTCATTGATGTTATGCTTGCAGTGCGGTTACAATTGGCCGCTATGAAGCATGCAGCTCTGTCCTGTACACCTTAAAGTGAATCAATGGGGTACTCGGTAGAGGGGTCACAGATGGAAGCGGCAGACACCAGCTTAGACTTAACTAGAGTATTTATGAAGAAATAGTTTTAATGATGATCAAGCGAGAAAAAATATTAGGCTGGAAAAAGACAAGCATTCCATAGGCGTTGTTAGACAAATAGTTAATGTCAAGTTTCCAGGAAAGGTCAGCGCTTAAAATCGCGAGCAGATGCCTGTATGAGTCTGCAAGTTCTAGGGGTGTGTTATTAATACTATGCACAAGATTGAAGTTGGTTTGAAGTGTTATACGCATTATTTTACGTTTGTTAAAATTGAGCCCCACTGACCAGACTTCACTCCAGTCAAGCTTGAAATTTAGGTAATGTTTTAAATTTTGTGAGTAAGAGTCATTAGGTATTACATGATAAATAGCACAGTCGTCATTTAAGAGTTTGATTGAACAAGAAACCACTGATTGGAAGTCAATAATATATATTAGTAAATAGGGGTTACCCAACGAACTTCTGAGGTACTCCGGAAGAAAGCGGTGCGGAGGAGTGAGAACCATTACACGTTACAAATTGCGAGCGCTTCGTTGGAAATAATAGCCATTTAAACACGTTAGAGTCTACGTGAAGTTTGCTTAACTAAAGCGATAAAAGTTTGTATCTTGTCAAACGTTTTGGCAAAGTATAGAAATATGCAGCCCACCTGAGATCCCTGATAAAAGGTTGAATGAAAGTCGCTGATGATAGACAGAATTTGCGTTTCACAAGATAAATATTTTCTGAAGCCATGGTGAGCAGGCGAAAAATGTATAGGCTAAAAAATATACATTGCGCTGTGGCACTGACCATGGAATGTCATTCTAGTACCGCAGCGCAGACTGTATTAGGTCTAAAAATAATATCAGTCCAGCCATTCACCGAGCTCCTACGTAGATTGCAACAATTTCACTCTAAAAAAATGTTTGTGCGTCTACCTTCACGCACAACACTCGGAGAGCCTATCACCGCAACTTACGGAGGCACCTCAGCGAATTACAATGCCGAAACATATGTTTAGACCAAAAAACGCAGTCTGAGTTGTGACATTAAGCAATGCAAAACGTCACGCTTGCATTGCTTAATGTCACAACTCAGAGTGCGTTTTTTGGTCTAAACACATGTTGCGGCATCGTCATTCGCTGAGCTTCCTCCGTAAGTTGCGGCGATTGGCTCTCCGAGTGTTGTGCGGGAAAGCAGACTCACGGGCATTTTTTTAGTGTGGCTCTCTGCAGTTTTTTTTTCGGTGATGTAGATGCTTTATAATTCCTAGAGCGAAAGAAAACAAAAAATAAAAAAAAACACTGTGATATATCCGATAAATCACGATAGAGCTTACACATTTAGTCATCTTGATCTATTTGATCTCCCTAATGAAAACACTGTTGTGGTGTCCAAATAGGATCGAAGAGTAATCGTATTTTATGCCGATAAATTTATTTGCGCTTTCTAATGGCCGTAAAATTCTCAAAGCCAGTGTGATGTGCCTCTTTATTTTTTTATTAAAAGCGTGATAAAAATTACACGACGCTGATTGTGGGTACTTCATATTCCGGCAATCGGATTACAAAAGGCGCCATTATCCAATCCCAAGGCAAGTCCTCTTGCGCGACGAATAGCGGACGAGCACGCTTTTGTCTTCCGCGCGCTGAAATAGCCACCTCGCACAATAATCGCTCCATAAATGTTTAATGGCCCTTGTGAAAAAAAAAAAAAAAAATAGGCCAGCCATATGATAGTAAATTCGTGATTTTTTTTAGGACGTATAGAGCTCGCACATAAAGGTATTTCCAGAAGAACAAAACTTGAAAGGTCATTATAGCACACGTGTAACCTAGAAATGATAGGCAGTCTGAATCATTCTTCCGTTACCTGAAATCAATCTTAGCTTTTTAGGTCATACAATTTATTATGCAGCGATCGAAGCAACCTCGCATGAGGATGGCGACAGAAAGGTTGTATCAAATTATAGACCAATATCCGTTTTGCCTGCTTTTTCAAAGGGACTTCTGTCGTCTTGATAGTTTTCTCCAGAAGCAATCGTAATTACCAAATCCCAGTTTGGCTTTAGAAAAGAAATATCTACCGGATCCGCACTTCCTTTATAGAAAGATATCATTATTACAGAATATAAAATGCAAACACTTGACACTTGGCACTTCTAATGATTTTAGTAAAGCTTTTGGTTGTCTCAATCATAACATACTATTGACAAACTAAGCAGACAGGGAATACGTGATATACCACTTTCACTTTTATCCTTATACCTAAATGAACGTAGGCAATCTGTAATAATCGATGGCCGTTTCTCATCACTGTTACAGATAACGTACGGTGTGCAACAAGGTAGTACAGTGTAATCCACTTATAACGATACCAGATATAACGATATATCGCTTATAGCGATCAAATTTTTTAGATTTGTCAATTCTCCCATCGCCCCTATGTAAAAATAAACCATATATAACGATAGAATTATCGGCGACATATCGGATACAACGATAGAATTCTGGCCGCCCGGAAGGTGCTTATCACGAAAAATTTGCCTGGAAATTTGAGAAAAATTAAAATACTTGAAGCGAACGACATGAAAACTAGTAAAAATATCAAAAACCGGTCGGCGTGGAAAGATCCGCTAGGTGACGCGAGGCGCCGCCCGATTTAAAAAGTTCAGCCTCATCCTTCGGAACTAAGTGCTATCGTCATCGAACCTGCCGATGTGGGTGAACTTTGGGACCACATAGCAGCTTCCGAGGAGAATATCGGCGGAGCTCTCTTGGGAGACTTTTTGAACGCGGACAACGCTGCCGCTTCATGCGAGGAGTCTACTGATGAGGCCATTGCCGAGGAACAGCAATCGCGACGAAAAATCACATCGAGCGACTGCGAAAGTAGTGACGACGACGGCGGCGACGAGAACACCCCGCCTCCAATGTCTTCACAAAATGCCCTGCTCTCCATCCAGTCGCTGGTCGGTTTTGTGCACGCAAAAGGACTGCCGCCAGCGTACGCGCAACAACTGGAAGCAATGCACACGGCAATTGTCAAACTTCAGCTCAAGCAAGCGCAAATTTCCGACTTTTTTAAGCATGCTTAAATTATTTTATAGTCATTTTCGTACCTTTTAATAAAGCCTTCGGTTTTCTTTGCCTCGGCTCGCGTTGTACGACCTGATTCACTCATCGCCCGTAAGTAACTTCTCTTTGTGTTTTTTTTTTGTCGGTCCAGATATAACGATAATCGGCTATAACGATTGGATTTTGCGGTTTTCTCAATATCGTTATAAGTGGACTGCACTGTATTTTGAGTCCATTGCTTATTAATATTTATATCAATTATGTGGTGAAGATTTTAGAAAATGTCCTTTTTGACTTGTATGCCGATGACACCAGTCTGTTCCTCAGTGACGTGAATGCAGATAACCTATTAAAAAAGCAAGCTTTATATTGTCTAGATATTTTTGTGGTCGCAAGCAAATGATTTATATATTATTGAGACAAAAACAATGGACATTTTATTTATATCGTTCAGTAATGGAGGGTTTTATATAAATGAAACCCTCCATTTTTAATTCATACCGATTGAATTAGTGAAAGAACTTAAAATATTAGGAATTATATGTTCAGGAAACTCCCAATAGGATAAACATATAAACCAGCTAGTCAATAAATGATGCAGAATTGTTGGTGTATTTGCACGTTGTAGAACCATTCTCCCCGAAAAAATAAAACTACAAAGATATAATGCGTCATTGAAATCGCAAATATCTTATTGTAATCTCGTTTGCGGAACAACCCCAGGGAAACATAAATATTATTACTACAAAAAATTTCGCACCTTGTTGGAAATGTTCATTCCTTAGCCTACACAGAAGTTCTATTTTCACCATACAAAATGATAAATATACATAAATTTTTTAGTACCTTTTGACTCGGTCATTTCGTTGTTCTTCCCCTGAATGTATTCGTTTTCTAAAACAAACATCAGCATTGATTAAGAACATGCCCTCCATCAGCACCCGCTACTCCGAGGAATGGAAAGTATATCCGCTTCGTACAAACCACAGTTAACAGTCTTTGAAGCATAATCTACACTCATTGTTCAACAAATATAATGTAGATGACGTGGACATTTATGATATAAACCCTAAATCATTGTACTTATTTTTGTATAGAAATTTCCTTTAAACCTGTGAAACCTGGCTTTTTATGTATGTATTTTACTTTTTGCCTGTTGCTATAATCTCTGCAGTTATTTTTCTGTCCCCGTAGCTGTCTGCCAAAGTGCACGGGGCGGGGACTTCCTCAAGTCACCATGCGTTGACTTTTTGTCCGTGGCTCCGGCGTCTGCAACGTGTACAGATGCAAAACAAATAAAAAAAATAATATATACACATATTATAACAAACGGCAATGCTACTTTCGTACCTTCGTTCCGCACCTGTTTTCATTAGTGTGTCGACGCTTGCAGCGCAAAGAAACAAAATATAAAGCGAATGAAAAAAGGCTTTCCGGCCTCCCAGTTTTAAAGTCACTGCTGCGAACGCCAGCCGCCATGTCGAGTACATGCACGTTCTTTTCTGGCAGAGTGGTCCTGGTCAGCGGTGGAGGCGGCGGTATCGGCAGGTGCGTTAGCCAAGCACTGGCGGGCGAAGGAGCACGGGTCATGGTTGCCGACATAAGCCTCGAAGCGGCGCAAGCGACGGTGCAGTGTCTTCCAGGTAAGCCTCCCTCGAGAAAACTCGAATACCTGCGCAGAGCTTGAGCAAAGTCCAGGTGTCCACATTTCGGCAGCATATACGGATAGGGAATAAGTTGCCATGATCCATAGAAGATAGTTAAGTGACAAAACGCCAGTAAGCTTTTACTCAAAACACACTGCCCTGCTTTTTAAGACCGTTTTTAAGACATAATCCTTCCACACTGGCAGCTGCCACGGTTGCAACACTGGCGTCACCCACTAGGTAGCGCAAACTACCGCCCGTTACAAAGGGTATAGCCAATAACATTCATCCACGGAGCACCAAGTGTGTGATTGGATCCGAGTCCACGCCAAACGGTGATGCTGCACTCGGTCTCGATACGAGCTGGGCCGAGTTTCCGTGAAACGCTCACACAGGCTTCGGCGCCCAATAAGTGCTCAGCTCCAGGCGATACTGCGCACGCGCGCGTGGCTCATTATTGTCTAGTGGCGCGTTTGTGTTGCTGAGTTGTTAATCGTCTACGTAGGCCCGTTGCTGGAATACGTTACAGCATTTGGCAAAAAGCGCAATAAAAATTATTTGGAAATAGAAATTCTGGAATCCATGGGGGAGAAAGCTAAAATACATTGATTCTGATTCTAAAGTGCAATTAAAAAATGGTGCAGTGATTTGTGTCAGAAAGGCATAATGACAAACATATATTCGAGAACTGGTTGGGTCTATCCGCATACAGACAAAAAGAAACGTCATCAGCCTCACATCAAACAAATATATCACGTGAGTTTTGAAATAAATAAATTCTGGTTGTATTTTGAAAAAAAAAATTATTTATATTATTATTTATTAAAAATAAATATTATTTATATTATATTATTAAATATTATTTATTAAAATATTATAATTTTGAAATAAATAAATTCTGGTGCCTAGATTTGTGCGTTGACGTTTTCAGACACAGAAGAACTTTCTTCAAAACGAACATTTTACGTTTTGCCTAGTGATAAGGAATGGAAGCGGGTATAGAGTAAAAAAAAAACGTCTGCCCATCAAAAAATTACCTGCCTTTTTTTACAGCATTCATTATCCTCTAGCAGTATTCAACCAAAGTGTTACTGTTCCTGTTCCTTTTAGGAACATAATATTTTTGCTTCATCTTTGCTGTTTTAAACAGAGATCTCGAAGATTTGGTTTTGAATGCTTACTGGTTTTCTACATTCTTTTTAAGTATCTCAGAGTTCATATTGTTTTGTCTGTTTCTTAAATTGATGACGGGTTCAAAGTTCAAACCTTACGAGCAAACTTTTACAAACTGTTTCATACTTTTTCTTTTAATTTTCAGTATCTATGGATGCAGTGATCATAAATGGCTCTCCAGAACTAATGTAAAGAAGCTTGGTCTCTGGCTGTAGACATTCCTGGGACACAAAAAGCGAAATGATATTTAAATTATATAAATTGAACACATTTATTTTAGTGTTCAGTGAATTCTATTGAAGAAAAATTTGCCCAGTGTTGGGTAAAATACATCTAAAAAGTGGTTTAAGTAAAGCACAAATAATTGATAAGTGATGTACAGTTAGTTCACGGCAAAAAAAATCCGTTTTTTTTTCGCCAGGGTAAATAACCTAAGCATTACAGAAAGCTCAAACTGAGTGAGAATGTGACGCTAGCAATAGGGTAGAATGCGAAATATTGGGAACGTGACGTCATGTGGATCAAAAGATCGAGAAAAGAGAAATTCATTTATCAGCCGACATCCACCGGACGAAAACAGTGAAAACAATAAACGCCGTTGTGGACGTATGTAGCATTTATTTCAGTGAAAACAAAAACCTGTCAACAAGAAAGGAAATTACATTTTTCTTTTTTTTCAGAAAAGAGTTGTTCACCGATATAAAACCGCAATCGTCCACAATGTGAGTTTTTGTTTTAACAATATTAGGCTTAAGTGGACGTCCGCTCAGAGAAGTTTTGTCGTTCTCAAATATATTTTGATCCAGGTAACATCATGTTCTCAAACGTTCGCGTCCTGTCCAACTGCTACCGTCACATTCGCACGGAGTTTGAGCTTTCTGCGATGCATGGTTTTTTTATCTGGGTCGAAAAACGCGGTTTTCTTCTCTTAGCAGCTCCCTGTACTTCAAGCAAAGCAAAAAGTACACTGTGTGGAATGTACTTAAAGTAAAGTAATATTAATAAACAGTACGTTTAAAGCGAAGCACTAGTATATTTTAACACAATCTTTCATTATGCCCTTTAATTTGGCGCCGCCTGCACTGGCTTGCTGTGCCTAGTGGGTTTAAACGTACTAAAAAAAAGCATGACGTCAGCCCCGTAGCTCCCGCAATCCTTTCGTAGAGGAGTGTCCGCTTCCTACCCCCGTGCCTACTAATAACGAATGTCACTCGTGCCACCCCTCTCGCGTTTCGGTTTCGGCACTTGTTTAGCGCGCTTTCTGGCAGATGGCAAAACCACACCTGTTGCTCCATTTCCTTTGGGTAGTTTGCTCGTTTGTTTTGCTGTTTGCCAGAAATAGAACGCTCCATCTAGCCAAGAAAAAAGAAGCACTGACTAGCGTCGATTCTGAAACAACATGCCTTGGTCACGGAGCTCCACTTTAGCCGAGAAGGGATACAAAAACTTCTTTTCGAAAGGGACTAATGATTAGAAATATGTGACGTTGAATCCTACGGCCTTTTCGGTTTTGAGGAATCGGACGATAGTTCGATGCGCGGTGACAGGAGAGATGAAAACAAGGTGAATCCAGCGAGCATTCCATCAACTTCGGCGTTTGCACGTCAGTGGGACTCAGACCAGAAAACTTGATTTAGAGCAAGATATGACACCTGGAAGTCGAGGAAATGTTTTTGTCTTATTTTAATGCAAACTTCCTGTTTAAAATAAACTTTTGCTGTACGTTCCTTGAAGAAAAACAATGAGTAGGCAAGGAGTTGACGAAAAAAAAACAACAAACAGTGAGGTTACAGGCGAGCTGGTGATAATTAAACGTAATGTGACACCTGGACCTGTGGTGCGGAAACATTAAAGAACTTCCAAGTCAAAGGAAAGACAACATAGGATAACATTTCAAAAGAGTGAGAGTTCTTTGTTGTCATTTTCTTCGACTTGAAGGTTCCTTAATTTTTCCGCAGCGCAGTCTCAGGAGTTACATCATGATTGGTTGTCCTCTTCTAATATTTTTTTTGCCTCCTCGATTGTGCTGACGAGGCGAGGAATAGCGAGAGTTCGAAAAGCTACGGGAAAGCTTCCCCCACAACAAACAGAGCGATGCATCGTCTGCTCACGTTCCTGACGAGAGCAGAATATCTCTCCCAGTATTTCTCGAGAGTTGACCAAGCATCATTTGTTATACAAATTTACCGAGACCAAATTTGGGGAATGTACTTTGTAGTCGAAAGATATAATTCTATGGAAAGTACCAGAAGAAATACTCTAAGTTAAGTGCTAGAACATACACAGAGAATGGTCTTCAAGTAAAGTACAAGTTTTCTAAACCTAATTTACGTAGCACGTTTAGTCCAATGTACTTGAAGTACTTTCTAACACTGAATTTACGCTGTTCGGCAAAATACTCTAGGCTACAAATTTATATTTTACCATTTCACCCGGTGCTAGTAATTTTCAAACCACATTGTCCCATTCATTTACCTCCGAATCTCCTAGTAAATGCTGCTTAAACAAATAATGAAAATTATGTCCATTGATGAAGATATCTGCTGAGAACCAGAGCCCTACTACTATCAATATATCATTTAACAAAAAATTATGTGATTATGAAAATTGGTAGCGTCGAAAAAGTAGAAGCTGAAGCACCGACCTATTTATTAGGGCCTGGAGTACAAATGGAAGCCAGCATTATAACCTTATGTCTTGCGGTTCTGGCTTTCCCGTCACTTAGTACAGCGGAATGATATATTCTGAAGCGGTTTAGAGCCCTAAACAAATCGTGTAACACGTTTTTATACATATTATTATGTTGTTCGGCAGATCTGTGTGCTAGTATGTGAAACGGTAGCGACAAAACAAAAAGAGACGATTTAACAATCTCAGTTCTTCGACGAGTAAAAAATAATATGAATTTGAAATAAAAAAAAGATTAATATTTTTGTTGTTGATGAAATTTTGTGTTGACTAATAGCAACTCTATTACTGTATTGACTAATAGAAACTCGGAACAGTCCAAATGTTCGTCAAGGCAACATGGTCGAACTTGTAGCTCTTGCATTAACTGCACTTATGGTGAAGCAAGTACGATATGGCCGTTTCTTTCTCAATCGTGTGCCTTCCGCAGGTGACGCTCTGCATCAAGCAATCAAAGTCGATGTTGGCTCATCAGGATCCGTGAAGGCTCTGTTTGAGGTCATCGAAGAGACGTGTCAGCAGCCGGCAACTATTGTGGTCAATTGTGCTGCTATTCCAGCTGTTCTCCGCCCGCTCGTTTCCATGGACGAAGAACACTTGGACGATGTGATGCGCATCAACTTAAAGGTGAACCTTGGCTGGTACAACTTGACCTTGCTAATTTAGAACGCACTGCTCGCTTACCTTCAAAAGTAACCAAGATTACACGCACACGTAGAGAAAGTAAATTCTTCATCTCGAGAGGTTTAAAGGAATCGCAAACAGCCTAAACTGCGCATCTTCGCTTTTCGGCCACTGGCATTGATATTCATTCTGTAACTAAACAATCACTCTTCGCTAATTTAATATAAGTAAAAATAAGTATATATATATATATACAACACGGGCACTTTACACCGTCGTACGTGGTCTCCGAGGAGGATATAAACGAATATGTGCAGATGAATGAACCGTACTTAAGCGCGAAACACATGTACGACGAAACCGTCCGATCCGACGTCCGCCCGCGCAATACGACGGTCGGAGGCGAGGGTTTTCAACGCTCTCCGATGCTACGAAAACCCTCTCCCCCCCAAGGTCATTCCGGCAGTCCGCACGTCGGATCGGAAGGTTTCGTCGTACATGTGTTTCGCGCTTTAATCCAATGAATCAAAGAATCAAAGTTTTAATCAAAAATAAAAAAAAGGCTCCGCCGTTTTTTGGCTTTCGGCGGGTTCGTGAAAAACTTTGATTCTTTGATTCATTGGATTAAGTACGGTTCATTCATCTGCACATACTCGTTTATATATATATATATATATATATATATATATATATATATATATATATATATATATATATTTATATATATATATATATATATATATATATATATATATATATATATATATATTTATTATGAAGTTGCCCCGGACCCAGTCAAGATTCCTATTGGAAGCTTATTGTTGGGTATCCTACGCACAAGTTTGTTGTAATAAACTTCACAGTTCAAAGCTGAAATTTCAAAATTTCGGTGGGAAATTGTCTGATGCATTAACTGCATGAGTTTCCTTTCCACCTGCGGCGCACCCAACTGCATGAATCAGGTCAGAGGTAAAATATTTGCTGTTTGCAGCTGTCCATCCTAGCAACATTGAACCAACTGAACGCGTCGCGTGGGAGTGAATGTCAATTGGAGGGATCTGAAGTAACGTTCGACAAGAAAAAAAGATACTCAAAGGTGACTTCCGCTTTTAGTCAAGAATTCTAACTTGTTTGACAAAAAAATTGATTCCTGATTTTTGAAGGTTTACCTACGCGTATGTTTGCTGGGTGCACCTGTGTCAAATACAAAAATGCATATAATAAAAAAAGAAGGATAAATACGGCTGCGGAGATTGGCAGATACAATACAGTGGCTGAAATAAAACTTTTGTGTGTGTTATTTTCATTGTCTTGTCTCTCCTCATTACTTAATTCCTTCTCCGTAACTTATTTGTGTTGGAAACCCCGTACATAAAGTAAGTACTAAGATTGGTGTACTTAATACAACAAAGAATGGAATTATTGATTCATCTACAGAGCTGTATTTAATGGCAGGTAACATACTGAAAAACAAATGCACACCATCATGCAGTTAAAAATTATTTGCATAATTTTAAGCCAAAATAAATTAATTTGTTATTTTTTTCAGATTTCCTCAAGCTATATGTGCACCGCAGAGGGGAGAGAGTTAAAAATATTACATACAAAGTGCGCATATTAGTTGTAGCATTTTTAAATAAAACAATATCGGTTGTAGGAGCTGGATTGAGAGCAACCAGTAGAGACAGCGGTAGGATTCGAACTGCTTTTTATGTGCCCGCGACGCGCGAGCCCCGCCTCTTCTTCATTTTCTTTTGTAGACCGCCTTGTGCTGACCGTGAGGGTCGCTATAGGGCTCCCCCCTGTAGAGCGATGGGTGCCGGAGGAACCCAAGTGACGCGCTGGGGTCTAGGTGCAGACGCCGAAGGTGGCGATGGGGTGGTGATGGCAGAGGCGGGCGTAGGCAGGGCAGTGTCCAGGTAGGCCGGTTTAAAGCGGTCTGTAGCCACAACGTCATGATGACCGTTGATGTCGAGAGTGTAGGTCTTGACCTGGCGATCGAGCACTCTGAAAGGTCCATCGTAAGCTCGTGTAAGAGGTCGACGAGTACGATCGCGCCGTAAGAAGACGTGGGTGCACGACTCAAGGTCTTGGCTCGTGAAAATGTGTTGAGGACTCCTCTGAGCGGGAAGAACTGGTTGCAGCTCACGAATGGTTTGTCGAAGGTCTGCGACATAGCTGCTTGGTTCGTGCTGAGAGTCGGGAGAGGTTGGAGAGAAAAAGTCTCCAGGGAGGCGCAATGGGGAACCATATACAAGCTCAGCTGTCGTACAGCCGAGGTCGGCCTTGAGCGCCGAGCGAAGGCCCAGGAGGACGAGGGGGAGATGGTCGGCCCAACGTTCGCGCGGCTCGTAGGTGGCGAGGGCTGCCTTCAACTGCCTGTGGAGTCGTTCCACCATGCCATTAGCTGATGGATGATAGGCGGTGGTGTGAATGTGTCGGACTCCCAGGATGGAGACAAAAGCCGCGAAAAGGGCGGACTGGAACTGTCGTCCTCTGTCGGTAGTTACGACTGTAGGACAGCCGAAACGGGACACCCAGCCGTCGAGGAAGGCTTTCGCGACTGTCTCTGCTGTCATGTCGGGGCCAGGGATTGCCTCGGGCCACCGAGTAAACCGGTCCACGCAAGTCAGCGGATAACAGGCACCTCGGGATGAAGGAAGAGGTCCAACCAAGTCGAGGTGGACATGAGCGAACCTCGAGTCTGGTAGGCGATATGGTGAGATCGGGGTGACGGTGTGTCGGATGATCTTGACGCGCTGGCATTTAAGGCGATTTCGAGACCAGCGGCGGACATCCGCATTCATGTTCGGCCAAAAGAAGCGAGCAGTGATCAATTTTTGTGAAGCTCGGATTCCCGGGTGGCTTTTGCTGTGCAAGTGGTCGAACAGACTCCGACGAAACGTTGGTGGTACAAACGGGCGTGAAACGCCGGTTGACGTCTCGCAAGTGACGGTTGTTGGAGAGAGAGGTAGGGGAATGTTAGTGAACTTGAGAGATGCAGAAGAGTCACGAAGGCGTCGTAGCTCGGGGTCCTCGTCTTGAGCGGCTGCTAGCTCTTCAAAATCCACTGGATGTTGAACTGAAGTAATGTTTGCTACGCGAGAGAGTGCGTCAGCAGCAGTGTTTTCCTGGCCGCTGACATGTCGGAGATCGACGGTAAACTCTGAGATAAAGCAGAGGTGCCGGATCTCACGCGCGGTGTAGTCGGTGTGGTTTCGATGGAACACAAATGTCAGGGGCTTATGATCGGTCAGAACGTAGAAGTCCCGGCCCTCGATGAAGTGGCGAAAGTGTTTGATGGATAGATACACTGCTAGAAGTTCCCGTGCAAAGGTACTATACCTCTGTTCAGCGTCTTTGAGCTTGTGTGAAAAAAATCCGAGCGGCTGCCATCCAGAAACGTTCTGTTGAAGAACCGCACCGACAGCTACGCTTGATGCGTCTGTGAGGAGTCGGAGTGGCGCGTCTGCGGCAGGATGGGTGAGCATTGCGGCGTCAACAAGTGCCTGTTTCGCTAACGAAATGGCAGACGCTGCACTTTCGCTCCAATTCAGAGACGCCGAGGCTTCCTTTTTGGTGGCGAGCAGGTCAGTTAGAGGTTTTAGTAACTCAGCACACTTCGACAGGAACCGACGATGGAAGTTTACTAGGCCCAAGAATTCACGCAACTTTTTTAAAGATGTTGGTTGAGGAAAGTCACGAATGGCGGTGACTTTGGTTTCTAAGGGCTTGATGCCTTGTGGGGTGACGAGGTGGCCCAGGAATTCGATGTTGGCTACGCCGAAAAGACATTTGTTGGGGTTGATGACCAAACCGTAGTCGTCAAGCCGGGTGAAAAGGGCGCTCAGATGTTCCTCATGTTCTGTCTTTGATGCGCTGGCGACCAAAATATCGTCTAGGTAAGCGAATACGAAATCTAGGCCGCGCGTCACCTCGTTGATGGTGCGTTGAAAAGTCTGGGCGGCATTCCGCAAGCCAAATGGCATTCTCACATATTCAAAGAGGCCAAAAGGTGTAAGGATGGCGGTCTTTGGGATGTCAGCAGGCTCCACCGGAATCTGGTGGTATGCCTTCACCAAGTCGATCTTGGAGAAGATCTGGCATCCAGTCAGATTCCCGGTGAAGTCTTGTATGTGAGGCAGTGGGTATCTGTCAGGTTGAGTATTGGCGTTCAAGGCGCGATAATCACCACATGGTCTCCAGTCGCCTGCATCTTTCTTGGCGACCATGTGAAGAGGTGATGCCCAGCTACTCGACGATGGACGAACGATTCCAAGTTCGAGCATGTGCTCGAACTCGCGACGAGTGATGGCCAGGCGTTCTCCAGACAGTCGACGAGGACGAGCAAAAACGGGAGGGCCAGAGGTAGCGATTTGGTGAGTGATGGTGTGTTTCACCGGCGACTCTCTTGTGTGCGGTCTCGTGATGTTTGGGAAATTCGCAAGAATTTTCTCGTAGTCTGACGACGGCGAAAACGCGCGAATGGCTGTCGTCGTGGTGGTTGAGAGCACGCCATTCACAGAGAGGTGTGTGGTCAAGTCAACGATGAATGTCTACGGAAAGGTTGTAAAAGCTGAGAAAGTCAGCGCCCAGGATAGCTTGCTTGATATCGGCGACAATGATATAGCCACCGAAATGTGCGGCGCAGTCCGATGTTGAGTGTGACGGACCGCTGACCGTAGGTGGCAATAGGCGAGTTGTAGATCGCCTGGAGCGGGGAGGTCCTTTGCTTGCGTTGTCGGTCCAAAGAAGAGGCCAGTAGTACGCTGACCTTGGCTCCAGTGTCGATAAGGAAGCGATGGCCAGCTACCCTGTCTACGATGTAAAAAAGGAGGCTTTCCTGTTGACCGGTGCCGCTTGCCGCCGCCAGTGCCCGGTCATCTAGTTTCCCGCCCTAGAGCAAGGTGGGGTGCAGTTGCGGGCAGCGTTTCCGAAGGTACGATGGTACCAGCACACACGCGATGTAGTGTCGTCCTCACCTGTGTTGGAGGAAGTGCGCTCGAGCGAACGGGAGCGAGAACCCGATCGTCGACGGGAGCGGAACCGTGGTTGGCGATGCCGCGTCTAAGGTGCAAGGGTAGCAAGTTGACAGCTTAGAGCATCAATGCGGTCTTCGACACGAGAAAATCTTGAGTCTTCCGTTGTTGTTGGTGACAGAGGAGTGACGGTGCTGATGCTAGGGGACCTCGAATAGTCTGCGACTCGGTCAGCAAGCTCGGCAAGCTTGTCTAGTGATATGTCTTCCGCGGCCGCTAGCACCAGAACCATGTTCAGCGGAAGACGTTTGAGATATACAACCAACTCACGCAGGAGATGGTTGTTGGGGTCCTGGTTTTGGTCTCCCAGCAGCTGGCGCATTCGGTGGAGGAGTTGCGATGGGCGTCTGTCACCAAGTTCCTCTGTGGTGAGAAGTTGTTGCAGCCTGCTGCGCTCCGATTCGGACTTCCGGTCAAGGATGGCTGCCTTCAAATGATCGAAGGGGCTGACCGGATCCGGTGTGGAGAGAATGTCGGCCAGTTCCCCGGCTACTTCGGCTGGCAAGGAGGAGACGGTATGAAGGTATCTCGTCTCTTGGCTGGTGATGTGCCGGAGAGGGAACTGTGCCTCTACTTGCATGAGCCATACTCGGGGATTTTTGGACCAAAAAGGCGGAAGCCGAATGTTCTGGATCGTTGCCGTGAGGAGGGCGTCGCTGTGAGGAACGTTTGATGGGCCGGCGTGAGCCATTAAAAGGTGAGGTCAATCTCTTCCCCTTGTTTTCCGAGGCAGTGTTGACGAACACTCGTCGAAAAGGGACTCTCGTCGATTCCTTCTTCTTGTTTTGTGTGATATAGAGCTGAAATAAACGCCGTATGGATTACCTTCGTAGCACGGTATGCACTACACTTTGTTATTGGTATGCCTTTTTTATTCTGACAGACTGCACGTCACTGTCGAGCTATAACAGTTCGTGCCGGTCCAACCTTTCTTTGCCGAGTGTAGCGTCAGTATCGAGTTCCAATCGTAAAAGAACGGTCCCGAAGCGTTTACCAACAGCGCGAATACAGCACTTCCATCAAGCGCGAGCGTCCGCTCCGAGTGTAAACAGGTATTTACGTGGCTCTTGCTGACACTCGTAGTTCAAACGTATCTTTTTTAACGTCGGCTCGCTCCTGCATCTCCGAGGCCGCGGAAAACGCCGCGGCAATTCGTTTCTACTACGTCGCTTTGCAAACGACTAACACGGGCCGCCTTTTACCAACAATGACAGTTGGGTTGACTTCTGGAGTCTTCACCGGAAGACTCACTGCACTTCCCAACAGGCATACCGGCGTATGGGACTAGTCCCATGCTGTCGCTGTAGCGCAACATATCTCATTGACTTTCGCTCAGCTGCGATTCGGCGATGAGAGGTGCCGATTCAGAAAATACGTCTGTGACATCAGCGCAGTAAAACCTACCGGCGCACCCTCACTCGTCGCCGCTAACGCTCCCATTCTCCTACTGCCGAGAGAACTTCCGGTTCCGGAAACGGCGTACGTCACGGCTTGTTTTGCGGTCAGTTGGAGAGAAAGAAAAAGTCGATATCTCATTAATTTTTTGTGTAGAAGTTAGTAAACCGAGACGAAAACGGATGTCTGTTCGGCATTCAGTGAACATTGACGGTTTAATATAAAAATTATCTGGAAAAAGTAAAAAGGTCATTCCAGGGTCCCTTTAAGAGGACACTGACCACTTGTCCCTCTGCTGGTTAGCGAGCCTGAGATACCCATCAGGACGCCTCGCTCGGTGGAGCCTACGACTGCAAGAGTACGACGTGACCGTTGTCTACAAGTCAGGCCAAATGCACAGCGATGTCGACTGCCCGTTCAGAGCCCCGGTTGAGTCAGCTACCGGCTGCGCCAAAGACGACGACGACGACGACGGCGATCGCATTTTCGGGGCAGTGACCGTTAACGGCATGGTAGCGCTCCAACGGGACGATCCTGAACTGCGCGCGCTGATCGACCACTTGGAGCGACGAGGGGGTACAGTTCCCTGAGCCTTCTCACGTGCCCTTCCAACATTTGCCGTCCGGCTAAATATTCTCAGCAAAGAGAACTTCAAGGACAGCAACTCGACGTGGCTCGAGGTAATCACTTCAAGTCTTCGAGAAGAGATCTTCAAAGCCTGCCACGACGACGCGACATCTGGTCACCTGGGCTGCCATAGAACACTTCCACGGATTTGAGAAACATACTACTGGCCAGAGCTCTCAAAGACTGTCCACCGCGAATGCCAATGACGCAAGAAGCTGCGACGAAGCCAGCAGGACTCCTGCAGTCGATCTCTAACCCGACGACGCCGTTCCAGAAGATCGGAATGGACTTGCTTCGACCGTTCCCACCATCGGCGCAAGTAACTCGATATATCACGCGTCGCGAACGATTACATCACCAAGTACGCCGAGACAAAAGCGCTCCATTCGGGAACCGCTGTGGTGGTAGCCAAGTCCTTCGTCGAGGCCATTAGCCTCAGGCGCGGTGCCCCGAAGTACAGATTACAGACCGAGGGTCGTTGTTTTTGGCCCAGTTGACTCAGGAGATCCTCCGGCTCAGCCACACAAGCCATCGTCGAAAAACGGCGTACCATCCGCAGACGAACGGGCTGACAGAACGGCTAAACAAGACCACAGCCGACATGATTGCCATGTACGTCGACGTGGAGCACAAGACGTAGGACGAGGTCTTACCCCACGTCAGGTTTGCGTACAACACGGCAGTTCAAGAGACCGCTGAAGTTACACCTTTCCAGCTGGTACATGGTCGGAAAGTAAGGACCATGCTGTACTCGCTGCTGTCCCACGAACCAGCTCACGATTGGAGCGACGACGCCCAGGTAGTTGCTCAACGAACCGAAGAAGTCTGCCAGCTCGCCAGACTCCGGATTCGAGACCAGCAGCGTGTCGACGCTGGCTGCTACAAGCTTGCCGTCGAGACGCTCACTTCCAGCCCGGAGATAGGGTGTGGGCGTGGACAGAAGTTCCTCGCCGCGGACTTAGCGAAAAACCGTTGAAACGGTACCTCGGAACGCACGAGGTACTTCGTCGCCTCGGGGAGCTGAACAACGAAGTGGTGCCCGACGAAATACAAACATCATCACGACGCCGACGACGACCCGACGGGGTTCACGTTGTTAGACTGAGGCCGTTCGACGCTCGGTAGCGCTGAGGATTTCGTGTTCCAGAGGACGTTTATAACTTGCCATCGCTTTGTTTTGTTTCGTTTTGCAGTGGGACGATGTGCTTTTAAAGGGGGAGTAATGCCGCGAACATGATCGAGAAGATACGCTTCTCCGTTCTTCTAGAAGGTTTGCGTATACCCTTAAGCCTGTTCCACATGCAGCGACTGTTGCGATAAAATCGGTGCGACAGCCGACGCAGCGAATGTGATCGCAATGTTTGGTATCACAAGCTCCAACAACCGCGCGATTTCTGTCGGCGCGGCCGGCTGTTCGGACACGGACGCGGCGCATTTGACTTTACCTAAAATACAACAGAAATGTCTTAATAAATCCAAATGTTTTAGGAATACAATATGTAACTAGACATCTTTAGTAATTAAACATTAAACCAAAACTCTTAAGGTGCCTGAATTTATTTTCGAATACGCAACTATCGCGGATGAAAGCTGACTACTAAACGGCTGGTCGAAGATGAAGTGCTTGCACCGAATCTGCGACAAAATACCAACTTGGTGGAACCCAGTCGCAGAGCCGCTGCGACAGTGCGACTGCGATTTTAATCGCACATTTACTGGAAATCGCACCGATTTCGGACGATCGCAGCATGTGGAACAGCCTTTACCCCGAAAGTAAACGATGAGGGTGCCGAATTCCCTTGCCTAGTCAGTCTGCCCTAGCCCTTTTCCGAACATTCTAGGTAGAATATTCGAGACGACGAGCATAATAGATAAAGAGCCTAGCGCCGTATTGCCCATTCATTCCCCGATTCTCTCTCGCGATAGCCAGCTGTTACGCCGACTTACCATCGCCTTCTGCTGCCGCCGTCGACGTTAGCTGCTGCTTTCTCGGCGTCTGTTCTCTTCTTCGTTTCTGCACAACTTCGCCCACCCCCCCCCCCCCCCAAATAAACCTTAAGTTCTTCACTTTTCGCCTGCCTCATTGTCTGTAACTCGTGACATCCGGCTGACACAGAACTTTTGTTTTTAGAGCGTAGCTCTTAGGCGCCTGTTTCCGGCTTGAGCGGCGTCGGCGTCGGCATCGCCGTCGGCGTGGCCGTCGGCATAACCGCGCGGTGCATTTTGGGACACGTGACGTCACTGATGACGTCATCGGCATTGTCATCGTCACTGATGACGTCATCAGTGACGTCAAGTATGACATCATCGGCATCCGCATCTTCATCGTCACTTATGACGTCATCAGTGGCGTCACTGATGATGTCATCGTCATCCGCATCGTCATCATCATCGTCACTGATGACGTCATCAGTGATGTCGCTGATGACGTCATCAGCATCCGCATCGTCATCGTCACTGATGACGTCACAAGTGGTGATAACGTCACCAGTGACGTCACTGGTTGCGTCACTGATGACTTTATCGTCATTGTCACGTGACCTCATTGGGGTCACGTGACCCCCGTGATGTCACGTGATCCCGGTGACGTCACGTGACCCCTTGAGGTCACGTGATCCTCGTGAGGCGACGGCGACGCCGCTCAGAGGGAGGAGTAGCAGACAGGATGAGGAGGTGAGGAGGAGGTAGGAAAGATATACCTTCCCCTCAGTACCCTTCCCCTCCTCCTCCTCAAGAGCTGTGCTCTAATTTGGCATTACAGGCAGTTTAAAACGGCTTTCATTTTTTTAGACTGCAGCTCTTAGGGGCCGGTTCCCGGTTTGAGCGGCGTCGGCGTCGGCGTAACCAAGGTCACCCCAATGTCACGCGACCCCCAAGGTCATCCCAAGGTCACGCGACCCCCAAGGTCACGTGAACCCCCGGAGGTCACGTGACCTTTCTTTCAGGGTCACGTGACCACCAAGGCCACGTGACACCCAAAGTCGTGTGACCCCCCCGAGGTCACATGACCCCCCAAGGTCATCCCAAGGTCACGTTACCCTCAGAGGTCACGCGACCCCTCCCCCAGGGTCACGTGACCCCCGAGGTCACGTGACCCCCCCCCGGAGGTCATGTGACCCCCCCGGTCACGTGACACCCCCTCGAGGTCACGTGACCACCCCCCAGGGTCACGTGACCCCCCGCCAAGGTCACGTGACCTCCCCGATGACGTCACCGGCATCCGCATCGTCATCGTCATCATCACTGATGACGCCATCAGTGACGTCACTGATGACCTCACCGGCATCCGCATCGTCATCGTCATCATCACTGATGACGTCATCAGTGACGTCACTGATGACGTCACCGGCATCCGCATCGTCATCGTCATCATCACGGATGACGTCATCAGGGACGTCACTAATGACGTCACCGCCATCCGGATCGTCATCGTCATCATCGCTGATGACGTCATCGGAGTCCGCATCGTCATTGTCACTGATGACGTCATCAGTGACGTCACTGATGACATCATCGGCATTGTCACGTGACCTCTCAAGGTCACGTGACCCCCCTTCCCCCCGGTCACTTCACCCTCCCCCCCAGCACCCTTCCCTCTTCCTCAAGAGCTGCGCTCTAATTCGGTGTTGGAGTTGTAAACGGGAGTTGTAAACGGCTTCCACCTTTTAGAGCGCAGCTCTTAGGGGCCCGTTCCCGGCTTGAGCGGCGTCGCCGTCGCCGTCGGCGTCGGCGTCGCCGTCGGCGTAACCAAGGTCATCCCAAGGTCACGTGACCCCTCCAGGTCACGCGACCCCTCCCAAGGTCATCTCAAGGTCACGTGACCCCACGTGACCCCCAAGGTCACGTGACCTTGGGGGTCACGTGGGGTCATCTTGGGATCACGTGACCCCTCCCAAGGTCATCTCAGGGTCACTTGACCCCAAGACCCCACGTGACCCTTTGAAGGTCACGTGACCCCCAAGTCACGTCACCCCTCGGAGGTCACGTGACCCCCGAGGTCACGTGACCCGCAAGGTCACGTGACCCTCCCAAGGTCATCTCAAGGTCACGTGACCCCAAGGTGACCCCCACGTGACCCCCCGTCACGTGACTACTCTGAGGTCACGTGACGCCTCCAGGTCACGTGATCCCCTGAGGTCACGTGGGGGTCACCTTGGGGGTCACGTGACCTTGAGGTGACCCCATGTGACACCCAAGGTCACGTGACTCCCAGGTCACGCCTCCCCGAGGTCACGTGACCCCCCCTCCCCGAAGTCACGTGACACCCCCCCCCCCCCCGAGGTCACGTGACCCCCCCCCGGAGCATATTAAAGAATGAGGGGAGGAGGAGGAGAAGGAGGAGGGGTCTACCCTCCCCTCAGTACCCTTCACTCCTCCTCCTCAAGAGCTGCGCTCCAATTCGGCGTTACAGGGAGTTGTAAACGGCTTTCCTTTTTTTATCCGGCTGACAATGCACTTTTGTGTTTGAAGACCAACGCATGCAGCGCCAGGATGTTTTTAAGTCGTGAAACTTGGCGCCTGATTTAGCAGATTCCAAAGCCTTTTGGTTGAGTGTATACTTTTAAACCAGTTTGAGCTTTTGAACAATCTCTACTTTTGTAGCGTGGGCTACGCTGGCCGAGGTTGAGCAGTTTCGCGTGGCTCCCAAAGAGCCGTGTTGCGCAAGCGCGACGAGCAGTGACGTCACACGGCGCACAGCTGGCGCGCCGGAGCCGCCGTTGCCGCGCCCGACTCTCCGGTCTGCGCATTAGAGAGGCGTGACGTCATAGCCGCGGCAGACGCACTGGGGCCACCGCGTGCCCAGCTGTGCGCCTCCGTTGCACAGTAGCCAAGTCTGACGCAGCACCGGAGCCGCTTGATTGCGCCTCTCATTTTGGGCGCATAAGCTCACGCTACGTATATCCTGGCATAGCCGAGCTAAGCCGCCGTAATTTTTTTCATCTCCTTCAGGGTACCTTCCTGGTCACTCAAGCCGCCGCTCGTGCCATGATTGCGGGGAAAGTCAATAACTGCGCTATCGTGAACATGGCAAGCATGGTGGCCAAGGAAATCTGCCCAAATATGAGCGTGTATTCCGCCGCCAAAGCCGGAGTGGTGGCCCTCACCAGAGTGGCCGCTACAGAACTGGCCGTCCACGGCATTCGGGTGAATGTCGTCCTGCCGGAAGTGGTGGACACACCGATGATTGCCCACGAATTCACTGCCGAGGAAATAGCGGGGATCGTAGCCAATCAGCCTCTCGGGAGACTCTGTCGTCCGGAGGAAGTGGCTGAGACGGTCAAGTTCCTTTGCGGCCCCGGCAGTTCGTGCACCAGTGGTGTTGCTGTTGACGTCACCTACTGTTTCTACAAAAATAGTAGGCGCAAATGAAGGATATGTCTTCGTTTCATGATCCATGAGGAGCTTGGCCTAAGTCGCTCTTGTGGCTTTGGCGGCAGTCTCAGATTAAAACCATAGTCACACAGGTCACACTCTTCATACATCATACACAATAAATCGTAGTGGCTGCAGAAATGATGGTAAAATTACCCCTGGACACTGCATTTTCAAAGCTTTTTTGCTTTATACAATTTTGTAGTTCTAACATGTCTGCAGACAGTTCCTGTATGACCAATATGACTGGTCCATCATAAGAGGAAGACCTCAAACAGGGTCTGCCGGCTGTCTTTTGTATAATTTGTTAGCAGTGTGACGGAAGCTTAAAGGTGAACGGAGTAAAAATACTCAGTCAAAACTGAAAAAAAGTTTATCGTGCGTTTTGAATTTTCCGGAGTAATTCGTAGCATTATACCAAAGTATAGTGGCCGCACTCGATGAAAGAGACATAGCCGTCTGCTCGTTTGTGCGCCGTTGTTGACTAAATTAATTGTAGGCGTGTTACGCTGCAAAATTGGTAGGCAATGAACCAGTCTCACCGGCCAGTTTGGCTACGCCACCGCAGCCACAAAACGTCAGGGGAACTATAGTTTTGTGCACGCACGTAAACAACGTCGCTTACGCTCTGCGCCCGTTTTTGCAACCGAGAAGTTCTCCCGGAGCCGAACTCGACAGCAGCCAGGACGCCAAGGCAGGAAGCAGGAAAGTTGGGACCGGGAGTTGGTTTCTCTCGATTATCTCTGTTTATTTACATAGTTCACGTATGTACAGTCGAAACAAGAGAGCACACGTGCAGGTCTCGCGTTGCTCCTTTTTAAGGGTCTTGTTTCCCCTGTTGATAGCGATGTGCTTCCCGCAGCGGGTCCGGAGCCAATGCCGAGTAAAAGATCCACCGGGCTCCTGCCTCCCCCTTCCCATTTCACGCGAGCACGGACACCACATGTCAGACACTCACTCGACGAGGTCATTCGCGTTAATTCCACAGGCTGGCGCCGTAGGACCTAGAAGTGGCTGACCGTTCCACCTGGCCATACAAAGCGACATGGTCGTGCGAGTCGGGAAGGGCGGAAGGATGGTCCGACTTCCATGCATTGTCCACGTGCCCCTGGGGGTAATACTCTCGGCGTGGTATTCCGGAGATAGAGCTCCTATGGTCCCTACATTAGGCGGCGTCTGCCGACCCAACGGCGGGGACGAGCGCTTGGTAACGTTGGCAGCTGCCCGCGCGAAGGTCAATCACAAAAGCTCCTCCGCCGCCAATAAGCTCATCAGGAAGGGGAGCATTCCATAACTGCTCGCTGACTCGATGAGACCTTTGCAATTCTCGAAGACGATCCGGTTTTCGTCACCAGCTTGGTCGTTCGGGCAATGGCTGGTACCCAAGACCTCCGCCGAAAAGGGGGGGGGGGGGGGGGGGGGGGGAGGGAGATCTTAAAGGGACACTGACAGGGTATTTATGCTCGCCGAGGTTTTTAGTTGTACGTGACATATGAGAGCTCAACTACCCAGAACAGAATTTGCGGCTCGAAATTCGTTTTTTTTTTCGCCCGAAAACCGCCGATCAAGAACTGGCCGGTTCGACTCGCTCACTCTCTTTTTCGCGGTCACGGGCCGTTTTCTAAGGTATCGATGCGACCACCAAATTTAATCAAAGTCGTGGGTCACTGAAAGCACACACTCAATATTAAAAATAAAAAAAAAAATATGAAACCCATTTTTTGTGGCTTCTAAAAAGCTGTAAATACGTTGATTGAAAAAAAAAAAGTTCCACAGACAACCGGAAGCATTCTGTGCGTTCGTCGTTTCGCGTATCGTGGGACTCGCGGGGACGGCGATGGTAGCGGACGACGGGCGTGGGACCTCTATTTCAGAACTGTCGTTCGCGGGACCGGCGAATTCTGTCTACCGTTAAAAGAGAAATTTGGGACTGATCAAAAGAATCGGTATTCATCCCGTACGACACGCCCGGCCACCAAGCCGATTTGCACGAAGACGTCGCCGAGCCGTCGCTCCCTTCTCGTGGCTGAAGACATCGCTCGCGCAAACGTCAAGCACGACGTGTCTACTTCGAGTTGAATATGCACGCGTACGATTTCTTTACTAGGTGCGAATGTCCCCAAAGCGTGGTGCTTCCCGACTTCGACCCGGGAGTGCTTTTGCTAGAAAAAAATGGACAGCAAACTTTCCAACTTATAGTTTACCGGCTGAATTGTTACTAGGGAAAGAGATCCAGTAGAAGAGGAATGCCCCAGTAGCTCAGTGGGAAAGACGTCCGGTTCACACGCGGTAGAACCGGGTTGGATCCCACGTGAAACATTATTTTTTTTTCAAACATTTTGTGATGTTTACATATCTTTTTCATTTTTTTAGAATCATCACTGAAGAAACAAGCAAAAAAATAACAAACAAATGTTGTGGACGATACTGCGCTGAATTAAATGGTATGGGATTTCCGTTTTGACACTTGCGAATTCAATGTAATCACTTTCCACAAAATGCAAGGAGCAGGTAGCGTTCGCTTTCCGAGGTGCCCGTATATGTTCTACAGGAATTGCAGCCAGCCATTGGTCCCGATCCCGTTGATCTTTCGGAAACTCTGTCGCACAATGCCACTTTTTTTCGGATGCAGGACATGCGAGCCAGCTCTTCACGCAACATCTTAAGTGTATTCTTTTCGAAGCCGATCATGGAAATTCACCACGGGCACTCACTACTTATCTCCAAATCCTCAATGTACAGAATAACTCATCTTGGAGTAAAAAACAACGAGCGGAACAAACATAACTGCAAAAGAATCGCACGGGGAGCAGTTCCCGCACGCCGCATCGCACGCCGGATGTCGCGTCGTCTGCTACCGGGAAGGAGAAAAAAAAAAAAAAAAAAAAACGCACGGTGGGGTGATGTTACGTGACTTCCGCCACTCACGCTCTTCTCTCCACTTCTCCGACCGCCATCGGGTTTCGGTTTCGGTTTCGAGCAGTTGCGCCTTTTGACTTTATTAAAAAAATACGCTACTCTGTTGCAAAATATTAATTGGGTAGTCCTCCGACACCATAATAAAGCGCCTGGCAAAAAATAAAAAAATTTTTTTGGGGGTGTCAGTGTCCCTTTAAAGGGGTACTCCACCGATTTTTTGAGCTACCTTAACTAGCTATATTTTCTGACTCCCCGGCCTTTACTCTCTCCGGTATGCTATTTAGAATTGCGAAATTCATAATAGGTATTGTGAAATCGGCAAATGAAAATGATGCAAAAACTAACATTCAAATATACGCGCACTTTTCAGTGCCGTGACGTTAGTGGCAGGCAAGCTTGCCAGTCGAGCAAGCAGCCAAAAAATAGAATATGCCAATCATTTGTTTCGTGCTGGAGCGCGGGTACTGCAGCGAGCTTCCCAAGCATTCATTTGACACCATGAAACTGCTTTGAATCAGTTTAAAACAAAATCTACAGCCCAAAGAGTGAACCCCTGCCTTCCACTGACGTCACTTTTTTATTGTTGCTAGTAGAGACTTCGAGCTTGAAAAACACGGTGAGGACCAAAACTATAAAATCAATAACTTTGCAAAAAAAACAACAATATTTTGACCTAATGGTTGGGATACTATTTTCACGATGTTTGTGGGTTAGTTTAGCAAAAGTTCAAGCAAATCGGAGACAATGAAAAAACCAGTGGAGTACCCCTTTAAGTCAAGTCACACCATGAAAAACATTGGCGATACGAACTCAGCCAGCCATGATCCAGCGCCAATGAGCGCTCCGCGTCTTTCGCCCGATCTACCAGACCAAAGCAGATATATCCCTCAGCTTAAATAATACTTCCCCTAACCTGGCACACAAGCTCAGGAGGTCACAAGTTAGGCGCAGTACAATACATGCCTTAAAACAGTCATGAAAGACAAAACATTATTACGTTAGCGCGTCCACTAAAACCATCAGAAAGTCAAACAAGTGTACAAAAAACACATGACATTTTTTTTTTCGAGCGATTATGAACTTTTGAACACTAGAAGCTCCAACTTAGGCCATCAGGGTTTTTTAGTTAGCTTTCTTTCTTTGTACTTCATTTCAAGTGCGTGCTGTTGGAGAGCGAGGCTCCATTGCATCAGGCGGCCATTTTTGGTGACATATTTCCGCGACAAACTTTGTCCCGGCTAAGTAACAGGATAGCTTCTGCACTGCCCAGACAGGACAGGCGCACTCTTTCTCTGAGGTACTGTAAGCCTCTTCACGGACTGTGAGTTTACGGCTAATGCAGAGGATAGGTCGCTCGTTTTCCTGCTCGTCTGTCTGCGACAAAAGAGCGCCGATCCCTTCCTTACTGGCGTCATATTGCACAACAACATTCATGTTATAATTCGGTACCGTTAACATTGGCTTTTGAAATAAAGCTGCCTTCAATGCCCGAAAGGCTGCTGCTTTAGCGTCATCCCAGATCACGTTTTGTGTATCGTTCTTCCGGAGAGCGTCTGTCGAAGGAGTCGCTCTATGAAAGAAGTTATGGATGTAGTGCTGGTAATATCCAGCGATGCCCAGAAATTCCCAGATATCCCTTTTAGTAATCGCTTGTCGGAACTCCAGTACGACAGATATCTTGATTTCGGAAGGGCGTCGACAACCCTGGCTGATAACATGCCCCAAGTAATGAACTTCCGCCTTCCCGAGTTGACATTTCTCAGTTTCAACGGTGAGACCGACCTTCCGCAAAGTCTCGTTAGCACCTTGCGTAGGTGATTGACATGTTCTTCCCAACTTCCGGAGAATACCGCAGTGTCGTCTAGATAAGTATGAAGGTCAACGTAAATGACAACCATAAGTCCAAAGGCGCGATATACGCAGGGTTTCGGTTTCGTCTTTCTTTTCGTTCAGTGATGACTTTAAAGTGATTGACGCGGCTGTGGCTTGTGCGGAGGAAAGAAAAAGAAGTGGTCAATGTCGAGGTTGTTCTTGACAACGGCTCCTTGATTTTCTGGCAAGTTTGGAGACTGCATCCTTTGTTTTCCACCTTCCGAGGCTCTGTTTATACAACCGGACTACTCGACGCCCAGAAGATCCCTTCCTGGGTCAAACTGGGTACCTAGACCACCAGATATGACCTCGCTGGAGGCCGACCCAATGGATGACCAAGAGCTGGCCGCTGAAAACGACACTACAAGCAGTGCCACCTTAACAAGTCAGCGAGCTTATATACATTGGAAAAGGCGATTCGACGATCAAGATGACTTCGTGCAACCAGAGACAACACCAGCGAAGCTGTACATCAAAAACGGTGATGCAAGAAAAGAACCCCAGGCAGACGATGACGACGATAGTTTCACCCTTGTCCAACATCGTCGAAAGAGGACAACAGGTATACCCGTGCTGCTGACTCCAACAGAAGAATCCAGCCGTTTGCAACACCTTAACCCCCTCAAGCTAAGTGAGGAATTGAAGGCAGCCGCTGGCGCAACTTTTGTTCGCCATCGCTTCACTGCTAAAGGAGGACTCCTCGTCGACGTAACGGAGCCGGCAACAGTTAACCGACTCTTGAAGATTCACTCTATAGGAGAAATCGCAGTTCTGGCAACAATCCCCAAGGCATATATGCAAAACAATGGACTTATCGAGGGAGTTCCTGACTGGTACTCAAACTCACAGTTGACAGAATTTCTTGAACTCATTGGCGTCATTGCAGCTCGTCGTCTCTACCAGAGATATGGCAAGCCTGGTGAAGCAGCCAAACCAACGGATCGAGTCGTGATCTCTTTTTGCCCAAATACGGAACGCCCTACCAAGGTAAGCCTTTGCTTTACTCGACATGAAGTGATCGACTATGTTGAAGCGCCACCAAGGTGCTTCAATTGCCAAGCGTTGGGCCATGAGGTTAAATATTGCAAGGAAAATGCGAAATGCAAGCATTGTAGTGGGACTCACTCCACAAAAGACTGCAAAGGCGAATCACCTGTCAAATGTTCCAACTGTGGTGGGAACCATCCAGCCGATTATGTTAATTGTAAGGCAAGACTCCAGGCGCTTGCCAAGAAGAAGCTTTTTGTCCGCGGCCCAGATCCTATCAAAACCACAGAAGGCCAAATTGTTGAGCCCGGAATGCCGTCCTCGAGCACAGCTCATAAGGAGGATGAAGTCACCGTTGAAGTGGACAGACGCTACTGACCTCCAAAGTACAAGGCGAAAAAACAGAGAGCAAGCCCAACCTCAACCACTGGACAGCAGAAGGAAGCTTCTTTAGAGACCAACGACATGGTAACATCTTCCCCAAAAACAGCAAATGCACCCGCTGCCCAAGTACCAAGTGAAGGTGCTACGGGAAGGCGCTTATATAGCAAAGTGGTAACAGATACCAGACCCCCTCAGAGTACTACCAGATCTCATTAAGGATCCATGGCGATTGGAGACATAATAAGTTTCATTTTTTCTGTATTGTCGAAATTCGTCGCTATCCTACCGCCAGGTATTTTCAAGACCATACTCCAAGGAGCTATGCTTCTACAACCAGCCATAGTAGAGATGACACGAAACCTGCAACAGTGTCATGGCTGACTCTTCAAATTGTCAACCCAGCGCAAAAGCCAAACAACGACATTTACCTTTTCTCATGCAATGGAACTGTGCTAGTCTTCACCTTCGCCATGCGGAACTTTCATTGTTTTTAAAATGTACGCGAATTCCGATACTTGCATTTAGTGAGGCGGGTCTGCCAAAGGATCAGAGCATATCAGGGTATTTTTGCTACCGAAACCCTACAATGACCGGTTTTCCAAATGGGAGCGCGGCCCTATTTATAAGAAAGGCCGTCCCTCACCTTCAGATTGACACCACTGACTTATGTACAGAGGATTCGGAGATTATAGCAGCTCGTGTCAAATTCAACAATCAGATTTTATGTGTGGTAACAGTGTATGTCCGTGCTGGAAAGGGCGGAATTAAAGTTGCAGATTGTGTAAAAGAAATCTGCCAACGCTGCGAGGATCCGATTTTAATGTGCGGCGACTGGAACGCACATCATAGCCTCTGGGGAGCAAACAGAGATGATACGCGCGGCCGGGCTTTGGTAAGAGTTTTTGAAGTATGCAATCTTGCTGTGGCGAATGACGGCAGTCCAACGTTTTTTCGACCACCTGACACTTACAGCGCCATCGACATCACTGTCCACTCACCAAGCCTGTGTGTAGATTGGAAACGATACCCTGACACAATGAGTAGTGATCATTATCCAATATTTATAGATCTACATGGATTTCGTGGGACTCGACAGTGCACCAGACAGGTCACCCACTGGGACTCTTTTAGAACAAACATGGAAACGTCGACAGAGCCCATACTACAAGCTATATTGACAAGCGCGGAGAAGGCTACTATTAAGATACGACTACCAGAGCACTACCCAGAACTGATCTCAAGTTGCTTAATCTTTGTGCAGCCCGAAGACAGGCCCAACGACAGATCCAGCGAAAATACTCCAGCACTGGCAAAACTAATTTAAACAGAATCAATGCACTTACGAACCGCTATGCCAAGAAAACAAAACGTAAGCATTGGGATGACATATGTGCTACAGCTGATGCCAACAAACCTGGTACTGAGATTTGGAGAATACTCGATGTTTTTACAGGCAAACGTGATTTACGCCTTTCACATGCTTCGATGGCATTTCGCCTCGGAACAAATCTGAGGGAAGCAGCGGAGAAATTTGCGGACCAATTTTTTTCGACCCAAGACCAGACCGACAAGGTGTATGAAGCTGTGACCAGATCGTCTCCCTTGGACACGGACTTCAACATTGAAGAATTAACGTTCGCGTTAAAATCAACTAAGCGGAAAAGTGCCCCCGGACCAGACGGAATCACAAACCAGATGCTGCAAAATTTACCAGCTGAGCGGCTACAAGAGCTACTAGAGTTTTTTAATGCTGTATGGGAATCAGGTATCATACCAGAAGAATGGAGAACAGCTTGGGTTGTACCCATACACAAACCAGGAAAACCACACGACGCACCATCATCCTACCGCCCCATTTCTCTCACCTCCTGCGTGATGAAGCTCATGGAAAGGATGATACATGCTGGACTCACATGGTGGCTTGAAACTAAAAATCTTTTGCCGCACGAAATGACAGGATTCAGACGCGGGCTATCGACTCAAGACAGCATCTTAGACCTAATTAGTTCGATCGAACACAACCAATCTAACAAAAAATCAACTTTGGCGGTATTTTTCGATATCTCGAAAGCATACCATAATGTTGAACCAGCGGTAGTTCTCGAAAAATTGACAGACATCGGCATAACAGGGAAGTTCCAAACATTTCTGAAAAGCGTCTTCACCAACAGAACTCTCAGGGTTCGGCTTGGTCCGTCTCTCAGCACTACTCGCAGATGTACTAGAGGCTTACCACAAGGAAGCGTATTATCGCCCATTTTGTTCAACATTGTTTTGGCAAGATTACCAGCATGCCTTCCTAAGTACACTCTTCCCATTAATATGTCAGTGTATGCAGATGATATATGCGTCTGGGTTTCAGGGTACAGGTACCATGGCCTTCGAAACGCCGCTCAAGTAACCATCACCGCACCAAGCAATTATCTCAATGATTCTGGCCTAGAATTCTCACTCGAAAAAACTGCATTCATTCTGTTGCTGGGAAAAACCCGACGTAGTACCAAAATTGACCTCACACTTTACAATACACCGATACGTCGCGAACGACAACACAGATTCTTAGGAATCACTTTGAACTCTAGGCTTAACTGGCATGCAGAAGCTATGCTCGTAAAGAAATCTACACTGACAGCAAGAAACGCAATTCGTAGAGTCGCAGGACAGTCGTGGGGAAACTCACCAAGATCCATGATGCGTCTGCATTCAGCCCTTATTGTAAATCGTATATTATATTCTTTGCCATTCATTAAGGTGTCATCAACAGATTCCCAAATGCTCGAGTGCATACATAGACAAGGCCTGCGCACTTGCCTCGGAGTTCCAAGGTCAACAAAAAATGAAAATGTATACAAAGAAGCTCGTGCTTTCAATTTACCGCTGCTAGCAACCAAGAGTCTTCTTTCTCAGCACGTACGTTTGAGTACCACGCCTGCAGGAAGAGACCTGTTGCGACGACTTAAAGCTAGGCAACAATCGCGTCTTCATATTTCTGGACAAACTCTTCAACACCTTGGATGGACACCTGACATTTCTCATGATCGAAATAGTGTTAAACCATCGCCCCCCCCTGGAACAACTACTGCCCAAAGTGCACCTGCCACATTCCGGGTGTACGCAATAAGATGAGCGAAAATGTAACAGTAATCAAGCAAAAAACAATTGAATATATCTCGATAACATACGCTGACTGTCTACAAGTATACACAGACGGGTCAGTAAATCGTACCAGAGGAAGCGGCACTTCCGCTTTCTATATGCCTAGTTTACAACTTGAATGGAGTGGACGACTCGATAAGATGGTATCGCCAACAATAGCTGAAATGTATGCGATTGTAGAAGCTCTCAGTATGATAAGTAAGCTCACACCACAAAATGTGGTTTTACTAACAGACTCTCGTGCTGCTCTCCAACAGCTACAAAGACCCCAAGAAACGTCGAAAGCAGCAACGGTAGCTAAATTAACTACAAAAACACTGGAAGTGAACGGTTTCAAAATTTACTATCAGTGGGTACCGGCACATATCGGGCTACGAGGCAACGAAAAAGCGGATCAACTTGCTTCCGCAGCTCATAATTTACACGCTAGCATTAAGACCACAGAAGATACTAGAAATTTCTACAAAACTATATACGACCATATATGCTCGCTATCCATAGGCCACTCCTCTCCGGTTCAGCCGTGCTTAACCCGAAATCTCCGCTGCGCAGACGCCACTCTGCTTTTCCGTTTACGTACAGGGAGTGCACGTACAGGCCAACTGCTGCACCGCTGGAAGAAGCGAGATACCGATACCTGCAGCAAATGTGGAGTGACCGAAGACCTCAATCACATGCCGGACGATTGTCAAAAGTTTGAAGAGGAAAGAAAAACATTCTCGGCTGAGTTGAGAAAGCACAAATTTGTGATACAGGACACAGCACAACTTATATTTCCTTCTGGTACTCGTGCTACGAGGAAATTACTTCAGAGATTATTTTTGAATTTCTTCCGAGCCACTGGCCTACACACTCAACTGTAAAGGGCTCATATACTACAAACGTGACAAAGACAACAGTGGAAATTTCTGACCACTAACTTTAATACCTCCTCTAATCTTCTCATATCTATCCCCTTTCTTTTTATCTTCTCAATAATTTAATTTTATATTTTTCCTTTCGCGCGTGGGACAATGTCGGCCTAGTGGCAAGACTAACTCCAGCCGGATTTCCGATTGTTTTAATAAAACGATTCATCTCTCTCTCTCTGGCTTGTGCGAGACATTGGGGAAGAAAAACGAAAAAAAGGTTGAAGACACTCTAGGGTTGTGAAGAACTGCGGTTGGGCTACGATTTGATCTGTACTGTATAAATAGACGTTTCTTTTTATTTTTCTCTCCTTGATGGAGTCCAGTCAGTCGTTTTTATGGCCCCCAACATCCGCAGACCATCGACTTTCTCAGTCATCGGGTCCCTGACGCAATCGTAAGAAAAGAACCAACCTTCACTGGCGCAGTCGACAGGGTTGCGTCAGCGGGCTCTGCCGGCTGGAGCGACCCAGCAGATTCAGCGGACAGCGACTCCATTCAACAAGAAGAGAAGCGGCAAGTTCCTGGGCCTCAGCAGCCGTGTTTAACGAAGAAGACTTCGAACGCTAAGACTTCGCGTCGACGGGGCTTCGGTAGTGTTGCAGACTCACAACCCTGCGAAGCGTCTACACGACTCGGACACCGTTATCGGGCCGGACTGTTCCGATTTACAGACTGCGTGCGCTTGCCATAGGGGCTTGTCAACCTTCAAAGGTAAGGTGATTATTTTGACTGGTGCCCGCCATGGAGCTACGTAGTGTGGAACGACGTAGGCCGGTTACCTTGTTGGATCGGGATGGAACTAATGATAACAGTGTCGACGAGCGAGGTGAACTGTCACCTTAGAGTAGAACAGTGGCGACCGTGGGGACGCACGAGGAAGGGTTCCGGGAAGGCCGATCGAGTAGGTCACTGATGGAAAGAGAAATCGAGCTCGTAAAGGAAAACGAACGGCTGGTGTGTCTAGAACTTGAACTAGAGCGAGTGAGTGCGGAAAACAGACGCGGAACCAATTGAAGCGGCGCAGAATGCAACCTGAGGAAGGAGGTACTTAGCTTTTCCAGGCTCATAAAGGGTGTGTTGACAAAAATGCCGTCGTCCAAACTGCTCATACCAAGCTGGTTCGACGGTGTCAAAAAGGTTTTTGCCACATATGAGGCGCCTGAGCGCTTGAGGGGCTGGCTCGTGCGACCTTATTTTACGGAGCGCATGCGGGCGCTGGTGAATAGACTGCCTGTCGGCGAAGCGAGTGATTACGGTGCGTTAAGGAGCGAGTTCTCTTGGAACTCAAATAGTCGCCGGCTCAGTACAGGAGGCTTTTTCTCAAAGCCACTAAAATGGAGAAAGAATCCCAGGGTAGCTAAACTCGTAGAGCAAAACATTCTTCGTTTTTTGACGTAGCGGGGGGAGTTACCAAAAGAACGCCGCAAAGTTTCCTCCACCCTTCGGGCGCTCAACTTCGCAACTTTTGACGAAAACTCCCCCGCGATCCCTAGGCGGTACACGAGAGCATGAGACAACGTGGGGAGGCGAGCGTTCACGCCGCTCGCTGTACGTTGTCTTTGAGCTCTCTAGAGCCGAGAATCCCGTCATGCCTCGCCCAGGCGAGAAGCGAGAGCAGACGACGAGAGTTCGTCTGCTACGATGCGGCATTCGCACAGTGGAACTGAAAGAAAAAGTTGGTTTTCTGCTCGAAATCCCGTCCCGCGGTCCACAAACTCAAACGCGAGCCTGAATTGTAAACATCTGATATTTTACGAAGAGAGGAATCGACGGCCCGTGTTTTATTTGCAAAATTTGAGTCGTTTTGTAGCCGTACAGACGCTGAAACCTACCAGTGTGTAATGAAAGGCCCAGGACAACCACAGAGGCCGCCAGATCTAGCATCATTTGTGTATGGGTGAAAAGTGGAAAATTTTTCGACAAAGCTTCCACAGCAGAAACCTGTGACGCATTCACTCAGCGTCCGTGAAGGCTAAACATGGAGACGTTGCCCGAGACTCAAGCAAAGTCATATTTGAACGGCAGCTATCTTGCCCCTTCATATTTTGATTTGAGAAAGCTCTCGTTCTCAATGCCCTTACCAGGGAAATAAAAAAGTCTTACGAAACGTATTGCTAGATGTTCCAAGGAACTAGATTTAAGCCGTATCCTTTCAGTGGTTCACTCGTAATACTATGCTTAAAACGAAGCAAGCTCTTGCGCGTACAGTGCCATCAATTTCCTCAAGTGTATGCAGTTTTGTAGTCAGCTGGTTTCGGAAACTTACGCCGTCTGTAGATATCTCTGACAGCCGAGTTGCTTAAGTGGAAGTCATCGCAAATGTAAGTTCCACGTTGCAGCAACCAACGTTTATATAGATAAACGATGGCAGCGACTGGCACTCTCGCATTCCCACCCATCATGTCGAACAAAAAGGCGCTAGTTTTGGTTTGAGGTCGGTACTTTTCTACAACATCTATGGCGACAGCATCAGTCTGCACTCGGTGCATTCGGCAAGTTCGTTCGGGGCCTGTTCTCCGTGCAGCACTCGGCGGGTGTAATGCATTAGAACTCTCACAGTGCAAGTCTGGATCGCGAATCGGGAGCACGTCACTGGCCTCACCGGCGGCCATTACTTGACGACAGGCAATACGCCGCGTCCTGTCTAGTTCTCCCTTCGTTTTCGTCGTTGTTGCTTTGGCCTATCACACAATGAGGCAATACACGCAAGTATAAGGGAGAAACACGCAAAAATTGGAAGCTTGTACGCGGTGCTCGAGGGCGAGCATTTTATGACGTGCTGCGATGATTATGTTGGGTTCTTGGAGATCAAATAGACATTCGTCAAGCATTTGAACATCGATTGAAAAAAATTGTCCGGAGCACGATTGACTTTACGGACGTCGCTTGCTTCGGTTGCTAAATAAATGGCACGTTCAGCGACTGAACGGCACGCTCCGAGTTTCAGTTTGTCACGGAAGCCCTCACAGCATTTCAAAGAAAAAGCTTTCACCATGAAGCACAATGTACAAGCGGTCAAAACGATGCGAATGTCCCCAGTAAAGGCATTCTAACTTATAGTTTGCTGAGCTTTGATGGCTCCGAAAGCACGGATGACTCCACAATAACTCTCGGTAGCCCTTGTCTTATTAAACACATCACAGTTAACGCCCAACAAAGTCGCCCTGGACCCTCAACCACACAACATTTAGTTAAACAAGATTTGTACTCTAACGCGTTTAATATTCTTGCCCACAATATTAACTGTTATTTGCGGAAACCCGATAGAGTTTTATGGTAGAGAACAACCTACTAACGTAATAAAATTGAGTTTTTCCGTTTCTCCTATAGCATGCATAAGATCGTGTCAAGCGATGACTGCCGGTGGTGCCGCTCGACCCGAGCAATACAGGCCTCTATCCGCGATCTAGCCTCCTAAGAATTCAGTGGTGCCAGTGTTATTAGACATAAATTGTTTATTTGCATCGGTACACCCATACCTGCCGGATGTCGGGACGAGGCGCAAAACTGTACATCCGGTCAATATTGAAGCCGGTTTTCGGCCGATATTGCCTCGACACACGCCAAGAAGCAACGTGCTGTTGCGGCGACTCGTTTGTGTAATTTATTTGTTGTCATATTATTGGGTCCCGGACCACTGTGTACACCCCAAAAAAGAAATGTACTGTGGTAATTACACCTTGACGAGAAGCGGGCACGTAGCCAGAATTTTGTTTAAGGCGGAGGGGGGGGGGGGGGGGGGGGGGTGGCGCCGATGACAAAGTGCTCTATGAGGGGGAGGGAGGAGAGGAGGCCCCAGCAAAATGGAAGATTCCGGGGGGGGGGGGGGGGGCGGGCCTCATGCCCCCCCCCCCCCCTTGTCTACGTGCCTGACGAGAAGGGGTATTGTAGTTTTACATCTTTATAGAAAGGTGTAGTGCAGTATCACACGTTTTAAGAAACGTGTTTAAAAAATCACTCATTTTTAAAGGTGTGAGGTTTACAATTTTTATAAGGTCTATTGCTACACTTATTAGGGTGTTAGTTATGGGACACCCCACTTCAATGTATAGCGTGACGAGAAGGGGTATTGTAGTTTTACATCTCTATAAAAACGTGTAGTGCATTATCACAGGTTTTAAGAAACGCGTTTAAAGAATCGCACATTTTTAAATGTGTGAGGTTCACATTTCTTTTATAAGGTCCATCGCTGCACTTATTAGGGTGTTAGTTACGGGACACCGCACTTACATGTATAAAGGTGTAAAAATGTTTAATGTATATATACCTTTAACGGAAGACAATCTCTTTCATGTGATTACATCGCGCGCCGATGAAACGATCTGTCAATGACACTTCGTTCGATGAACTGATTTGACCACTACTGAGTGACGACTGCCAGTAGAATTTCGGGCAACTAATTCTGCCGGCTGCCGGGAGACTCGACCCTATTCAAGAATTACCCCGGTTCTTGTTTGTTTCCCAGCATTCTGAATTGTATACCAGCTTATTGGTATCTCTTCGTATATTACAGAAATAAACAACAAAAAACGATGGCAGTTGCAAAAACTTTGACAGCGCGGCTCACAGTCATGTGGGAGACTGACAGGTGCTCGTCAGTCGCCACCATGCCTTGAAAGCTACCGGTTCCGAAGAACCGGAGCGCGCAGAGAACTTGTTGTTCCACGGTCCGAGCTGGCGAACGAAGCTCGTCGCAGAGTCAACGGACAACGGCTTTCGATAGCCGGTACTGTCGCCGAAAGTCGTCGTCGGGGAGTTGAAAGGCGTCCCCAGCGGTCTCAGTAGCGACGCCGACGGTGGCGGAAGATGAGCTTGGCCGCAGCGCACGGCACCGCCATGTTGACAAAGTTTAACTTCGTCTCGATCCGAAGCGAAGATCTCGAGCTCAAACCACGGCTCTCGCAAAGTTCGGAAACGTCACTTTGACGTCAGCGACAGCTTCGACAAACGAGGTTTCTTTTTTACACAAACTTCGGAGGGATCTTGAGCGTCAGCAGGTCGTCTAGGGACAATCTGCAAAGCATTAATTTTAGCTTGGCTTAGGGATGTAGGAACAAATGGGCGCTACGTCATCGGCGAAGCCGTTCAATCAACGGGCTCCTCGCGCCGCTCACGCGCGCCTCGATGAACTTTGCTACATTCTGCCTCTCTCAAAAAAATGAGCGTTCGAATGATTGACATCTCGCTCGGCGCGACGTCAGCGTCGCGAGAGTCCAATTAGCGCGTTCCGCAAACTTCGGGCACAAAGTTGTGCTTGAAAAGTTTAGCGACCCTGGACTCAGTTTGCGACACGAGTTGAGAGCTGTGAGATTTGAAAACTTCCCGTGTGTCCGTTTACCGGCCTTTTTGCAATCACCGGGGCACATACATTTTTAGAGGTTTCTTTGATGTCTTAAATAGGTTTATGAAGTCAGTTATGAGGCGGGTGCATAAAGTGGTGTGACCATGCACCTTTGAATCGATTGCATCTGTGTTCTCTTCGAATTCAGTGGGTATAGAAGGAGGCGTAACAGTACACTATTCAACGGGGTGCTCCTGTATTCCCTTTGAGGGCAGTAGGTGTAGAAAGGGGAGTAATGGTACACTATTGAGCGGGGTGCAATTGGGTTCCCTTTGAGTGAGGCGGGTTTATGAAGCGGTGCAATGGTACACCCTCGAACGGGGTGCACCTGTGTTCCCTTTCATTTCATTGGGTATAGAAAGAGGTGTAGCCGTACACCATTGAATGGGGTGCACCTGTGTTCCCTTCGTGTGAGATTTCTATAGAAAAAGGTGCACATGTGCACCACACCAACGGGTCTACACGTACTCCGATATTTGGGCTGTTCAAGTGTTCCCCCAAAAGGTGTAGTATATGTGACACGCACTTGAATTGAATTGAATTGAAGTTTATTTGACATACGAAATGTCGGGGAGGGAGGAGCAAATGGTCGCCTAAGCTACCTGACGAGGCTCCATTCCCCTTTTCAGCGCTACAGCAGTCGCAGCAGCAGTGTGAAAGTCATACATATAAAATTCAAGGTAAAAATATTTTCACAGAAACTGTTTTGACATAAATTAAACACAAACAAAACACAAATTAAACACAAAATAAAAACAACCAGACAAAAACAGGGAGGATTTGCCTTAAATCGATTCGTAAATGAATGCATAAAATAGTAATCATCTGAATCTGGAGAGCATGAAGCAGCGGCCCAATATTTAAGCCGAGAGCGTAAAAATGTACGCTTTTATTTTCTTTTTAAAGCTCCGCAAAGAAGAGCAGCACTTTATAAACTGTAATACTTCTGAAAATTTGTTTAAATATTTGGGAGCCAAAAAGCTCAAGTTCTGTGGCCCGTAATTTGTGGGAATTCTCTCCTGAAGGAATAACTCATGCCGTAAATTATATGTCGTAATTTTCCTTGGATATATATCTATAGACGAGGACCCGCCGTTTTTTTTATCTCTTTATAAATTAATAAGGCGAATTTGAAGTTATATTGTTGCTGAATTGTAAAAATCTTGTGTATGGAGAAAGAAAGAGCGGGTGTGAGCGCAAAAATCTAAATTGTCTATGCATCGAATCGCTTTCTTTTGTAGGGCAAGTAACCTGTTAAACTTCGTAGTTCCTGTTGTGCCCCAGATAAGTAGACAATAGTTTAGGTGAGAGTATAACAATGCGTAATATAATTGACGTTTTAACCAACATGGAAGAAGTAATCTAAGCCTGCGTAATATGCCAATAGACTGGCAAAGTTTCGAGCAGAGGTACCGAGGTGCGGTATCATGAACCTCTTTATTAGAGTCATTCCTTAACATTGGGGAGAGTTCCCTCGCTTTAGAACACGTCAGTGCCATTACTGTCTCCTCTGCGAAACTCCTCTTCTTTTCGCGTAGCAAAAGTTCCGACTTGTTAGCGAATAGGTACGGGTAATGTAGCGGAGGGTTCTTATATTCGCGTCTCCAACTCGACGCTCGCCCTCCCGCGGCGGAAACGGGGAGCGCTCTAGTGAGTGTCCCCCGATTCTCCTGCTCAGCGGGCATGGCGGAACTGCTCGCGATCATGGCTCGCGAAATATCGTTTCCGAATGTAAACAGCACTCTTCACTGTCCCAACGTAGTGCTGCAGCCGGTATGGGATTGTACCTTACTGGAGAGTTTTAGTATTGCGCATAGAAGCAAACGCAAGCGGTGTGCGTTTGCGTTAGAGTGGATGGCGTATGCGTTAGAGTGGATGGCGTATGGATGGCGTGGATGGCGCATGGCGATGAGGCGTGCGCCTCATCGCCATGCGCCATCCAAGACCGCGATTTCGGGCTCCGCGCACGCGCAGTGTGGAACGCGCAAAGCTAAAGCAAACACACAAGGCTTGAGTTCGCTCGTATACGCAATATTAAAACTCACTACTGTTTCACCGGCTTCCAACTCCAACGAAACGTGCTGCAGTGAGCAGACGTGCAAGCAGGTAGGCGTTCCTTCGAACTGGAAAGGCTGAGATTGGCAAAACGACGGCGAGCAAATACAAAATTTATTTATTTATTTATTCATTTATACATACCCTCAATGCCTCGGGGGCGTTATAGAGGGGAGTGGGTCAGTGCAAGTGGTTTTGAAGGGCTAGTCGGAATTGCTTGGAGTCGGGTATGGTGACTATGGCGTCCGGGAGGTCATTCCAGTCCACAACTGCTTCAGGGATGAGGGAATGCTGGTGTGCTTCACTTGATGACTTGGGACGGGCGATCTTGCATGAATGGTCTAATCTTGATGATATGTAGGTGGGCGGGTTCAGAAGAGACATTTTCAAGAAAGGTTTCTAGAAGACTTTATGAAGAAGAGAAAGGCGGGAAATTCGACGGCGGGAGGAAAGTAGAGGAAGGTTAAGACGAGACTAATATAAAGTAAATATATGTTATGAAAAAACTAGTAATTAAAAAAAAAACTTTTTTTTATTTACTTTTGAGCATTTGGTCTGGAAGTATATTGGCGGCGACTTTGGACGTTTCGCCGATTGTCAAAAGTTGCGACTTTAATAGCACAATACACTTTACCCACAATTAATGTAATTTTACATGGATTTCTCACATTAGCTAAAATGTTTTCATTTATTTTAGACTATTTTTATTTTATTTGTAATTAAAATGCAGCAATTGGAACCAGTGATGATAATTTGCACAGTTTTCATTGTCATATTTCTTCGCGCGTCTAAAATTAGATCATAAGCAACAAATTATATTAGAGCTTAAAGAATTACTTATTCAAATATGTGATTTTAATATTATTATTATTAATACAAATCGCGGCAATGTATGCCTCTAATTAACGCCAAGATCACGAGAATACTTTATTTAACCATGATAGTCTTTTCAGAAAGGTATAATTGTGTTTTTTTTTAGCAAATGAAAAACTCTGACATAGTTATCAAGGTAGACAAACAGTTAAACGCTGCACGTAATAAAGAAAGTCCAACGTGTCACGCGGTGCTATAAAAACACACACACACTTCAGCTCTCTGACTCGGATTCCGTCTTGGGTTGTTGCAGTGAGAGCAGCGTTTATTAGTTTAGGCGTTTCGTGGACATATTGTTAAAATTGGAATTATTCTCTTATTCTTGTGCTGGGATAATTGTCATTATTTCCCATGCCAATTATCTGAGCCAGAAAAAGGCAGCGAGAACGCACAGATATCAGCACTGATTTTTTCAACAACTACGAATATCAGCCTGGATCGAACAGTATGTCACAAAATAAAGTTTCTGCGAACAACTTTTCTAAGTAAATAATTACGATGTGAGACACATCTTGAGTCATGAAACAATCCGAAATTAAGACCTCTGTCGAGAAATTAAATCCAAAATAGAGGTAAGTTTCGGTTTCACTCCAGAATTAAAACGCGCATCCTTCCGTAAATAATACGCTAAACACCGTTCTTTTTTTCAGGTTAAAGAGGTGACCTGCGCTCATAAAACATTAGCTTCCTCGTATTACCAGAAATAATTTATGTCGCTCAGTGAAGCCAGCACACTAGACAGGCTCAACAGCGGCACGCATCTTTGACCCTCACTAAACCCGCCATCTTGGAAAATGGGTGGCGCCACCTATAGTTAGTTAGAGTAGCGAATACCGCTGCCTCGGTCATGAGCTTTCCGAAAGGTTCCTGAAGAGACATCTTTGCAATTGAAAGGTAGACGCTGTGCTCTTCCACGACCTGCCTTATCCATGCGCACTCGCCTGAAGAGCCGCCTGACTCAACATAAGACGGTTTGACCACGTTCATCGTCGCTGCCGAATCACAAAGCACCTTGCGGGCTTTGCCATTCACGATCATTTCTTTCGTGCATGGGGCAAGCAGGGCACCGCTCTTGGCGCTGTCAATAACGTAAGAAAACACAACCTTCTCGGGGCAGTTAGCTGCAATGTGCCCTCGTTTGTTGCATCTAAATCAAGCACAGGACCAGTCTCTGCCTCAAAAACCCTCGCCTTGTTCTCAACCTTTGCTTCCTTCCCTCTACTGAGAGCTTCCCCCTCTTTGCGCTGCGCCCCCTCTTTTGTAAAGTTTCTCGTGTTTCCCTTCATGAGAAATCACTTATCTGAGTCGGCCCTCCCCGGCGGGTATCCTTTCTGGCCTTCACGCCCAAAGTGCGGCTGTCCAGCCTGGTCTTTCTCTAGACTTCTGCGCATCGAGTAATCCTCCGTGAGACCTGCCACTTTCCGGAGGTCCATTTCCGGGTCTCTGTCGTGGACCCAGAACCTAATGTTCTTTAGAATGTTCAGCAAAAACTGTTCGAGCGCAATGCAGTCGACAACCTTCTCGTATCTCCGTAAACCTCCGTGCTTTTTAACCACTCGACTAGGTTAGCCTTGAGCGTAACGCGAAATCGGGAAACGACTCTGCTCCTCTCTTATACCCCTGTCAGACGGTCAACTCAAATGCCATTTAGGCCAAAGGCCTTCGAGATTCTCAAAGGTCATTCAAGCTTTCGGGTGTCAGACGTGTCGGAGAACATCTCGAATGCCATTTAGGAGATGTTTATTGCAATTGTATTTTTCGATTTGTTAGAGACAGCAGTCACTCATTTATCAAAATAAATGGCTCAATGAAACAAAATTACTGATGTATTGCCATTTATTTGTGTAAAAAAAAATTATGGATTGTGTTTATATAGTGTTTTTTCAACAAATACACGCAGTGTTTTTGCTAGCGAAGCGACTTTTGGGTGGTACTGGCTGGTATGACCCGCTCTAAAGGCAACAATGATGTTCCCGCTCGAAAACTGAGCTTCTGAGCGACTGAGCTCGCCATCGTTCCTCGCGCTGCCGTGATTCCTCGTCTGCTCGGTCAGGACGGTTCCTCGTCTGCTCGATTTGTTTGCTTCTGAGAGTGTCAACAATGGAACATTCAGAGCCGCCAGAGACTCAGGTCGCTCTACTTTTATGCATGCACGCGCAGCAGCAAAGCTCTCTGGCTGCCGTCCGAGCTGCCGTGTCATCGGCAAAAAGTGAGGCCGATCGCTTGGAGGACCAAATGCTGGCAAATAACTTCGTGCTCGCAACAACAGCGGTGGACTGCCTCACAGTGCATCGGCAGGTGCAGTCCTTCGCGAGGCACGAGCGATGGTTCGAAGACACCCTGCCCAACATGCCGGAGTACTTTTTCAAACAGGCGTTCCGTGTAAGGCCAGCTACATTTCGCTACCTTGTTGATGTGTGCCGGCCTTACATGGAGCGACAAGTCACCTGCATGCGGGAGACGATCGCGATGGAGAAGCGGGTGGGAGTGGCCCTCTTCAAACTATGCTCCACGGCCGAGGACAGGACGGTGGCCACCCTGTTCGGTATCGGCCGATCGACAGTCAATGAACTGTACCGGGAGTTTTGCGAGACGATCGTGGCTGTCCTCGAGCCCGAATGGGTCAAACTGATGACCCCAAAGGAGCTGCCGGAACATATCCGAGAGTTCCAAGCTGCGTTGGAGTTTCCGCAAGGAGTTGGAGCGCTGGATGGGTGCCACTTCCCGGTGTCACCACCACAAGAAAATGCAAGCGACTACCACAACTACAAGGGCTGGTATGTAGTGGTGGTGGTGGTGGTGGCCTGTTTGTGTTTGACTTTCCCTAGGTTAAGCCAGCATCTAGCGCTGGTGCTGTCATTGGCTAGTTAAGGGTTTAGCCCGAGAGCTCTCTTGAACCATACGTCTCTGTATGCAAATTGTCGTCTGTTTACACAGCCGGAAGTTAGCCTGCCTCAGTGGGCGTCTGGTGTCTCAGCTGTAGATGAGCAATTTAGCCAGTGCGGTACAATCGCTAATCTGGGGTCTTTAACAAGCACCACGCAGTAGCAGTACATGACCACACGCCAGTACGATGCTCATCCAGATCGAAACAAGCAGTGATGGGGATCCCAGGATCCCTGGGTTCTGCAGCGCGAGCTTTCGCTCCACATGCTCCGAGCTGTTGTGCGCTAGCCCTCTCGGCCACTGATCCCTCCCTCCCTCCCTCCCTCCCTCCTCCTCCTCCCTCCCTCCCTCCCTCCCTTCCCTCCCTCCCTCCCTCCCTCCCTTCCCTCCCCTCCCCCCCCCCCCCACCCCGGGTCTCTGTTGTTTTGGTGTATTCTGCAAGAGTCCTTTACCACAAAAAAAATTCAAGGGTGCATTGACAGATGTTTCGCATCTTTTTAATAGCACCAGAAACAATATTATCCGTAGAAACTTGCCTCTTGACAGCGAGTCTGGTGTACACATTGTCCCTGTTCCTGTCATAATTGGGGCACTCGGTAATGATGGCTTGAAGTACAGTTTCTGCCGTCGGACAGCTATACTCCGGGCTCAGTCGTTTTCTTGTCTGGTTCTAGCGGGGTTTGTAAATTGTCCTAGGCCATCGCCAAGAGGGTCTTGTCTCTCTCCGTCCTACTCAGTTGCAGGTGTGAACAGGCCTTTACTTGCATGTTATTGGCACGACATTCCATTGAAGCTTTCAAGACATCCACGAGATGGTTCTTGGTTATCATTGTATTCAGTTCAAATTATGTTTTCTTGCATTATCCTACGAAATATTGGTGTTGGTGAAGTTCCATAAGCAAAGAGATGAGCTACAGACTTTGGTTTCTGTATCCATTTAACATTTGGGATATCAACAATTAGAAGATCTCCGTGCCAAACAGCCAAACGAAGCATTTCAAAGTGTTGGGATTTTCATAATTAAATCTGCCTGCATGCAATGCTTCTTTTTCAGGCATAGCATCATTCTGCTGGCTCTGGTGGACCACCGCTACATGTTCCGCTATGTCAACGTGGGAGCACCAGGGCGATGCCACGACGCACACGTCTTCCGCAGGTCGGAGCTTGCAAAGGTCTTGGAAGGACCGTTGTTTCGAGCTCCGCTTGTCACTGTGAATGGAGCTGTTGTGCCACCACTGATCTTGTGCGATCAGGCCTTCCCTCTCACATCAAACCTCCTCAAGCCCTATCCGCGCAAGGGCTTAAAGGATAGTTCTCCGGAAGCTAGCTTCAACAAGCAGCTCTCGGGAGCACGAAGGATAGTAGAGAACGCCTTTGGCAGAGTGAAGGCACGCTTTCGCTGCATAATGAAAAGAATGGAGTGCCATGTAGACAATGCCAGGGTCATCATCCGAGCCTGCTGTGTGCTCAACAACATCTGCGAGCACTTCAATGATGGGGTTGAGCCACAGTGGGTCACCGAGGTGCAGCTCTACGACCGCATGTTCCTGCAACCTCTCTGTAGAACGGATGTTGCCGCTGGAAATGGACAGGACGTGAGGGCAGCCATAGCAGCCTACCTCCATAGGCGGAACACGCAGCAACACGCAACGTAATCTAGTGATGACATCACATGTACAAGTGGCAGGAAGGACTCGATGGAAGATCATCCAACTTCCAAACGAAATGTGAAGCCAACTTACTGCACTAGCCCTGTGCATGCCCACACCTCTTGGTGAAGCTAGCTGGCCTTACTGTTTGTTCGGAAGTTGCATGGTTTATCGTCAATCCCTCCCTGCCACCTGCATATGTGCTGGTCTGTTTACCGGTATGTATGTGCAGCATTACTATGTCCAAATTTCATACTTTGCTCATACATACAGTAATTCAGCTACCCAACATATTTGGAGAACAAGACTCTTAATGGAAACCTTTTTTTGTAATAGCTTCTCCACTTAGTACGACTGTTTCAAGGAACTTGCATATCTAATGATTTTTCTGACATTGACTTTCTGTGGCAGTAACTTAATTTATGAGCTTGAAGCGTCCCAAAAATTCAATAATTGCAATCATGCACATTCTATTTTCATATTAAAAGCTTGATCCAAAAACGTAACACACACTTTTATTTGAGATATTTCAGAACAGTGAAACGGTCGATAAAGGGCAAGCGATTGCGTGTGGCTGACCAACATAGTGATTATCAATTAAATGCGAATCAGACTTTTTTCAAAATTAATGACAATATTGATCAGAGCTCCACATATTGAGTGCTCTTATTGATAGCGAAGACCTAGACCGCAAGAGATTATATCCGCGTGCATTTCTCCCATACTGAGACTCGTGAGCGGTTTTGTACTCTGGTTGTGGAAATATTCATCAATTGACATCTATTGAACAATATAACACTGAAAAATACTCTTTTGTATTTTCTTTTTTCAGGGATGTTTTTTTTGGTATGTTAGAGCTTTAGGAGGATTGGTGGCTGAGTAGGCTAGCACACACGAGCTTGGAGCACGTGGAGCAAAAGCTCACGCTGCAGAATTGGGGGATCCTGGGTTCAATCCCCACCCCTGCCTGTTTCGATGTGGATGAGCGCATTGTACTGGCGTGCGGTCATGTATCACTACTGCGTGATGAATTTTAAAGACCCCAGGCTAGCGGTTGTACTGCACTAGCTAAATTTCTCATCTACAGCTGGGAGACAAATTGCCCATTGAGGCAGACAAAGTGCTAGGCTGTATAAGCATTCAGACACCCCAATTTTTTTTTGTTAGTGCTTTTAACCTAAAGAGAAAACCCTGCAATTTATTTTTATTATTCTCCCTGCTGAAGAAAGAAGTTGCTTTGTTTCAAACAATTATGAACACGATAGTTAAAACTTGCACTTTCAGTTTATCGACATATATCTCGGGCTTTTGCTTCAGTTCAAGCACAGGGTCAATGGTGGCACAACAGTGTTGTCGAGGGAAACAATCCTTCCAGACCCTTGGCACATATGTTCATACTTGTGGATGTTGCTTGATATAGTTATTCTATTATCGTTCCCATGTAAAGAAAACACCAAGTTCTTTTTTTTACAATGTTCATAAGGTGCACTAAGTAGTTCTTACTAAAATCCCAGAATTAGAATCGTAACATCATCGCCCTCTTCTCTCCTGCTGCATTTGATTGGATTAGCCCCTAAGAATGCCCTCTAGGAAAGAGGAGAGCCTTAACGTTGCTCTTTTGCATGCCGTGATTGGCGCCATCAGCTCCTGGCATCCGCTGCACTCTGAAGCCTACACACTGCATCGTCCGCCGTCATGTACTCTTTTCAAATTTGTTTGTGCTTGAAACATGTTTTGATATTGTAACAATGACTAACCACAAACTCCCATAAAGTATCTTGATGCACCATATAAAGGGTGAAAATTTGTAAATGTCCGCAAGGAGTCAGACTTTTTTTTGTTGCGGTTCCAAAGGTAAAAAGAAGTATAGGAGAGAAAAAAAAAAGCTTTTCCAGAGTGTACTTGATTTAAGCGTTGTAGTAAACTTTTAAATGCTTTGATGTGATGATGTAATCAATTCTTTTGCTATGTCTCGGAACATTTCAGCTGCAGGCTTGAAAAGATGTTTTCAACAATTGGATGGAACATGCCTTAACAGGCTTGTGTGTGGCTTGCTCTTTTTTAATTTTTCTCTATCTAGTTTATGCAGCATGCATGTTCATTGTATTTCACATTGTATGATTACTATTTTGCCGATGGTTGCCACACTCTTATTTACTGTCCACCTTCGGAATGTGGACCTGTGTATCTTTGGATCCCAGCTGTGGTGAATAAATACCCATTGTTGCTGTCACTGTTGTAATGTCATGCAAGCACTATCTGTTCTAAACTTGTTATTTGTGGTTTTAAGATGATGTTACTTCCCTGGTAAGCCCAAAATAATTTGTCAGCAAAGAAAAACAAACAAAAAAAAAAAAAGCAGCACCACTTTTTTGAAGCTACAGCTTCCGCTCTAGCCTGTTTTATTGAAAAAGGCCATCATGGCATTCGCAAGCTTTTCTTGCACGGCCAGTGCTTTTTCTTGAATTTTGAGCTCCTGCTCCCGCAGAGTGAACTCACGGCCCCGAGCCGTTTCCAAACTTAAACGGAGCAACTTCTGCTCCTCAATTACCGCCTTTGCGAGGGTGGCAGAGGGGTGCGGAGGTCCTTTCCTTTTTCCTGACTCTGGCACCTGCGGCAACATGATAGTTGTGCCATTACTGGCACCACCGGCCTTCTTTCCACGGCCAGCAGGGTTGCTGCTGCCAGCATTGTGGCCGCTCCTAGATTTGCTGGTGCTCGCACCAGGCAGCTCGCCGGTACTTGCACCAGGCAGTTCGCTGGTACTCGCACCAGGCAGCTCCTGGGACGTCTCGTCGGATGTGTCGTCCCTCATGTCGTCTGACGGGACATCCTCTGCCTGTGTTTCTGAAAGCAGCTGATAGGATAAATTTTGTTAGAAACTAGAAACACAGTAATCTCTCGTACCTTGAACACTGCAGCAAGTCAGCGCTCTGTCCTGTCCGTCGCTTCCTTTTATGACTTTTTGCGCCGTTTTATCTCATTATGTTTAACAACTACCAATTAGCCCAACCCTCAAACTCGTTATTCCTTCTGGTAGGTGCATGGCAAGTGTCATTTGTACACAGTCTCCCTCTGAAACTAGTTTGGCTTTCTACCTACTCTGTGTATAGGGTGGTTTCACGTGTACCATTTCAATTCAAAATCCGGCCGACATCCATCTTGGTGCGCAGCCGTTCTATGCTTTTTCAATGGGCAGAGGCAATGAAGGCCATATGTTTTCTCCTTGCTCTACTTTAGCATTTTGATCAACTGCACTTGCCGTATTTCTCAGCAACATAAAGAAGCAAAGGCCAGCACCCAATTTTAAATATTACCAGCCTTCATCCTTCATTCAGAGTTAATACATGCTAGCAAGTTAGCAGATGACCAAGATGGCTCCGGTAGACGTGCCCAAAGCTTCTACGATGGGGATAAAAACAGAGTAAATGAAGGTTTACATGACTCGAGAGATATCCCTGATCGTGCTTCCAGAGTTCCGTCGTTGAAGAAGCCACTTGGGGCCGTGATTCTGAGGCTCACCAGAACAAAAATAGACACTAGCAAAGATTCGCTTTCGCGTAAAACAATATGACAAACGGCAGAAAGTGTACACCAATCTGCTCAAAACCTACATGCCCGAACGGCAAGTGTGTACCAATCCGTTTGAAAATTACGAACCAGAAGCGAAACAGTTTTATTAAATTGGCCTATTCTCATCTCCAAGCACATGCCCTCCAGCCCTCATTTGACAACTTTAGGCTTTATTCGCCAAGCAACCAGGAATCTTGAAGCACAAAAAAAAAAAAATTGGCGCAAGACTGTCACTGGGTTGGTTAGAATTTAGAACACTTGGTGCCATATGCCCAGCTCGAGTTGCAGATAGTCCTTCCTGCACTGTGATCATTGTCCAGACAAGTCCCCTGTTTATGTCCAAACATGACTTAGCAGGAGACAACTTCATTGCAGCATGTGATGTGTGTCTGTAAATCCCAAATGCCCAATTAGGCATGCACAAAGATTCACTTATAGCTTGATGATTGTGTGAATGAGGCACTGACTCCACTGGTGGATGGGATGTTTTTTAAACCAAGTAGACTGCACATCATCTCAATGGGCGCGTTCAGTAGCGGCTCCAGGAGTCAAGAGTCAGCGCTCCTTCTTAGGCGCTGACTCATTCACACATTTTCTTTGAATTTCTTTTCAGGTAATGCTTTTTCGGAAAATGCATTGGACCGTATTTTGTTGGGTTTGAATATGCTAATAAACAATGTAAACGTTCACTGGACGGCATGTCTTGATCGCCGTTGCTCTGAAACTCGGTGAATATCGACGAAAATCCTGTCCGTGCTGAACAGAGCAAGGCAGGCTATGAATGCGAATTCGGTAGCCAGTTGGACACTCACACAGAGCATGATCCCGATTAAGGTTTTGTTTGCGTAGCTAAATCGGGGTGCACGTTGGCCGACGCTCGCCTTGGCCGACAAAACCTAGATCGCCGAGCGCAGCCGAACTTCCCGGTGTGTATACGAGTACATTTTATAGGAAGTTTGTTGCGAAGGGCAGAACAGACGTATGGCCATATAAAAGTATCGCAACCGGCGGCGTAGATTTGCCGAGCTCCATATTTTGCGTCCGCTGACGACATTTTGTCGGTTTTTATAACAGTAGCTGCCTTTGCACCGCCAAGTGAAGTGCTTGATCGCGTTGGATCGCTTCGAACAGCAGCGCTGATGTGTACAGTGACTCGCTTTTTATTTAACGACCTTGTCAAGACTTTATGAATACCGGTGTCAAATAAAAGCGATCGTGCTCGCTATCGTCTGCTTCCAGTTTATTCGGAGACCGTCTGGCACAGGGGAGGAAGCGGAAATAGCGTAGAAGCAGGTTTGGAGCCGCGGTTTTTTTGGCCGTTCAATAGGCGCTCTGAGGATTCCGACTCGAGTGACTCCGTTCGGAGCTGAGGGAGCCGCTACTGAACACGCCCAATAAATCATCCCTAATTTACAATTCTTGTAAGGCTCCGAAGAACCGCGACATAGTTTTGTCACGATTTGCGAAACATACGAGAGCGGGAACGAAAAACTAATCTCGGCAGTTTGGTTGATGGTGGGCGTGAAGAACTTTATTTACTCTCTCACCACTGCATCATTGGCTGTTTCGATTAAAGGTTGTTTAGTCCTCATTGAAGACGAAATTACGGGCGGACAGATTCATGAAAAGTGTTTTAGCTTACAACATCTGCACTAAAGTTTGTACTTTGTTACTGAGAGATTTTCTGTAAAGGAGATTACGAATGCATGCACAAATTTGGAGATTAGGAATGTTGTTAGTACTCTGTGGGTGAAACGTTAGTGCAACATGTACTGCCTACCTCCAACACAGCTGGTGTCACATCATCTGCACACAAGCTCTCGTCCACGAGAGTGTTGTCGTTTGCGGGCAGGGATCCCAGGAAACGGTGAATCTCCCAGTAGAACGGCCAGTTCACTCCTCCTGCTCCGGTTGTGCTGGCCGTCCGCAGGTGCTTCCTAATAATATAGCAAGCTCAATAAAATTTATAATGTATGCAAATATGTTTGCAAAGGCAACCTCCAGTGCAAGGCTGGGCCATTTTACAAAGCTAGTGACCACTCCAAAGTCTGCCAAGTTTTTGGGAATGCATAAGCAAAAGTGTCTTTTGTCACTTGTGATTTAAAGTCATAAGCATTGCTATCCTGTCATGAGCTGGATCTTGTAATCACCCAAAAGGCAGCATTCATTAATTGGTTCTAGGTGCTGAGGATCTGCTACTCCAACAGTTTCCATCTGATGCAAAAAGGGCAGCAAACAAGCAAGACATTCAAACAGACAAGAGGGCAACATTTAAAATACTTAAGAGCTTGCTTAGGAACGAGAATACAAGATTTTTGAGGTTCTGAGCAGTGACTAAGGACTGCATATCAAACTCGGTGGTGGAAACACCCAAGCGTAATGAGTCCCCCTCCATTGTCTTTTCTTAAATAGTGCTTTGCGTGTTATTGCCACGAGTCTCAACTAGTTTGTGTACTTCAGGAACTGGAGGATTCAACTTCTGGAAGCTTTACAAGCCACTCCGCTGAGTTTTGAGCACGACTACTTCAGATGTGGTTCGGAATCTTGCGGTGGAACAAGCAAATCTTTTCTCGCTAGCCACATGATCACAGCATTTAAAGACTCATGTTGCCAAGAAATCCTTTTTGGGGTGCAGTCATCCACTCAGCCTGTGTTTGCTGAGCCCTGTTAAAAATTGGTGCCCCATATGGTTCTCAATACCACCCATGACACAATCTCTGCGATACATATTTTGAATTATTTCACGTGTTCAGAAAGGAAAGCAAACGTTTATAGTGATCGTTTCAGGTAACTTCTTATCCTGATGTTTCGAGTAATAATTATTATTTTGTTCCCCAGCAATCGCTTATGCCATTTCCAAACAAAGCATTTTTGTTCCTCAGCAATCGCTTGTGTCATTTCCAAACAAAGCACGGTCGTCGGTTCCGTACTTCGGTAAATGGCAGACAATCCCAATTCAAGTTTGTTTTCGATCTCACCGCCCACGGGGCCGAACTCGGAGCAGACGACCCACTTTTTTTTTTTTTTTTTTTCTCCCGTGTTAGCAGATGTTTTATTTTAATTACTCATAGCAGACGAACTCCCCCTTTTCCCTCACGTCAGCAGACGATATTCTGCTACGATATTTTAGTTCCGTGAATGCGAGCCGGCTGAGTTAAAAATCAACAGAGGCCGAGATCTTGCTCTCATCGTTGACCAAATCCGACCCTAGAGCCAGAGGCAAATATTAAAGCTACATATTTACGATAATATTTCTCCCAAAGTTCTTACACCCGATTTCGGGTCTTGGTGCACCATAATATCGAAGGAAACAGGGTTCATGAATATTGCTTACCGGTAGACGCTCGTGAGGTTTTCGATCTTGTTGTGCACTTGATCCTTGGACTTGTTATGCCCAATTAACTTCATCGCCTCTGACATTTCGGCGTAAATCCCCCCATTCCTTTTTTGGCACCGGAGGTCGCACAACCTATCCTCCCAAAGGCCGATCAAGGCCCAAATCTCAGAGACGGACCACTGGACTCGCGGGCCCTTCTGCGACGGCTCCGTCATCGTTCGACAAAATACAAACTAAATACAAACTATGAAAAAGGAAAAATTAAAACTTTCTATTTAGGAATACAAAAGAACACTGCAAAATGAAAGTTAAGTAATACAACGAAAGCAGAAGCGAAGGAGAAGGAAGAACACAAAAACAAGATCAAAAGCGAAGAGATAAGGAGAGCGGCGAGCACAATGGCGAGTCGAGTTACGACGAACAGGAAGGAGCAGAGAACATGATTGCTGTGGTCGCGCTAAAGTCTTTTTAAAGTAAGCAGACAGCTTCGTAAATTGTTTTAAAATTTATTCTAACTGATGAATTCCTTAATGAGACTATCTATTTTTTATTATTTTCGTCGTCATCCGTGATCGCTGTCGACGAGAGTAGGCAGTTGGGGAGTTAACGGAGTTGTTGTAACTCCGTTGAACGTAAATGTCATTTAGCCCGAATGACATTTGACTTGCACGTCTGACACCGCCTAAATGACATTTGAGTTAAAGGACCTTTACCCTAAAGGCCTTCAAGATGCCCGTCTGACAGGGGTATTAGTCGCAGTGCGAAACCGCTGGCGGAAAACCTCTGTCGACAGGCGTTACCTCCCGAGAAGCGCGGCTTTCGAGCTCTCGTAGTCGTCTGCCTCATGACTGCTTAATCGAGCGACTACATCTGCCGCTTTACACGGCAAAAGTATTAGCAGCTTTTGGAGCCACTCCTCGCGTGAGAAACTTGCCCGCTCACAACTTCTCTTCGAGTTAACATAGGAAAAGAACGATGTCGTCTACCAGCTTGTACGGTTGCATCAGCTCCTTAATTTTGACCCTCTCCGCAAGCCGCACACCCGATCCAGGACGGCTAGAACCCTCAGCCTCGAGTTTTGCCTTCTCTAGCTTCAATCTTTGTAGTTCTAGCTCCTGAGCACGCTCTCGCTCGCGCTTTTCGCTCATTTCTAGGTCGTGTGCGCGCCTCGTGCTTTTCCCGCTTTTCACTCTTTTTCAATTCGAGCCTTTCGCGTTCCCGAATCACATCCCAACAGTCCTTAAGTCAGACTTGTGCCTATCTCAGATACTCTACTCAAGATAGTGTATTTAAAATACTTTTTGAAATATCTTGGTATCTTGCAAATATTTTGATCGAGAGTATTTTAAGCTATATTTTATTTACATTTTTGATTTTCTTGTAATCATTATCTCGAATATATTATTGACCTTCCGCCATTTTTCGAGTTTTTCGGTATGAAGTGGCGTGGGCGTAGCACGAGAACACGTGAACATTCTTTTGAGATACAAATCCTGTTGCTAGCTCCGATTAGCTACGGTGACTGTGTTCAGACTCGTGAAAACAAAACAAAAAAACATCGTTTTTTTGCCAATTGTGACTCATATTTCAGCCCAAATTTCGTACAATGAAGGCTTTCCCGCGTCGCCTTCCCAAAGGCGCCTTTTGTTTCTTAGGGTTTTCCCCAAAAATCCTCAAACAAAAGGGAGGGTTTTACGGAAGTAATGATTGCCACACTGAGGCGCAAAGCAGATGGGGAAACGACCTACGACAATTATGCAGACTTTAGTGTCAAGAAAATGACAAATAGAAGAGAATGAGAAGTGGACACACAAAAAGGCCTTTTTTGTATATTTAATTCCGCTACGGCACAACGTCCAGGTTTTCTTTTGTTTATTTTCCTTTTGTCGTCAGTCCGTCACTGGTTGTTCTCGTGAACACTGTCTGTAAGCGAAGATTGATAAGCAGAGAATAGGAAAGGAAACGAACAAAAAAGCTGGATGACCTCTCGAAATCCCAACAAAGCGTCCCCAACGTGCCTTTCTGAACGCAACCTACTTGAAGAGGGTGCGACCACTGTCCTGGCTAGTATGTGGGTTCTCTTTGTTATCCATTCTGTCATATCTGTATCCCAAGTTCCTTTATAGTGAACTCCTCATAGAGGGAATATAGATTGTAGTTAAAAAGATCGACGACGAGTTCGCGCTTTCTACTTTTCATCCCTCCTATCTCTTCTTCTACCCTGAGCACCGTTGCCTATTTCCTCCTCCCCCATGGCGAGAAGGGTCTTCTGCCTTGCAAAATCTTGAGTCTGGTCGTCGGTATGCGTCTAAGGTGCGCCGCAGGACGAATATTCAGCGCTGTCACTATTGAGGATGAGATCAGACCGTGGCGCCCCGAGCGGCTAACGTTAGAGCTACACGGAATGAGAGAACAAACACAATGACTCAACGCTCAGCTGGCTTGACCGAACACGGCGTCAGTGCTCGGCTGGAGTTCGTGTTCTTTGGTGACTGGGAGGAGGGACTATTTTTTTACCACTCCGGCCTTCGTGAACACTGCAGCATGCACGGTGCCCAACTCAGCACAAAAGCAGAAGTGCGTCAAGCTTGTATTCTCTGACGACTGCTTTCGGGAGAGATCCGGCACTTAGCGTCACTTCGTTTATTGTTAGTATTTTTACATTACATTGCGCCCCGCGCTCCATTGAAGAAGATAACATAGACATTCCCACAAAGCCTGTGGGCATGGGCACAGGTCTTGTGTTGGGTAAACACCAAGGGGTGGAGACAACAAACGGGTCAGAGCGCCCCCCAAAATTCGATCTCCTCGACAATAGCTAAAGCAACCTGTTCATTTCTGTCTCAAAAATATTTTGTAACATGTATCGGTGATACTACCACGCGCGTTGCCGAGCGAGCGCGGGGCCGAATGGTTCCCGCGCTTGGCTCTCGCGCGGAGCTCCGTGTGTGATTCCAGGGAGCGGACTCTTTTGTTTATTCTTTCAACTTGACATTCTCGTAAGTTCGAAAACCTTGTCGTGTGATCGAGTTACGAATGTTCTACGCGCCGAAGGTTCTAAGCCGAATGTTCCAGAAACCCACGCGGGTACAGAAGGTGCTCCGTGTGACGGTCCGGGGTCAGTCTCGTCCCAGCGCTCGATCCTGCTGTTGCGCCGACATCGACGCCTCCGACGCTAGCCTTTCTCCGTTTTGTTTTGGGCACGTGTTCGCCCCATCAAACGTTTAGTTTTTTTCAGTCCTTCGCCCCCTCATCATTTGTCATCCGTGATAATGTCCTGCTCCTAATATAGTTGGATTGCATAAAATAGTCCTCCGATGCTTTTTTTTCCGTTTTGTGTTGTTACGTGCTAATGAACCATTCTGGGTAAAACAGATTTGTGCAACTGTATAATTGCTGTTGTCACTGACGTCGATACAAATTACGCAATACAGAAGTATCTTCAAAAGTGATTCAATTACATTTCTAACTATTTATACTCTACTCAAGATACTTTACAGTGAAAGTAACTTGAGTCGTAATTTAAATACTTTATGAAGCAGGTATTTAGTAACTTAACTTAAATACTTGTAGTGAGTGTTTTGTCCAACACTGCCTTAAGTTCCCCGTTGGACACTTCCGCCTCACGAAGGAGGTCCATGATCGGCTTCCTTCTTTTTGTCTCTTCCACGCTTATGCCAAGCTCCTCCCATATCGCCCCCAAATCACGATTGCGCAACCTATTGACATCCATGGTCTCGCGTGTCGTGTTTTCCCTCCCCAAATAACTAAAACCAGTGGGACTACTTCGCCTTCGTAAAGCTCGACAGGGAAGCTCTCCGCTCGCGTACCTAACACAAATCTAAAGGTCTTGTAAATCAAGGGAAAATCGCAAAGCACTCACCGACACCGAGGACCATAATCAGGCACGTCATCCCGCCGCTGTCCACCTATTGTTGCTACCGAGGAGTTCTCCCGGAGACGAACTCGACAGGAGCCCCAAAGCAGCCAGGACGCCAGGGCAGGAACCAGGAAAGTTCGGACCGGGAGCGGGTCTCTGTCGAATATCTCTGTTTATTTACATAGACCACACATTTACAGTCGGCATCAGAGAGCACGCGAGCAGGTCGCACGCTGCTCTTTTTTAAGGGTATTGTTTCCCGTGTCGATAGGGAGGGGCTTCCCTCAGCGGGTCCGCAGCCAATGTCCAGTCAAAGATACACCGGGCTCCTCCCTCCCCCTTCTCCTTTCTCGCAGGCACACACACCACACGTCACACACCCACTCGACGAGGTCATTTGCGCTAATTCCACCGGCTGGCGCCGTAGGACCTAGAAGTGGCTGACCGTTCCACCTGGCCATCCAAAGCGACAAGGATGTGCGAGTCGGAACGGGCGGAAGGTAGGTGCGGCTTCCATTGACCACATCCGGGGTCCGTTGTCCATATGTCTGCGGGTAATCCTCTCGGCGTGGCTTTCCGGAGACAGAGTTCTTACGGTCCTCGGATTAGGCGGGGTCTGGCGAACCGACAGCGGGGACGCACTCTTGGTAACTTTGGCAGGTGCACGCACGAAGGTCAATCACAACAGAATCCTTTTTTGGTCGGATCACTATCGGGGATGCGTTACAGAAAGAGTCCGTTGACTGAGTGAGAACCTGACGGCAGTGGAGACCGCCTTTGGTTGTGCAGTACATGGGCGCTCACAGGCGACTTCAGCTGTTGTCAACTGTTCTCAAGTGATCGTTCTCAGAGCTGATGTGAGCGTCCAGGAGAACGCGGCTGTCCCGAGGAGCTTTTGGGAGCTTGAGAGTATGGGAGTCGTGGACGCAGAGGTCCAGGTTCCCTCCGATAGCAGCATCATGCTGCGCTTTGAGGGAAGCATTACCAAATCCGATCGAAGACACGAAGTGTGCCTCCCTTGGAAACCTGATGTAAAGCTTGATTGCAATCGAGAGATGGCTTGGAAGAGACTCGAAAGCCAGCGAAAGAGGCTGAGCAAGAATCCTGAGCTCATGCAGAGATATGATCAGGTAATCCGGCTTTACGTCGAGAACGGAATGGCTGAGAGGGTCGAGAGAGAAGAGAACTCGGGTGAACGCGTGTACTACATGCCTCAATCGGCTGTTCTGTGAGAGGGTAGCACTACGACAAAGTTGAGGATCGTTTTCGACGCGTCTTCACATGGACCGAACTGTAAGTCACTATACGACAACCTGGAGAGCGGTCCGAACCTGAACCCAGGAATTGTTAGCCTGCTTCTCAACTTTAGGCAACACCAGGTGGCACTGGTTGCGGATGTCGGAAAGGCCTTCCTACAGATTGGAGTAAACCCGGAGGATCGAAATGCTGTGCGGTTCCTCTGGTACAAAGAGCCACCTCGACAGAACCAGACAGCTCGGGAGGAGGAAGTCTGGCGTACGGCGAGAGTTATTTGCGGAGCCACATCCAGCCCATTCCTGATGGCCGCAACCCTGCGACATCATTTCAAAGAAATACACAACGTATTTCCTAAGACAGAAGGGCGACTGGGTAGATCGGTGTACGTTCACGACATTTTGGCGGGCGCAGAAAGTGAAGAGGACGCCCATACATTCTGCACCGAGGGGATCGAGATATTTGGAGCGGCGGGGATGAAGCTTGTGGGGATTCGTCCGGCCGCCCCACTCTAGAGTCCCGTCTTTCCCGCGTTTCCCCCGCTCCTTCGCCCGTACTATACACTCAAAAAAAAAGGGTATCACCTTACACCCTTTTGTCCCATATAATACACCCCAAAACTTCATTTCGACGTACAGCGCCCTATAGGCGAACTGACGGCACCAAATTTTACCAGTGGCTTGATAACGGTGCGATATAACTTATTAAATTGCTAAAGTTCGTATAAAAGACCAAAGAAAGAAAACACGGAGCTTTTGCAGTACAGCCAAGAAAACTCCAATAATCTTTTTTGTAGTTATTAATACGTACATCAGCTATCTTAATATCTTGTACCACACGGCTATCAAGCCCCTTGTAAACTTTGGGGCCGCCTGTTCGATTATGGGGCGCTGTACGTCGAATTGAAGTTTTGGGGTGTATTATATGGGACAAGGGGTGTAATAATACACCTTTTTTTCTGAGAGTGTAGTCGGTTACAAGTCAAAAAGGTAGGAGAAGCTCCTCCCATAAGCGGTGATGCGCCCGTTTCAAATCCCTCCGCAGTCGAAAGAAGAGTTCACTGAAAACGCTCCTTGTTCCGCTTCAATGGATTCCAACTTGTCTCCGATCCCACTTTTTCAGAAAGCGACCTTTGTATTCATCGGAGGGGGAACCGATCCCCTGAAAGCAGCCTTTGTATCCATCGGGGGGAAGCTAATCGCCGAAAGTCGTATTTGTTTTCGTCGGTGGGGGAAAACTCTAATCTCCCTCTCGTGGCTTCCACAATGCTAAGTCAAAGTCGAAAGATAAAGCAAATATGTACAGAAGGGCAAGACCCTCCTCGCGCGTTGGCCGCGACGTCACGGAAACGGTGGGACGCTATTGGATGCGGAGGTGGCGGAGGGATATCTGATTCCCTTTGAGGGGCATTTGCCGCTACCTTCTTAACCTGTAACTGACTATACCCGCGCCCTGCCAGGGCCGAACATTCCTGCTCCCCCGGATCCTTGAACGGGGGAGCGTCACCGTACGGCGCGTAATCCCCACTCGTGGATCGTGCGGGGCCCGTGGCAGGGGCGTGCGTGTACACGTGGACGGGTCGTGGTGGGCACGTGATCGGTGGTGGGGCGAGGATATAAATATGGGAACGGAGACAAAGAAGGCTCTCTCTTGCTGCCTACTTGGGGATCAACGAAACACGGAGGCGAGCTCGGACGGCGGTGGTCGCTGGCGCGGGGAGTGCGGGCACTACGTCGAGTGGCGGACTCGACAAACGGACCGGACAGTGACCCTGGACGACGACGTCCCCATGACGCGGTGTGAACGACCACCGCTGGGACTCGGAGAAGCCGCAGTTGCAGCGGACTCTCCCCCGGCCTGGCTGATGACCGTCCCCCGATCCCGAAACCCCGCCAGACAATAAGTGAGTGCATAAACCCTTTTTGCCGACAGCGAAGTATTGAAGTGTCCGGAGACAGGGTTTGTGGGAATCGGAGCTAGTAGAAGCCCGCATAAACTGGCGCCCAACGTGGGGCCTGATTTTCGATCATTCAGGCATTTCGATTCCCAACCTGTTTCCGGTTGAATTGGGGCACTGTTTCGCGCTCTTTTTGAGGCTCATCTTTGTCGCGGGAGCGCCGCACGAAGTTTCGTTGCGGGAGCGCCGCACGGAGGTCCTGTCATTATCGCCTGTCTGACGAGGGGGCGCGGATTTTGACCGCTGTTTTAAGGGATTAACCCTTTTTCGCAGCATTTCCGGAATTTACTTACCCGTTGCGAGACGCGCAATGAATATTTGCTGTTCAGCGCACCGTTGGGTGCTGGCAGGTTGATCCTGCTGCGCAAGAGCGCTGTGTGCGTCGAAATTACCGCACCTCTCGAGGCCTGTAGCGTCAGGCGTCACCCCACCTACGCCTCCGGCAGTCCACGTCTGCTTGGAAAGATGCCAGCTCATGTTTTGGGAATGTCATGCGCCTAACCCCCTTTGCTCGCGTATCGATTTAATGTATTGGAACGCTTGTTACCGATCGGACGCATTATAGAGGCATCGCTCCGGGTGGGGAACGCACCCCTTGCGGATGGCGGTTGCATGTGCTGCGTTTGGAAATTATTCCCGCATTGCATTTTGTCCGGGAGGAGACTAGCGTCTCGATTTTGACCGCATGCTAGCTCCCAGTTGTCCTTGCTTGAGCTGTCAGCGCGGTTTTAAGCTTCGTTAATTAAGAGCGTTTCAAGGTACGGATGTGCTCTTGTGGTTCCGACCAATATCGCTTTGAGCGAGTACCTTGTGGCCAGAGGCTACATTGAGGGGCTAAGCCCACTAAATCGTGCCGGATACGCGATGTCTGGTGCGTAGACATCGAAATCCAGAAAACCACAGTTTCCATTTGCATTTTATCAGTGGCTGTGCGTGTGCACTCTTAGAAAAAAGGGTATGGATAGCCCTCCCTTGGGGGAGGAACGGTCTTGTAACCTATGTTCCTTTAGAAAGGGAGAAACGTTCGTCCCTGAAGCAGGGGAGCAAAGTTCCTCCGTCGCTTGCATCTCAATATGGCGGCCCCGAATCGAGCAAATCGAGCCCAATAAGGCTTGACGAGGACGCTACGTCTCTTGTACGGGACGAGAGCAGCAGCAAATAAACGCGTAACACGAGCTTTCCGCAAACTGTGTTTATTTCCGAAGCCAGATTCCCCCCACACGTACAGAAACTTGCGATTCGAAAGCAGTTACTCAGTCTTCTCGTCGACAGCACTGCGATGTTAAACGGAGACAACCGATACCCAGTTACTTCGCGCACTTTGCGTCTTACCTTTGGTGTTCCTCGAGTCACAATTCCTTCGTCAACCGCACATCACGGAGAAGGGCAAACTCAATCCGCGAAACCAAAAGCCGCTCTCGAAAGAACAAACTCGAAGCCACTGTTTATCGCGTAGCGTGAAAGGTTAAATCGCTAGCCACCAGATGGCGAGATCAAGCAGAGTAATTAAAAGTAGCTAGGCTAGGTGGCGCTAGGTACCGCCCAATTCATGTTCTACAAAAAATAATTTTCTCTTTTCGGGCCAGTACTGTGCTTGAGTATCCTCTACTATAAACACATTACGCTTATTACAAGCATCACGAGAACATACATTGAGCACGTACACGGCACACACAAATCAATACAACGGAACACCACACTAACCCGAACACTAAACCTGTGCTCTGCGTTTCCGCCTTTTATACTGGTCGTTTTGAACGTACGGAACTTTTCGGTGGCTCCCTAAGCAATAAAAACTATTCCCAGCATGTTGATGTTTTCCCATCAATGTCATACCTCTGAGAGTATTTTGAATGGCTCAGGGGATGAATCTCTTATTAAAATATAAACGCTCGATCATGCCGTAAATTTTTGAAAGCTAACAAATCAAGCCGCTCCAATGCGGTTCGAAACCATGAGTTTGTTTCCCCACACGGCACGTCGTAGCCTGTATTTCTATTCGTTTTTCTATTTGTGCTGTTCGCGCAAAGCTGCGATTGCCGTCTTGAATTAATCTCTGTAGAGCGGATATTCACTCAGCTGGAAGTCATGCTTCACGGGCTGAGAAATCGCTTTTCGATCAACTTGAATGCAGTCGAAACCGCGACTTGCGGCAGGTGTTAAGTGTACGGAGCTACGCCGTGGCGAGCCCGAAAACTTCTAGCGCTCATCCCAGCGCGCCACTTGGAAGGCGGTTTCTCCAGGAACCGTAGAATATTTAAACAGCAAAATAAAGGGTAGCTTTTTTTTCGATTTTACCTACTATTGTTTTTTAATGCCGAAATTCCATACTGTAAATATACGTACTTTCCGTGACGATTTCGTACTGTTCAGTCCTTGCCCCAGAGCGCAATCGCTCTCGGGGACGAGACAATTCCCACAGTCACATTGGCCACTGTACGATAGCGATAGGAGCTTCTACTGTTCAGACCAGCGTTCCAACATGACTATCCGCACGTTGATCGATTGCACGTAATCCCTCAAGTGGTATTAAACTTTTTAATGTAAAGCGGAATGTCAACCTGCGACACCCCGCCCCCTCCGATCACGGCCCGACCAACGGCATCAATGCCCGACAATTTACGATCTCATCTTGTTGTTACACCACTGATACGCGAACACACGGCCACATCGGCGATAATACCAGTCTTCTGTTCACAACTCACAACACTGCCATCACGATGTTGCAGCTATGTTGCTGACACGCACAAATACAGAACCACGTTGAACGCCGGTTGCACTCGGCATCGGAAAACAGAACCGAACTCAGGACCGAAGGCACCCAGGCAGCCGGCAGAAAAACCTGCCTGTCTTGGACGCAGTTCCTGCGGTTTCCATAACGTCGAAAACGTCGACACAGTTCCGCGTGGTTTCGCTACTGTAGTGACCACAGTTTATCATACACAGTTTGCCCACTGTAGAATAAGCCTGTGGTAATCGCAAACCACGTGATCAAGCACCTTGTATCAATAAAAGTGCATTGTAAAACTAAATTCTTAATACATTATTAAAACAATCTAAATTATATTAACAACGAAACAACTTAAAAAGATCGCAAGCTTCTCAAATAATGTTTAAAACTCGGAAAAGCGCCCTCTCACCACGGATGGGGCAACTAACCACTTTTTATCTTTCTGTTTTGTTGTTTCGTTCTTAAAGATGGCGGCCCCCATGGTATTTTGGTTCTGGGGCGCCGCGTTCGCTCGCGTTCGCTGGCGTTCGCTGGCGTTGCGCTTTTTTGTGATCCGCCCAGCAGTGGACAACAATCACAGGTGATCAGTTTAAAGAAGAGAATTTGTTGTTCACAAAAAGCTTTATTTGTACTCTGTATGAAATCGGTGCAATGGAGGACACAAATGCAGGCAATGTTACAAAATGCACACGAGGATCGATACAAAATGTTTTTCATGTAGCCAAGACATAAAACAGTGAAGACCAAATTGTATGTATACAAATAAACACTGAAGAAGTATGTATGGGGACAGCACTATAGGAACTACGAAATTCTGCAATTTTCGACTTAAATGCACAAAATGCTGACAGAGCATAGACAAAGCAGAGCTCGGCTGATGTAGGGCATGTAACTGCCCCAACGCAAATATGATGCGTTGAAGCAGTTGCAGAGCATAGGACAAAGCACTGAAGACTAAATTACAAAGCTATATGTATAGCGAAAATTCGGCAATTTTTTTTTTTAATGTTGCAGGCATTTGCTAGTGGTTTTGTGCAATACTGCTCCAATGCTGATCTGCAATGAAGCGTTCTTAATTCAATTTATTTCTTCGTGCTTGCTTGAGGAGCATATCATCACTACATGTGCTCCTTACAGCACACCCCACTGACACTGTCCAGATCCAAGAAGCTGGAAAACATATAGCCTCATTTGTGCAAGTGATCATCAATTTCCTTCCCTAAAATTTCTGCACCTTGTGCCACAACAGAAACCACGGTTTCACATAGCCATTTAAGACCTCAAGCCATCAACTTCGAATATCACACTCTTCCTCTTTAGCTTGGGCACCTGTGCGATGACTCCAAGCTTCTACAGTGCTTTTTAAGCATACCCATAGAACTTGTAATTCACAAGTGATGATAAGTTCACTTGTCAGGGCACTTATGGCCATGACGGATTGATTGCCGACGAGCGGATACGTCCGATTGACGCAGTTCTCGTGTTCAATGCGTGAGCTGGGGTCGACTGACGTGCTTTGGCTACCACTGACATGCTTTGGGTACCGCGGATGTATCATAGTGAAAAGGCGGAGAGCTTTCGAAGGAAATGAGGTATGAGATAGTCTGCTACATATTCAAATGTTTGTTCAGAAAAGCTGGCTTTTGGCTTTGTACCCTCTTTCTTTTGGCCCGCTAAACGATATGCTATTAGTAGCGTTCCAATCTAAATTAATTTATCCCAGCCCAAAATTAATTTCATGGCCCCTTTAAAATAAAGCAGCCTAAGGTGCAGACTCATTCTGCGCAGTATGCGCAAGCCCCTAGACAAGACCATGATCTGTACCCTGCTCAGCGATTACATCTTGTGGCAAATTGCCCAATGAGAAACTACTTCATCCAAGTCCTCCTCACAATTATTCGCACCCTACTTGCCCACATTACTGATGCTATTCTGCGTCGGGGCTGTCCCGAAAACCCCCTTCCTGACGAATGACAGAAAAGAAGTTTTCGAGACAGTCTTGGTTCAGACGGTTTGTCATCAGGAAGGAAAGTCCCTCAGCCCGCAGCTGTTCCCAGAGCTGCAAAACAGTAGCAATGGTCACTAGCCTAGCCCCATCTGTATGGAGATGATGGCATATGCGTCTCTTTTACTGTGAGGAGCTCCCATGACTGGATGAAGTCCAGCTGTGTTCTCAAGCTGTCAACGTGTGTGGAGGATGCAGTCATAGCATGCGTGCTGTCACAGTTATAGCTGTGCAGTATATTTCACTCATTTTTGTTCTTGACCTATATGTACTGGTCAGTTAGTCTTGATGCCACCTTGTAACGGTCATGAATGCGTGGCATAGAAACGTCCCCATCACAGCCCACTTTCCATTTTTGATCCACCAAACCTAATGTCATATAGGTTTAGAAAGACGCGCTCACTAACAATCTAATGTCGTAGTTGGAAAGAATATTCCTTGTGTACTTCAGAAAGTGTGGCAGGTCAAAAAAGAGCAAAGATGGCTAACTAGCAGAAAGCAAATAATGGCCTGTTGTGCTCCACGGCACTGATCAAAGTGTTTGCTAAATGTTACTTTCCTGCTATGCTAAAAACCATGAAACGGCGCTTCATTTGCCAGTTTCTGCCCAGGTCGGGGAGAATGTTCCATCTCGATATTTTAAAGATCTACAACAGAACGTGACACTGTTGAGTACTGCAGCTGAGCCTCGATGTGCATCTCATAAACTGACAAGATGCACATCTTTTGCATGTCAGGCATTCAGGCAGCAGCATTCCCGATAGCCTGAAGGACGAATCCATGATTGCTATGCTTCAATGTCAACTTGGATTGCCGTTGCAACTACATGTCTACATGCCGCAAAGCTCTTCAGGTGTAGAAATTAAGGGCCAGCTTCTTATCTGCTGCAGCCCACCTAATGCCTCAAAGGCAAATAGTGCTGTCCCCACACACACTATTAAGAAGTATGAAATTCCCCAATTTTCAGCTCCGATATGTCACAACTTTGCACAAAATGCTAAGAGAGTATAGGAAAGCAGAACCTATAGGTACAGACATAGGGCATGGTGCATATTTCATGCGCTGAAGAAGTCACAACCGAGCCAAACAAATTGTTTGTAAAGAAATTAACACTGAAAATGTCATAGCTATATAAGGCGCATACATATATGTGGCACACACATGAACACTGAAGACAAAATGGCATAACTATATATGGCACACACACAGAAACAGCCTTATGGGAAGTATTATATTGTGCAACTTTCCACTTACGGTTAATGTCACAGGCATTTCGTAGAGCACAAATGTGCAATACCGTACAGAATGCTGGTAAAAGTGTAAGAAAGTCAAGCTTGGCTACTGATGTAGGGCATGGCGCATGTGGCGTGTTGAAGCAGACTTTTTAAAGGAAGAATTTATTTCTTTTAGTTTTGGGCGGATAAGTATGATGAAGAGAACATGTGAGAAAGTTTCAGGAACAACATCTTTGTGCTCTGGACAACACACATTACAGAGACTGTCGAGATCCAACAAACTAGAAAACTTTCTGTAAAGACCCACTTCATGCAAATGGTTATCAATTTCCTTCCCGAAAATGTCTGCACCTTGTGCCAGAACAGCAACCACGGTTTCACATGGCCATTTAAGACCTTGAGCCGTCAACGTTGAATCATATTCTTTAAAATAAAGCAACATAAGTTGCGGGCTTAGCGCCTTTGGCACAGTCATCAGACTCGTACACTGAGAGCATTGCCCAACTTTGGCTAGTGTGCGACTCACACAGTAGCCTGCCAAGTAGGCTGCTGCGTTGTCCTCAAAAATATTCATTTTTGGTGCAGTATCTGAAGGCCCGGGGGCATGATCATGGTCTGCATCCTCCTCACCAATCACATCTGGTGGCAAGTTGCCCGACGGGAAACTGCTGGCACAAAGCAGGACTTCATCCGGGTCCTCCTCACAGTTAGTCAACCGACTCGACCGCATCAAATTCTCGGTCATGAGTGCCTTCACTGATGCTTTAAACTGTTCTGTGTCAGGGCTGTCCCGGAAACCCCCTTTCTGACGAACGACAGAAAAGGAGTTTTCGAGACAGTCCTGATTCAGACGATTTGTCATCAGGAAGGAGAGTCCCTCAGCCTGCAGCTGTTCCCAGAGCTGCAAAACAGCAGCAATGGTCACTAGCCAGCCCCGTCTGCACGGAGGCGATGGCACATGCCTCCCTTCGACTGCGAGGAGCTCCCATGATCGGATGAAGTCCAGCTTTGTTCTCAAGCTGTCAACATGCGTGGAGGATGCAGTCATGGCACGTGCGAGCACTTTGCAGTGAGCTAGAGATTGTGAATTCAGTGCATCAAACAGTTCGTCCATGTTTTCCACAAACTCTGCTGTGCCGGGACAGTCATCAATGCTGCTGCTGCATGCTTGCATCATGCAGAGGCCGGCAGCTACACTGTGGCTAAGTACCTGTGCAGCATACTTCACTCTCATTTTGTTCCTAACCTGTATCTGCTGCTCAGTCAGTCTTGGTGCCACCTTGTAACGGTTTTTTGAATCCGTGGCATAGAAGCGAGCGATTACAGCCCACTTTGCCACTTTTGATCCACCAAACCTGATGTTATACTTGGAAAGAATATTCCTTGTGGACTTCAGAAGGTGTGGTGGATCAAAAAGGCAAAAACAGCTGATTCACCAAAAGTAAAGAATGGCCTGTCAGGTGAAACACCCAGCTGCGAGAACAGCCTTTGGTTTGTCGGGCCCTGGTCACAGACGACCGCCAAAACCTTCAGGCCGCACTCTGCAAGGTGCTTCAAGGCACTGAACAAAAGTGTTTGCAAAATGTCACTTGGCGTTGAGGACGAGGAAAAGAAGTACCCGAGCAATTGCTTCCACTTTCCTCCTATGCTACGAACCATGAAGCAGAGTGCTTCAGTTGCCGGTTTCTGCCCAGGACGAGGAGAATGCTCCGTCCCAAAATTCTCAAGGCCTACCACAGAATCTCACTGAGTTGAGTACTGCAGCTGAGCTTTGATGTGCATCTCATCAAATGACAAAACGCACATCTTGTGCATGTCAGGCATTGAAGTAGCAGCATTCTTGATAGCCTGAAGGATCACAGGACAGAAGCCAGGAGCCCTCGCGACTCCAAGAATGCTACGCTTCAATGTCGACTTGGATGGTAGCTGCAAATACCTCTTCAACACCCTATATGCTGCAGGGCTTTTCAAATACAGGTTAAGGACCAGCCTCTTATCTGCTGCAGACCACCTCATGCCACGAGGGCGAACGGAAAATGCCTGTACCTGGCTTAGGACGAAGTTGTACACATTGACGGACACACAGGACTTAAGCTGTTCCAGCATTTGACTTCTAGTTGCCGTCCTCTTGGCACTGAAGGTCAGCTTTTTCTTCAGCTTGCTGACTCTCACCCTGAGGTTCCGGATCAGCCTGGTCTTTGGGGTCAGCAGCCGCCGCTTGCCGCTGCTACTGTCTTCAGGGGCTTTTCTTTTTAGGCTCCTCGCTACGGGAGTTGTCAAGAGGGCAGAGCTGGACAAGAATAACAATGCAGCATATATAAGTACAACTTGCAATAGAAAATAATGAAATTATGCTACAATGCAACTAGAGGCCCTTCTATTGAAAGCGCCGACATAAGATGCTGTTGACAATATATGTCCCCGCAAACTTCGAGTCAAATAAGAGGACAAACTCCCACCGTAGCAGCACTTGCAACATTCATTAAATATTTTATGACCAGTTCTCATTTAGCTGATTAGCTAAAGGACCGGTAAGTGAGAAATTTGTTGGAGATTCTTTAATACCCCTCTTATCTATTTTACGGCACAGAAGAAAGACCTCACTAGATGCCCTTCGTGATTTTTGTATAACTTCATGGTTCCAAAAATGTTGATGTCACCAGGCTCGAAAGCCTTCCAAAGCGGAGCAACCAGAAGTCTTTTAGGGGGGCAAGAGTGTGTTTGTAAACAGAAAAAAGTCTATACCCTGTTGCAGGTTAAGAAAAGCAGGACAAACTACTACTCACGAAGCCCTACACCCTTTTTACTTTAGTTCGCAAATACTGTAGAAAAGGAGAGAGGGCTCGCCTCTTCTCTAACATTGGCTCTGCTATTATGGAAAGAGTGGAGGGCTTTGCAGCTAGGAGTTTCTCAACCTGCAACAAGGTAATAGCAACTGACAAGCTCCAAATACAAAAACTATAGAAACGACAATACCATCCCTTTGATTTCTTTTTCTATCCCAGACAATTAAAGATTAGCTTTCCAAGCTGTTCCACTGAAAGGAGCAGGGGAGAATGTAAACAAAAGATAAATAAGGTGTTCCGCAGGAACTTTCAGCACGTTTGGGTTTAACAGAAGAAAGCTGCACACTATAAAGAAGGCACATGCAATAATGCACAAAGGGTTGAGTCCTATTTAGGCACGAAACTTCATGGTGTATCAATGCAGTGGTTTTCAGTTGCCAATGTGACCAAGACAGGTAACATTGGCAACCTATAAATAACACTCACTATTCCCAGCAGGACACATAAACACCATGTGTAAATAGGACAGCATAGCATTTATACGCCCCAGTGCCTTGCGCATTCCTAAGATGGCCCCAAATTTGAGAAAAACATTTCATAATGCAGTTTACCTGTTCCTTTAATTGTTATTTTTATCAATTACATTAGAGCATGCACAGAATTTATGTCTTACTCTGATCCATGACTAGGCACTGGGCTCGGGACAGGTGTGAGGACAGGCGGTGACCGACTCAACTCTTCAGCCACGCAGGGAGGCCTGGAAGTAGTAAAAAAGCAAAATTGAGTATCCCGTGGACGCCTCTCATGTTCAATGGACCTATAGTAAATCAAAAGAGCACCGCTTACTGAGGGCGTGCCTGGCTTGGTTCTGAGGGGATCGTTTGCGAAGGCCCAGGCACTGGGCTTGGCACGGCCAGAAGGGCAGGCAACGTCTGCCTCGGCTCTGGGCCGGGAAGTCTGGAGGGCGAAAAGCAAAATGAGTATCCAGAGCATTCTTACATTCGATGCAACAAGCAAAACGAAAGAGCACCAAACAAGCAAAACGAAAGAGCACCGCTTACTGAGGGCGTGCCTGGCTTGGTTCCGAGGGGATCGTTTGCGAGGGCCCGGGCACTGGGCTTGGCACGGCCAGAAGGGCAGGCATCGTCTGCCTCGGCTCTGGGCCGGGAAGTCTGGAGAGGGCAAAAAGCAAAATGAGTATCCAGAGCATTCTTACATTCAATGCAACAAGCAAAACGAAAGAGCACCGCTTACTCAGGGCGTGCCTGGCTTGGTTCCGAGGGGATCCTTTGCGAGGGCCCGGGCACTGGGCTTGGCACGGCCAGAAGGGAAGGCATCGTCTGCCTCGGCTCTGGGCCGGGAAGTCTGGAGAGGGCAAAAAGCAAAATGAGTATCCAGAGCATTCTTACATTCGATGCAACAAGCAAAATGAAAGAGCACCAAACAAGCAAAACGAAAGAGCACCGCTTACTGAGGGCGTGCCTGGCTTGGTTCCGAGGGGATCCTTTGCGAGGGCCCGGGCACTGGGCTTGGCACGGCCAGAAGGGCAGGCATCGTCTGCCTCGGCTTTGGGCCGGGAAGTCTGGAGAGGGCAAAAAGCAAAATGAGTATCCAGAGCATTCTTACATTCGATGCAACAAGCAAAACGAAAGAGCACCAAACAAACAAAACGAAAGAGCACCGCTTACTGAGGGCGTGCCTGGCTTGGTTCCGAGGGGATCCTTTGCGAGGGCCCGGGCACTGGGCTTGGCACGGCCAGAAGTGCAGGCATCGTCTGCCTCGGCTCTGGGCCGGGAAGTCTGGAGAGGGCAAAAAGCAAAATGAGTATCCAGAGCATTCTTACATTCGATGCAACAAGCAAAACGAAAGAGCACCAAACAAGCAAAACGAAAGAGCACCGCTTACTGAGGGCGTGCCTGGCTTGGTTCCGAGGGGATCCTTTGCGAGGGCCCGGGCACTGGGCTTGGCACGGCCAGAAGGGCAGGCATCGTCTGCCTCGGCTCTGGGCCGGGAAGTCTGGAGAGGGCAAAAAGCAAAATGAGTATCCAGAGCATTCTTACATTCGATGCAACAAGCAAAACGAAAGAGCACCAAACAAGCAAAACGAAAGAGCACCGCTTACTGAGGGCGTGCCTGGCTTGGTTCCGAGGGGATCCTTTGCGAGGGCCCGGGCACTGGGCTTGGCACGGCCAGAAGGGCAGGCATCGTCTGCCTCGGCTCTGGGCCGGGAAGTCTGGAGAGGGCAAAAAGCAAAATGAGTATCCAGAGCATTCTTACATTCGATGCAACAAGCAAAACGAAAGAGCACCAAACAAGCAAAACGAAAGAGCACCGCTTACTGAGGGCGTGCCTGGCTTGGTTCCGAGGGGATCGTTTGCGAGGGCCCGGGCACTGGGCTTGGCACGGCCAGAAGGGCAGGCATCGTCTGCCTCGGCTCTGGGCCGGGAAGTCTGGAGAGGGCAAAAAGCAAAATGAGTATCCAGAGCATTCTTACATTCGATGCAACAAGCAAAACGAAAGAGCACCAAACAAGCAAAACGAAAGAGCACCGCTTACTGAGGGCGTGCCTGTCTTGGTTCCGAGGGGATCCTTTGCGAGGGCCCGGGCACTGGGCTTGGCACTGCCAGAAGGGCAGGCATCGTCTGCCTCGGCTCTGGGCCGGGAAGTCTGGAGAGGGCAAAAAGCAAAATGAGTATCCAGAGCATTCTTACATTCGATGCAACAAGCAAAACGAAAGAGCACCAAACAAGCAAAACGAAAGAGCACCGCTTACTGAGGGCGTGCCTGGCTTGGTTCCGAGGGGATCCTTTGCGAGGGCCCGGGCACTGGGCTTGGCACGGCCAGAAGTGCAGGCATCGTCTGCCTCGGCTCTGGGCCGGGAAGTCTGGAGAGGGCAAATGGCAAAATGAGTATCCAGAGCATTCTTACATTCGATGCAACAAGCAAAACGAAAGAGCACCAAACAAGCAAAACGAAAGAGCACCGCTTACTGAGGGCGTGCCTGGCTTGGTTCCGAGGGGATCCTTTGCGAGGGCCCGGGCACTGGGCTTGGCACGGCCAGAAGTGCAGGCATCGTCTGCCTCGGCTCTGGGCCGGGAAGTCTGGAGAGGGCAAAAAGCAAAATGAGTATCCAGAGCATTCTTACATTCGATGCAACAAGCAAAACGAAAGAGCACCAAACAAGCAAAACGAAAGAGCACCGCTTACTGAGGGCGTGCCTGGCTTGGTTCCGAGGGGATCCTTTGCGAGGGCCCGGGCACTGGGCTTGGCACGGCCAGAAGTGCAGGCATCGTCTGCCTCGGCTCTGGGCCGGGAAGTCTGGAGAGGGCAAATGGCAAAATGAGTATCCAGAGCATTCTTACATTCGATGCAACAAGCAAAACGAAAGAGCACCAAACAAGCAAAACGAAAGAGCACCGCTTACTGAGGGCGTGCCTGGCTTGGTTCCGAAGGGATCGTTTGCGAGGGCCCGGGCACTGGGCTTGGCACGGCCAGAAGTGCAGGCATCGTCTGCCTCGGCTCTGGGCCGGGAAGTCTGGAGAGGGCAAAAAGCAAAATGAGTATCCAGAGCATTCTTACATTCGATGCAACAAGCAAAACGAAAGAGCACCAAACAAGCAAAACGAAAGAGCACCGCTTACTGAGGGTGTGCCTGGCTTGGTTCCGAGGGGATCCTTTGCGAGGGCCCGGGCACTGGGCTTGGCACGGCCAGAAGGGCAGGCATCGTCTGCCTCGGCTCTGGGCCGGGAAGTCTGGAGAGGGCAAAAAGCAAAATGAGTATCCAGAGCATTCTTACATTCGATGCAACGAGCAAAACGAAAGAGCACCAAACAAGCAAAACGAAAAAGCACCGCTTACTGAGGGCGTGCCGGGCTTGGTTCCGAGGAGATCGTTTGCGAGGGCCCGGGCACTGGGCTTGGCACGGCCAGAAGGGCACGCATCGTCTGCCTCGGCTCTGGGCCGGGAAGTCTGGAGAGGGCAAAAAGCAAAATGAGTATCCAGAGCATTCTTACATTCGATGCAACAAGCAAAACGAAAGAGCACCGCTTACTGAGGGCGTGCCTGGCTTAATTCCGAGGGGATCCTTTGCGAGGGCCCGGGCACTGGGCTTGGCACGGCCAGAAGGGCAGGCATCGTCTGCCTTGGCTCTGGGCCGGGAAGTCTGGAGAGGGCAAAAAGCAAAATGAGTATCCAGAGCATTCTTACATTCGATGCAACAAGCAAAACGAAAGAGCACCAAACAAGCAAAACGAAAGAGCACCGCTTACTGAGGGTGTGCCTGGCTTGGTTCCGAGGGGATCCTTTGCGAGGGCCCGGGCACTGGGCTTGGCACGGCCAGAAGTGCAGGCATCGTCTGCCTCGGCTCTGGGCCGGGAAGTCTGGAGAGGGCAAAAAGCAAAATGAGTATCCAGAGCATTCTTACATTCGATGCAACAAGCAAAACGAAAGAGCACCAAACAAGCAAAACGAAAGAGCACCGCTTACTGAGGGCGTGCCTGGTCTGGTTCCGAGGGGATCCTTTGCGAGGGCCCGGGCACTGGGCTTGGCACGGCCAGAAGGGCAGGCATCGTCTGCCTCGGCTCTGGGCCGGGAAGTCTGGAGAGGGCAAAAAGCAGAACGAGTATCCAGAGCATTCTTACATTCGAAGCAACAAGCAAAACGAAAGAGCACCAAACAAGCAAAACGAAAGAGCACCGCTTACTGAGGGCGTGCCTGGCTTGGTTCCGAGGGGATCCTTTGCGAGGGCCCGGGCACTGGGCTTGGCACGGCCAGAAGGGCAGGCATCGTCTGCCTCGGCCCTGGGCCGGGAAGTCTGGAGAGGGCAAAAAGCAAAATGAGTATCCAGAGCATTCTTACATTCGATGCAACAAGCAAAACGAAAGAGCACCAAACAAGCAAAACGAAAGAGCACCGCTTACTGAGGGCGTGCCTGGCTTGGTTCCGAGGGGATCCTTTGCGAGGGCCCGGGCACTAAGCTTGGCACGCCAGAAGGGCAGGCATCGTCTGCCTCGGCTCTGGGCCGGGAAGTCTGGAGAGGGCAAAAAGCAAAATGAGTATCCAGAGCATTCTTACATTCGATGCAACAAGCAAAACGAAAGAGCACCGCTTACTGAGGGCGTGCCTGGCCTGGTTCCGAGGGGATCGTTTGCGAGGGCCCGGGCACTGGGCTTGGCACGGCCAGAAGGGCAGGCATCGTCTGCCTCGGCTCTGGGCCGGGAAGTCTGGAGAGGGCAAAAAGCAAAATGAGTATCCAGAGCATTCTTACATTCGATGCAACAAGCAAAACGAAAGAGCACCAAACAAGCAAAACGAAAGAGCACCGCTTACTGAGGGCGTGCCTGGCTTGGTTCCTAGGGGATCCTTTGCGAGGGCCCGGGCACTGGGCTTGGCACGGCCAGAAGGGCAGGCATCGTCTGCCTCGGCTCTGGGCCGGGAAGTCTGGAGAGGGCAAAAAGCAAAATGAGTATCCAGAGCATTCTTACATTCGATGCAACAAGCAAAAGGAAAGAGCACCGCTTACTGAGGGCGTGCCTGGCTTGGTTCCGAGGGGATCCTTTGCGAGGGCCCGGGCACTGGGCTTGGCACGTCCAGAAGGGCAGGCATCGTCTGCCTCGGCTCTGGGCCGGGAAGTCTGGAGAGGGCAAAAAGCAAAATGAGTATCCAGAGCATTCTTACATTCGATGCAACAAGCAAAACGAAAGAGCACCGCTTACTGAGGGCGTGCCTGGCCTGGTTCCGAGGGGATCGTTTGCGAGGGCCCGGGCACTGGGCTTGGCACGGCCAGAAGGGCAGGCATCGTCTGCCTCGGCTCTGGGCCGAGAAGTCTGGAGAGGGCAAAAAGCAAAATGAGTATCCAGAGCATTCTTACATTCGGTGCAACAAGCAAAACGAAAGAGCACCAGACAAGCAAAACGAAAGAGCACCGCTTACTGAGGGCGTGCCTGGCTTGGTTCCGAGGGGATCGTTTGCGAGGGCCCGGGCACTGGGCTTGGCACGGCCAGAAGGGTAGGCAATGTCTGCCTCGGCTCTGGGCCGGGAAGTCTGGAGAGGGCAAAAAGCAAAATGAGTATCCAGAGCATTCTTACATTCGATGCAACAAGCAAAACGAAAGAGCACCAAACAAGCAAAACGAAAGAGCACCGCTTACTGAGGGCGTGCCTGGCTTGGTTCCGAGGGGATCCTTTGCGAGGGCCCGGGCACTGGGCTTGGCACGGCCAGAAGGGCAGGCATCGTCTGCCTCAGCTCTGGGCCGGGAAGTCTGGAGAGGGCAAAAAGCAAAATGAGTATCCAGAGCATTCTTACATTCGATGCAACAAGCAAAACGAAAGAGCACCGCTTACTGAGGGCGTGCCTGGCCTGGTTCCGAGGGGATCGTTTGCGAGGGCCCGGGCACTGGGCTTGGCACGGCCAGAAGGGCAGGCATCGTCTGCCTCGGCTCTGGGCCGGGAAGTCTGGAGAGGGCAAAAAGCAAAATGAGTATCCAGAGCATTCTTACATTCGATGCAACAAGCAAAAGGAAAGAGCACCGCTTACTGAGGGCGTGCCTGGCTTGGTTCCGAGGGGATCCTTTGCGAGGGCCCGGGCACTGGGCTTGGCACGGCCAAAAGGGCAGGCATCGTCTGCCTCGGCTCTGGGCCGGGAAGTCTGGAGAGGGCAAAAAGCAAAATGAGTATCCAGAGCATTCTTACATTCGATGTAACAAGCAAAACGAAAGAGCACCGCTTACTGAGGGCGTGCCTGGCCTGGTTCCGAGGGGATCGTTTGCGAGGGCCCGGGCACTAGGCTTGGCACGGCCAGAAGGGCAGGCATCGTCTGCCTCGGCTCTGGGCCGGGAAGTCTGGAGAGGGCAAAAAGCAAAATGAGTATCCAGAGCATTCTTACATTCGATGCAACAAGCAAAACGAAAGAGCACCGCTTACTGAGGGCGTGCCTGGCCTGGTTCCGAGGGGATCCTTTGCGAGGGCCCGGGCACTGGGCTTGGCACGGCCAGAAGGGCAGGCATCGTCTGCCTCGGCTCTGGGCCGGGAAGTCTGGAGAGGGCAAAAAGCAAAATGAGTATCCAGAGCATTCTTACATTCGATGCAACAAGCAAAACGAAAGAGCACCGCTTACTGAGGGCGTGCGTGGCTTGGTTCCGAGGGGATCCTTTGCGAGGGCCCGGGCACTGGGCTTGGCATGGCCAGAAGGGCAGGCATCGTCTGCGTCGGCTCTGGGCCGGGAAGTCTGGAGAGGGCAAAAAGCAAAATGAGTATCCAAAGCATTCTTACATTCGATGCAACAAGCAAAACGAAAGAGCACCGCTTACTGAGGGCGTGCCTGGCCTGGTTCCGAGGGGATCCTTTGCGAGGGCCCGGGCACTGGGCTTGGCACGGCCAGAAGGGCAGGCATCGTCTGCCTCGGCTCTGGGCCGGGAAGTCTGGAGAGGGCAAAAAGCAAAATGAGTATCCAGAGCATTCTTACATTCGATGCAACAAGCAAAACGAAAGAGCACCGCTTACTGAGGGCGTGCCTGGCCTGGTTCCGAGGGGATCGTTCGCGAGGGCCCGGGCACTAGGCTTGTCACGGCCAGAAGGGCAGGCATCGTCTGCCTCGGCTCTGGGCCGGGAAGTCTGGAGAGGGCAAAAAGCAAAATGAGTATCCAGAGCATTCTTACATTCGATGCAACAAGCAAAACGAAAGAGCACCAAACAAGCAAAACGAAAGAGCACCGCTTACTGAGGGCGTGCCTGGCTTGGTTCCGAGGGGATCCTTTGCGAGGGCCCGGGCACTGGGCTTGGCACGGCCAGAAGGGCAGGCATCGTCTGCCTCGGCTCTGGGCCGGGAAGTCTGGAGAGGGCAAAAAGCAAAATGAGTATCCAGAGCATTCTTACAGTCGATGCAACAAGCAAAACGAAAGAGCACCAAACAAGCAAAACGAAAGAGCACCGCTTACTGAGGGCGTGCCTGGCTTGGTTCCGAGGGGATCCTTTGCGAGGGCCCGGGCACTGGGCTTGGCACGGCCAGAAGTGCAGGCATCGTCTGCCTCGGCTCTGGGCCGGGAAGTCTGGAGAGGGCAAAAAGCAAAATGAGTATCCAGAGCATTCTTACATTCGATGCAACAAGCAAAACGAAAGAGCACCAAACAAGCAAAACGAAAGAGCACCGCTTACTGAGGGCGTGCCTGGCTTGGTTCCGAGGGGATCCTTTGCGAGGGCCCGGGCACTGGGCTTGGCACGGCAAGAAGTGCAGGCATCGTCTGCCTCGGCTCTGGGCCGGGAAGTCTGGAGAGGGCAAAAAGCAAAATGAGTATCCAGAGCATTCTTACATTCGATGCAACAAGCAAAACGCAAGAGCACCAAACAAGCAAAACGAAAGAGCACCGCTTACTGAGGGCGTGCCTATCTTGGTTCCGAGGGGATCCTTTGCGAGGGCCCGGGCACTGGGCTTGGCACGGCCAGAAGTGCAGGCATCGTCTGCCTCGGCTCTGGGCCGGGAAGTCTGGAGAGGGCAAAAAGCAAAATGAGTATCCAGAGCATTCTTACATTCGATGCAACAAGCAAAACGAAAGAGCACCAAACAAGCAAAACAAAAGAGCACCGCTTACTGAGGGCGTGCCTGGCTTGGTTCCGAGGGGATCCTTTGCGAGGGCCCGGGCACTGGGCTTGGCACGGCCAGAAGGGCAGGCATCGTCTGCCTCGGCTCTGGGCCGGGAAGTCTGGAGAGGGCAAAAAGCAAAATGAGTATCCAGAGCATTCTTACATTCGATGCAACAAGCAAAACGAAAGAGCACCAAACAAGCAAAACGAAAGAGCACCGCTTACTGAGGGCGTGCCTGGCTTGGTTCCGAGGGGATCCTTTGCGAGGGCCCGGGCACTGGGCTTGGCACGGCCAGAAGTGCAGGCATCGTCTGCCTCGGCTCTGGGCCGGGAAGTCTGGAGAGGGCAAAAAGCAAAATGAGTATCCAGAGCATTCTTACATTCGATGCAACAAGCAAAACGAAAGAGCACCAAACAAGCAAAACGAAAGAGCACCGCTTACTGAGGGCGTGCCTGGCTTGGTTCCGAGAGGATCCTTTGCGAGGGCCCGGGCACTGGGCTTGGCACGGCCAGAAGTGCAGGCATCGTCTGCCTCGGCTCTGGGCCGGGAAGTCTGGAGAGGGCAAAAAGCAAAATGAGTATCCAGAGCATTCTTACATTCGATGCAACAAGCAAAACGAAAGAGCACCAAACAAGCAAAACGAAAGAGCACCGCTTACTGAGGGCGTGCCTGGCTTGGTTCCGAGGGGATCGTTTGCGAGGGCCCGGGCACTGGGCTTGGCACGGCCAGAAGGGCAGGCATCGTCTGCCTCGGCTCTGGGCCGGGAAGTCTGGAGAGGGCAAAAAGCAAAATGAGTATCCAGAGCATTCTTACATTCGATGCAACAAGCAAAACGAAAGAGCACCAAACAAGCAAAACGAAAGAGCACCGCTTACTGAGGGCGTGCCTGTCTTGGTTCCGAGGGGATCCTTTGCGAGGGCCCGGGCACTGGGCTTGGCACTGCCAGAAGGGCAGGCATCGTCTGCCTCGGCTCTGGGCCGGGAAGTCTGGAGAGGGCAAAAAGCAAAATGAGTATCCAGAGCATTCTTACATTCGATGCAACAAGCAAAACGAAAGAGCACCAAACAAGCAAAACGAAAGAGCACCGCTTACTGAGGGCGTGCCTGGCTTGGTTCCGAGGGGATCCTTTGCGAGGGCCCGGGCACTGGGCTTGGCACGGCCAGAAGTGCAGGCATCGTCTGCCTCGGCTCTGGGCCGGGAAGTCTGGAGAGGGCAAATGGCAAAATGAGTATCCAGAGCATTCTTACATTCGATGCAACAAGCAAAACGAAAGAGCACCAAACAAGCAAAACGAAAGAGCACCGCTTACTGAGGGCGTGCCTGGCTTGGTTCCGAGGGGATCCTTTGCGAGGTCCCGGGCACTGGGCTTGGCACGGCCAGAAGTGCAGGCATCGTCTGCCTCGGCTCTGGGCCGGGAAGTCTGGAGAGGGCAAAAAGCAAAATGAGTATCCAGAGCATTCTTACATTCGATGCAACAAGCAAAACGAAAGAGCACCAAACAAGCAAAACGAAAGAGCACCGCTTACTGAGGGTGTGCCTGGCTTGGTTCCGAGGGGATCCTTTGCGAGGGCCCGGGCACTGGGCTTGGCACGGCCAGAAGGGCAGGCATCGTCTGCCTCGGCTCTGGGCCGGGAAGTCTGGAGAGGGCAAAAAGCAAAATGAGTATCCAGAGCATTCTTACATTCGATGCAACGAGCAAAACGAAAGAGCACCAAACAAGCAAAACGAAAAAGCACCGCTTACTGAGGGCGTGCCGGGCTTGGTTCCGAGGAGATCGTTTGCGAGGGCCCGGGCACTGGGCTTGGCACGGCCAGAAGGGCACGCATCGTCTGCCTCGGCTCTGGGCCGGGAAGTCTGGAGAGGGCAAAAAGCAAAATGAGTATCCAGAGCATTCTCACATTCGATGCAACAAGCAAAACGAAAGAGCACCAAACAAGCAAAACGAAAGCGCGCCGCTTACTGAGGGCGTGCCTGGCTTGGTTCCGAAGGGATCGTTTGCGAGGGCCCGGGCACTGGGCTTGGCACGGCCAGAAGGGCAGGCATCGTCTGCCTCGGCTCTGGGCCGGGAAGTCTGGAGAGGGCAAAAAGCAAAATGAGTATCCAGAGCATTCTTACATTCGATGCAACAAGCAAAACGAAAGAGCACCGCTTACTGAGGGCGTGCCTGGCTTAATTCCGAGGGGATCCTTTGCGAGGGCCCGGGCACTGGGCTTGGCACGGCCAGAAGGGCAGGCATCGTCTGCCTTGGCTCTGGGCCGGGAAGTCTGGAGAGGGCAAAAAGCAAAATGAGTATCCAGAGCATTCTTACATTCGATGCAACAAGCAAAACGAAAGAGCACCAAACAAGCAAAACGAAAGAGCACCGCTTACTGAGGGTGTGCCTGGCTTGGTTCCGAGGGGATCCTTTGCGAGGGCCCGGGCACTGGGCTTGGCACGGCCAGAAGTGCAGGCATCGTCTGCCTCGGCTCTGGGCCGGGAAGTCTGGAGAGGGCAAAAAGCAAAATGAGTATCCAGAGCATTCTTACATTCGATGCAACAAGCAAAACGAAAGAGCACCAAACAAGCAAAACGAAAGAGCACCGCTTACTGAGGGCGTGCCTGGTCTGGTTCCGAGGGGATCCTTTGCGAGGGCCCGGGCACTGGGCTTGGCACGGCCAGAAGGGCAGGCATCGTCTGCCTCGGCTCTGGGCCGGGAAGTCTGGAGAGGGCAAAAAGCAGAACGAGTATCCAGAGCATTCTTACATTCGAAGCAACAAGCAAAACGAAAGAGCACCAAACAAGCAAAACGAAAGAGCACCGCTTACTTAGGGCGTGCCTGGCTTGGTTCCGAGGGGATCCTTTGCGAGGGCCCGGGCACTGGGCTTGGCACGGCCAGAAGGGCAGGCATCGTCTGCCTCGGCCCTGGGCCGGGAAGTCTGGAGAGGGCAAAAAGCAAAATGAGTATCCAGAGCATTCTTACATTCGATGCAACAAGCAAAACGAAAGAGCACCAAACAAGCAAAACGAAAGAGCACCGCTTACTGAGGGCGTGCCTGGCTTGGTTCCGAAGGGATCCTTTGCGAGGGCCCGGGCACTAAGCTTGGCACGCCAGAAGGGCAGGCATCGTCTGCCTCGGCTCTGGGCCGGGAAGTCTGGAGAGGGCAAAAAGCAAAATGAGTATCCAGAGCATTCTTACATTCGATGCAACAAGCAAAACGAAAGAGCACCGCTTACTGAGGGCGTGCCTGGCCTGGTTCCGAGGGGATCGTTTGCGAGGGCCCGGGCACTGGGCTTGGCACGGCCAGAAGGGCAGGCATCGTCTGCCTCGGCTCTGGGCCGGGAAGTCTGGAGAGGGCAAAAAGCAAAATGAGTATCCAGAGCATTCTTACATTCGATGCAACAAGCAAAACGAAAGAGCACCAAACAAGCAAAACGAAAGAGCACCGCTTACTGAGGGCGTGCCTGGCTTGGTTCCTAGGGGATCCTTTGCGAGGGCCCGGGCACTGGGCTTGGCACGGCCAGAAGGGCAGGCATCGTCTGCCTCGGCTCTGGGCCGGGAAGTCTGGAGAGGGCAAAAAGCAAAATGAGTATCCAGAGCATTCTTACATTCGATGCAACAAGCAAAAGGAAAGAGCACCGCTTACTGAGGGCGTGCCTGGCTTGGTTCCGAGGGGATCCTTTGCGAGGGCCCGGGCACTGGGCTTGGCACGTCCAGAAGGGCAGGCATCGTCTGCCTCGGCTCTGGGCCGGGAAGTCTGGAGAGGGCAAAAAGCAAAATGAGTATCCAGAGCATTCTTACATTCGATGCAACAAGCAAAACGAAAGAGCACCGCTTACTGAGGGCGTGCCTGGCCTGGTTCCGAGGGGATCGTTTGCGAGGGCCCGGGCACTGGGCTTGGCACGGCCAGAAGGGCAGGCATCGTCTGCCTCGGCTCTGGGCCGAGAAGTCTGGAGAGGGCAAAAAGCAAAATGAGTATCCAGAGCATTCTTACATTCGGTGCAACAAGCAAAACGAAAGAGCACCAGACAAGCAAAACGAAAGAGCACCGCTTACTGAGGGCGTGCCTGGCTTGGTTCCGAGGGGATCGTTTGCGAGGGCCCGGGCACTGGGCTTGGCACGGCCAGAAGGGTAGGCAATGTCTGCCTCGGCTCTGGGCCGGGAAGTCTGGAGAGGGCAAAAAGCAAAATGAGTATCCAGAGCATTCTTACATTCGATGCAACAAGCAAAACGAAAGAGCACCAAACAAGCAAAACGAAAGAGCACCGCTTACTGAGGGCGTGCCTGGCTTGGTTCCGAGGGGATCCTTTGCGAGGGCCCGGGCACTGGGCTTGGCACGGCCAGAAGGGCAGGCATCGTCTGCCTCAGCTCTGGGCCGGGAAGTCTGGAGAGGGCAAAAAGCAAAATGAGTATCCAGAGTATTCTTACATTCGATGCAACAAGCAAAACGAAAGAGCACCGCTTACTGAGGGCGTGCCTGGCCTGGTTCCGAGGGGATCGTTTGCGAGGGCCCGGGCACTGGGCTTGGCACGGCCAGAAGGGCAGGCATCGTCTGCCTCGGCTCTGGGCCGGGAAGTCTGGAGAGGGCAAAAAGCAAAATGAGTATCCAGAGCATTCATACATTCGATGCAACAAGCAAAAGGAAAGAGCACCGCTTACTGAGGGCGTGCCTGGCTTGGTTCCGAGGGGATCCTTTGCGAGGGCCCGGGCACTGGGCTTGGCACGGCCAAAAGGGCAGGCATCGTCTGCCTCGGCTCTGGGCCGGGAAGTCTGGAGAGGGCAAAAAGCAAAATGAGTATCCAGAGCATTCTTACATTCGATGTAACAAGCAAAACGAAAGAGCACCGCTTACTGAGGGCGTGCCTGGCCTGGTTCCGAGGGGATCGTTTGCGAGGGCCCGGGCACTAGGCTTGGCACGGCCAGAAGGGCAGGCATCGTCTGCCTCGGCTCTGGGCCGGGAAGTCTGGAGAGGGCAAAAAGCAAAATGAGTATCCAGAGCATTCTTACATTCGATGCAACAAGCAAAACGAAAGAGCACCGCTTACTGAGGGCGTGCCTGGCCTGGTTCCGAGGGGATCCTTTGCGAGGGCCCGGGCACTGGGCTTGGCACGGCCAGAAGGGCAGGCATCGTCTGCCTCGGCTCTGGGCCGGGAAGTCTGGAGAGGGCAAAAAGCAAAATGAGTATCCAGAGCATTCTTACATTCGATGCAACAAGCAAAACGAAAGAGCACCGCTTACTGAGGGCGTGCCTGGCTTGGTTCCGAGGGGATCCTTTGCGAGGGCCCGGGCACTGGGCTTGGCATGGCCAGAAGGGCAGGCATCGTCTGCGTCGGCTCTGGGCCGGGAAGTCAGGAGAGGGCAAAAAGCAAAATGAGTATCCAAAGCATTCTTACATTCGATGCAACAAGCAAAACGAAAGAGCACCGCTTACTGAGGGCGTGCCTGGCCTGGTTCCGAGGGGATCCTTTGCGAGGGCCCGGGCACTGGGCTTGGCACGGCCAGAAGGGCAGGCATCGTCTGCCTCGGCTCTGGGCCGGGAAGTCTGGAGAGGGCAAAAAGCAAAATGAGTATCCAGAGCATTCTTACATTCGATGCAACAAGCAAAACGAAAGAGCACCGCTTACTGAGGGCGTGCCTGGCCTGGTTCCGAGGGGATCGTTCGCGAGGGCCCGGGCACTAGGCTTGTCACGGCCAGAAGGGCAGGCATCGTCTGCCTCGGCTCTGGGCCGGGAAGTCTGGAGAGGGCAAAAAGCAAAATGGGTACCGATTTAAAATGTTAAAAAGCTCAACACAACAAGGACAATCAAGGCACGAAGACGGTCGTCTTTGTGCCTTTATTGTCCTTGTTGTGTTGCGCTTTTTAACCTTTTAAATCATTATGAACCAACTCGCCCAAACACAAGTTTTAATTCGAAATGAGTATCCAGAACATTCTTACATTCTATGCAACAAGCACGAAAGAGCATCGCTTACTTAGGGCACGCCTGGCTTGGTTCCGAGGGGATCAGCTGCGAGGGCTCGAGCTCTGGGCTTGGCACGGGCGGTGATGTGACGTGCGTCCCCCCCAGAGCAGTCAACCTGTCAATAAGGGAAAAAAAATCAAATTAGAAAAACCATGACTCGGTCCCTGCTAAAAACTCTGGAACATAATGTCGTATATTAAACATACATTTTGAGAGGATATATGTAATGATAAATTTTATTACTCACTGCCATCATAGGGTGTCTTTTCTAAGGCAAATAGTATAAAAAAAACAATGATCCCTTTGGAATACTGTTACCCGTATTCACACCAGCTTGCACGTCTGCGTAGTATCTCTAATTGAAATATGCCATAGCAGAATCGTTCAAATTCGGACAATAAAATTCTGCTCCACTAATATTTTAATACTGCTTCATACATAAATACACAATTAAAGCTCATCACTGCATAGATACATTGTCACTTAAAATTTGATTTTTAGAAGACTACATATTTTTGTCAAATTTATTACATCCAACAGATAAAAAATAAAGGGGCCACCTCATGCATGCTGTAGAGTGACATATATCTCATGCTTACCTTAGGCTTGGTACTGCAAATTTGGTTAGCCATCTCTGCACGGTGCTTGTAAAATCGTTGTCCTTAAAATGTCTGTTGCAAAGCCTCTATTGGTTGTGTAGAGTTCGGTGCTCTACTGCCTGCAGAGTGCTACTCCCGATAGCCTGGAGCCAAAGCTGCAGCCTGCAAGTCATGAAAGCATTTCTTCATAATTAAGCATGCACCTTGACTTTGGTAAATGCTGCTATGACAGTGATGAGATTATTTTCCTAACCAATATCCCAATATGTTTGTGCATATACATACATGGTGACTCCCCCCCACTTCCCTCCCTCCCCCCCCCCCCCCCCCCCCCAAATTTTTTTTTCTTTTTGTTTTATTGCAAAATAGACTATGCCTTGCCGGACACTTCTACCCCCAAATGTAGAACTAGCAATCCAAACCAGATGCTAAACTTTCAGAACAACCATTACCTTAGTCTACAGTTGTAAGCAATTTTCTGAAAATTTTTTAAAAGTCAGCCAATGGCGCTTTCGATTACAGGGTGCAGCCGTAAGGACCAGTACACTCGGCCTGCCCTGCAAAATTCTAATTCCAAACATACATTCCTGAAACTGGGCATGCAAACGTCGTTTCATTAGAGGTTTTGTGCCCAATTTTTTTAGAGTTCAACTCGAAGCTGGTGAAATATTACAAAGAAAGCAAAAACGGCGTCTGCTAACTGGTTTGTGAGCTTTCTCCCAGGTGGCTCGATGAACACAAAAACACTGAGATTGTCAATTAAATTTATTTTTCCTTACTCCAATTTATGGAAAGGAAGCCAGGACAAAAGATAGAATGGCTGTATACCAGTTTTGTTCCTGCCTCCCATACAGATCCTGGCACAATAGTCAGCACATACACAAGTCTCAAAAAAATATATACGTAAAAATTACAAGTAAACACAACAATGATACATACATATCTAAATAAATGGTATTTTTAAAATCAAGGGTTTTCACTCCATTTTATATTTGATCTTTTTTACATTTTTATGTGAATATTGGCTACTAAACAGAAAACCTTATTCCTTCGTGCTATATAATCTGTCTAGGTTCGTTTTAGTCGTATTACCCCATACAACTTATGGCCAATTTGTCTGGGCCCGCATCGCTCTGGTGCAGTGCGGTTCGTGGTACACGGAAGGCTAGAGGGGAGAGGGGCTTCCTTCTCTCCCCACCAGTCTTTTGTGTACTGAAGTGGAAAGAGTTTACTGCACAGGACGGTTGCGGTGCAGGCCCAGACGAACTGGCCATTAGAGGAATAAAATAATGAATTATAACAAAGTGATCCTGACCCACTCTGGTGGGCAGGTAAAAGCTATGCTTTGCATCAAGAACAATGATGACCACGCGCCTCACGTAAGGCATTCCGAGTGCAAGATAAAATTTTTAGACTTTTTATTTCAAAGTTAGCACTACTGACGCGAGCACGTACATCGCGTGTAACTACATTCGCAGCATGAGCAAAAATATATTCTAATTTTTTTTTTTTTTTTAGGTGAGAGATTGCTACAGATGTAAAGCAGAGAAAAAAATTAATTCGTGATCGTAAGAAAAATGTATATGAATTTTCGCTATATGACAAGATAATCTACATCCATCGCTCACTCCCGGTTTACTTTACTACGGCGAATATGGCCCTAAAATGAGCAGGAAATTTTTTTTAATAATTTTTAGGCGATGTATTTTAACTATCACGCTACATAATGGTCTTGTTTAGCAGACAAATTAACAAAATCGATCGAGCAATGCGTAACGGATATACTCACGCGACGTGCAACGAAAGCAGAGTATGAGGGAAAATTACCGAAGTAAATTAAATAATTCCGGTGTAGAAACTAAATAGTGCGAAAAAAGACGGAGGAGAAATAGGCACATACGAGAGAAGCTGGCCTGAAGCTGCTAATTATACTGCAATGCCAAACCGAGCACTTGCATGATAGCTGCGCGCTCGCCGAGTGCACTCTCGGTAATAGCGCTGGAAACGACGAAGACCAATTGAAGGTGCACATAGAGGAGGCAGGCATGGCTGTCAATTATAAAGCCTGCATTGTTGAGATATCCCCACCATCGTCGTAGGTCCGTTTTTTTTTCTCTCCCTCGCTTGTGGTATTCATTGCTTTCGCAATAAATCAAACGTGAAGCGAGGGATGCGTAGCAGCTAGCACATGTTAATCTGTTTTGCATCGAATACATAAAATGAAGACAAATTCGATCGCTTCATTCCGTTCATCATGTGATTCAATCTAAGAAAGAGTATACGCTCGCAATGCCATAAAAAAAAGGAAGAAAAAAGAAAACTATACCTTTAAAAAAAATTACAGCAATGTAACTAATTTCCACGAATTGCAGAGTGAGATCGAAGACAAAATGGAAATATAAATTGTTTGCTTACCGTTGAGGATCTCTTGGAAATCGATGCAGAAACCCTTTGGCACCTGCACCACATATACAGCAACTTTTATTCTGCATTCCAATGACTAAAACACTCGGAGTCGGAACTGCGCAGTGCACAGCAGTGCAATGGTCCTTCTGATCCGTGTTCCACGTTATATTGCCGCACGCAAGGCTGAGAAAGAAACGCTCGGTCACGGTCCTCCAGAAAGTTCCCGTTTATTCATGTACCGCACGTAACTTCTATCATTTATCCCTGCTTTTGTTTTCTAGAAAGTACGTGTTCATTCTCGCCCCGATCACGCGACGCTCGAACCGCTTTCGCCGAATCTTCGAGATAAGCGGCGCACTCTAGATAAGAGGCCGCCCGCGACCTTGTCGAGTCAGTCTCGCCCTAGCGCTCGATTCTGCTGACACGCCGACTTCGACGCCCGCGACGCTTTGCTTTCTTCTGTCTCCTTTATTTTTGGCACAAGTTCGCCACATTAAACGTTTATTTATTCCTGTTTATTTCTTGTTTATTAGTCACCACCCGTGACAATATAACCACAGCTCGTAGAAGATGAGCGCGCTTCCCACGACCTTCGCCTGCGTTCAGTAAACTTGCATCCCCTTTCGGGATAAGTCACCGCGGCACACATCTGAAACTTATTTTCTCCAAGAGCAGACGATATCTTCCCGCGCGCCGCAGATATCAGCTGAGCGTGTGACCACCTCCAACCCGTCATCTCACGCGCATCGTGCAAGGCCGCGTTGTTCGGGTTTCATAGCACGTACAACTGTACGGCGCCAGTCTGTGTCCACGTACCAGAATAGTCGAGGATGAGCGCGTGTTTCCCACGTTTGCCTGCATGCCGAAACTTCCCTTTCGGGATAAGCCACAGCGGCAAACCAATAGCAGACGATACCATCTCCGCGACGCAGACAGCTGAGCGTGTGACCGCCTCCAACGCGTCATATCGCGAAGGATCGCGCAAGGCCGCGTTGAATTGGGTTTCTCTGTGCAAACAGTTGCCACCCTTTCCCTGTCTCCGAAAAGGATCGAGACATCATCGCACGTACAAATGTAGGGCGTCAGTATGTGTTCACGTACCAGATTAGTCGAGGATAAGCGCGTTTCCCACAACCTTGGCCTGCGTGCCGGAGACTTTCATTCCCTTTCGGGATAATTCACCGCGGCATACGTCTGAAACTTGTTCCCTGCAAGTGCAGACGATATACCAGCTGAGCGTGTGACCGCCTCCAACGCGTACGTCGTCTCATGTGGAGCGGGCAAGGCCGCGTCATTTGGGTTTCTCTGTTTAAACAGCCTTTTCCTATCTCCGAAGGGAAGACGATATCTTCGCACGTTGTACGGTGCCAGTTTGTGTCTGCTGCAGTCTCAAACGGGGATCAGCGGAAATTAGCTAGCTGAGCATATTCGACAACATGAAAAAAAAGAAAGAGAAAAAAAAAAAAAAAAAAAGAAACAACGTCTTTTTGGTTGCTTGATTGTACAGCACCTTTATATATTGTTTCCAATGTTTTCAAGATTTCTGCTGCGGCTTGATTTAAGGCACGATGACTAAATATCCTGGCCGGGGAACAACAAAAAAATCACAACCTCAGATAATTTATATGCAAGACGACGTGATCATTTCATTATTAAATTTAATTTAAGGCACTAAATCTTGAGGCGAACCCAGCTAAAAATTATCATTATCATCCAATTGGAATTCCCACTGGTTTTAATTGGAACCAATCGGTTTTAATGGGTTTCAACTGGAAGCACACTGGCCAATGGGTCTCACCAGTTGGAAAAAACTTTCCAGTTGGAAACTTAATGGGATTCAAATGGTTCCTGTTGGTTCCCATTACAGTGACCAATTGGTTGTCCGAAAACCTAACTGGTACCAATTGGAAATTTCAATTTGGAACATAATGAGAATTTTCGACTGGGAAGCTTTCTCGCAGATATCTGCTACAGAAATTAAACCATTCGAAGAGCTGTTTGAAGCGTGACGGCATTTGAACGTTTTCTTACTTCTCCAACAATATTTAAAACACACTTCTTACCGGGTTCTACGTAAATTGCACCGCTGCTTGATTAAGGGACCTGTATTGTCGCATTTGCACACCACAAACAACCGTTACTCGTATTTGTACTATTACCAGGTTGCACCGTTGTATTTCGGCGCGTCGAAGTCTCGCCAACTCTTATTGGTCGTTCCCCGGGTCAACGGACGCTAATGAACTTAAGTAAACGATTTAAAATATTTACCTTCTATTCGTTACAAAAATATTCTGGTTTATTACATTTTCTAAATATAATAACAATAACGTGAACAATTTATCTTGTGGTCGTTCTGTTTTTGCCTTTTTTTTTCTTTTTTCTTGTTTTGCCCATCCAGTTGTCGCCATCCGGCTTGAGGAGCGCTGTCTCTGCCCGATTACCGGAAGTGGCCTTGAGTGGGACCACTGGTTATGATTTCACTGTGGTAGTGACTGTAGGACTCTAGTTCCGTGCCGCGCGAGTCCCGCAATCCGGAGACGGCCATCCCCCAGTGTACGTGGCGCTGCTGGCACTGCTCCGGAACTTCGCTGTTTCTAGCGGCTTCGTTTGCTCGTTTGATAAAATTAGTGATAAAAACCTCAATGCCACCGAAATGTTCTGCACGTTTAGACTAGATGACGCAATTATAGGCGGCCTTCGCTGCCGCTGAAGCTCAATCATCTCAACAGAATTTATTAAACAACGTGCGCCACCTGCTCGAAAAACGAAACCGAAAGATGAGTCGGGAGGGCGAAAGTTTTCTCCCACCTGCCTGGAGAAAGAGAAAAACGTTTTGTTCCTCCACTTTTCTCGTGTCCGCTTGGGGGCGCGTCAGTAGAAGGGAGGAAGACGCGCCGTTGCTACTTTTTTCCTCCATTTTTTCTTAGAGTGTGTAATGCTCCGTGGAGTCCAGTGTGACGCGATGGGCATGACTCGTGCGTATCTGGTTGTAGAGTCGTGAGGTTGATTCCGTTTAATTGTGCGCACAGTTGGTTCCGGATCCTCACACCGCCATATCGAAGGTTGAGCCTCGCGGCGGGAGTTACTCTTTCATTTCGTTTTCTCCGCCTCCGGAGGAGCGGCGGCAAGCGCGAGCTGTGCGCTGCCGCCGGATACGGTACGGTTCTCAGCCGTGCTTGGGTTCGCTTTGGGACGCGAGGGCGTAGAGAGCGTAATTGGTAGTGCAGAGACCTAGATTAAGTGAAATTATAAATTTAGGGGAGAAGAGACAGCTAGGTGGGGATAGAGCTGTGCTCGTGCAGTGAAGAGCTGCACGAGGGAAGTGGCGGTCTTGCGAGGATGTGACGAGTTGCTCATAGTTTTATCCTGTACAGATGCGCGGTTGGCCCGGGAAAACGTACGGTTCACGTCGGTGGTTACGTGCCCGGGAAGCCTAGACATTATGGCAGCGGCATGGCCGTTGGCGGCCTATAACTGTTGTGCGTTGGGTCAGCCCGTCGCTGTACTTAAGCGCGAAACACATGTACGACGAAACCGCCCGATCCGACGTCCGACCGCGCAATACGACGGTCGGAGGCGAGGGTTTTCAACGCTCTCCGATGCTACGAAAACCCTCTCCCCCCAAGGTCATTCCGGCAGTCCGCACGTCGGATCGGAAGGTTTCGTCGTACATGTGTTTCGCGCTTAACTGCAGCCTTTGCATGAATGGGTAGCGGGTGTTGGAATGCGGCGGTAAATGCGGTAGACACTTCGACGCTGCGGAAACTGTTTATGCAGAGCAAATATAGTTTATTAGCTCGTTCATTTCCAAGACCGGCCGCGGTTAGATTATTTGGCGTTTCGGTATCGCGCTCGTTGCGCGGAAGTTGAGAGGTGCGCGTGTGGGATACTTACATTGTTCGAACCCTGCCTGTCCTCACAGTCGCAAGAAGACTTTTCAGTGATGCGGCGTGTTGACTTGGCTGGGGGCGAGCTTTGTGCGTAACCTACTGGGTTCGTATGTGGACACGTTGCTCGATTCAAGAACGTTGAAGCGTCGCGAGACGCGTTGACGGCGTACCTTTATTGCTCGATCCCGGCCGGCCTTGACATCAGCTGGAACACTTTTTAGTTATGCGGTGTGGGTGTTTGGCCGGGGGAGAACTGTAACGTGCGTCGATGCCTTTATCGCGGTTGTCGAGCCCGTGCGGGGTTCGGTGCGGACCGCCGTTACGCGCTCGTCGCTTCTGTTGGGTGGTCACCTCCGAGCGGTGAAGCGGTAACGTCTGATACATGCCCAGACGTTGCGGACATAGCCGTGTAAATAGGCTGTCCAATGAGATCTGCTGTTCGCACGATTCAGGTACTGTTCCCTTTGTACTGGTGTAAGTGGCCGGTACCACGGAACAACGGCCTCTCGAGTAAGGTGATTACCCCTTCTGATGAAGGCGTGCTGCGTACCTTGGCTGTAGCGTGTTTGTAGCTCGGGTGTCGCGAACGCCGAGTGCATAGGTGCCTGTCTTGTGTAGTTGCTACTGTTGCCAGCGTGTTTTTCCGAGTCGCACCTCGCGAACGGGACAGGATTTATGGCCGTTTCAGTTCTGCGGGAGGTTGTTGTTAGGTTTTGAAGTTTTATGCGTTTTTCGAGATTGTATTAGAGATTAATATTGTTGTCAGAGGTGTGCGGTTCTAACACCCTGGTAGATTGTTTTCTGTTTTAAAAGAATGCGGTTGAGTTTTATAGGAGCAAACGTTGTATAGTGGGCGTAGGCACGATTTTAGTACGCAGTGAGTGCTCATACCTTTTAGTTGAGGAATAGATTTCCTCTTAGGTACCTCTTGAACGTGTAGCGTGACGTTCTTGATGATCGCCTGCCCGTTAGTATTGAAATGAAGAGTTTTGTTTTTATTTCATGGCATGTCCAACGATCGAAAGATTTTGGTTTCGTCGCGCTGTTTGATACAGCTTGCCGGTATTCGTTTTTGCGCGATTCGCTGTCTGTTACATTAGGGACGGAAGCAGTGGCGGATCCAAGGGGGGGGTGGGGGCGATCGCCCCCCCCCCCCTCAAACGCCTCGCCAGGCAACTCCCCCCCCCCCCCCCCCCCCCCCGGGGTTCTTCGTCAGCTCGAAGAAAAAACGTAAGCAATCGACGCGAGGGACAAAATATTAAAACAGCGGTGGGTGGACACGCCTGCTGGGCGCTTCCAAAGTGGGGTTTATCTCCGTCAAGGTCACGGTACGTCTTCCCGACAGGGACGGCGCCAGGAGTTTCGAAGTGGAGAGACAGTGGGGAGGCGCACCAAATATAAGGGTCCTCGACTGCAGGCACACTTCCAAACAAGGCCAGCACGTCGAGCACGGGGCAAAATACCTTCAAGATATCTAGTCCTCTCTCTCTCTCTGTCTCCCTCTCTCTCTTTGGAGGTTGTCTGCGAAAAATTTGTGCCCTGAAAGCTCCCAAACGCAGACGCCAACCAGCCTTCCTCAAGGGTACGATCCTATACACAGCGGATTATCCTTCCTCTCCAGCGGCCGCCTTTTCATCACTTTTCGTTTGATGGTCTCTTCGTGGTTCTGGGCTTGTCCTTTGGCATGTCTCTTTTGGCTTGCTTTGAGATGCTGTCGCCCACGGGCTCACTAAAGGTATCTTATTGGCAGGGTGTGCTCATTGCCAAGGGAAGTGCGGAGGGGACGTACCAGGAGGAGACGTTCCAGGGGGGGGGGGGGGGAAGCAGCTTGTACAACCAGGTGACCAATTGCTTTTCTTCTCAACTGAGAGAGGAAACAAATGCTCTGGGTATAAGTGTAGTCTGGGTCTGAGCTTCTCCTGAAGACGCTTCGGACTTCCCCACGACCTTAGCTTAAACATAAGCGCGCTTTCGTCCTCGCCTTCATCCCTCACTGAGGATCAGCGCCGCAGCGCGGAATACAGAAAGAAGCCGACGAGCGCCAGAAGGGGGAGATGTTTCCTCTAATGGGCTTCATACTGCCTGCGCTACAACTTCTCGTGGCGGGAAGCTAATAAAAGAAAGATAAACGGTACAAGCACTCTAAAGGCTGGAGGCTGCTTACACGGGGTCCTCAAACCGACGCCGTAGGCATTTATTTGTATACAATGCCGTTTCAACTTAAGGTGGCGGGACATATTTTAGGAAAGGCGCCCGCTACCCCTTGTCTCCCCTTGGTGCCGTCTTTACTTTTCGAGTTAAAGGGACCATGAAATGGTTTTAAAATCGAATTTCATCCACCGCACGTCGTAAAAGGTGTGAAAAGAAACACAAAAACACAAAACTAGGGAGCCAAAAAAAATTATTTCCTATAGAACTTTTAAAAGAAAACTGGACTCTTTTGCGCCTTCCTTCCTTCGCCTGTTCACTACGATGCATGCGCGGAAATGGAGCACGTCAGCCAAATCCAGGTCGCCTATTGGGTAAGAGCCTACCTCACCAGCACCGCGATCGTAAACAATAAATAGCCGGCGAATGTTTCCTAAAAGTTTTGTTAAATAATATTCAGATCCACATTTTGTAGCATAATTAGAGATGTGTGGCGAAAATTGCCAAATTTGATAATGCTGAGAGCCAAGCGCCATCTATCGTGTGGTAAACGAAGCAACTACTGCGCGTGCGCAGTAGGGCAGGGCCGAGTTAGAACGGTTATTTCCTTTGGTTTCCTTCCTCTCAAAACTCTGACTGACTGAACGTTTATTTTTCTATGTGTTCATCTCGCGCGTGCCGACTTCAAGCAGCAAGAAAAAAAATGTACTTAAAACCAGAGTGTCGAACCGATAATTTTATCGGTTCGGTTCGGGTTCGGGTTCACAGCTTTCGGTTCAGTTCCGATTCAGTTCCGGGCGCAAAAAATAACGGTTCAAACCGGTTCGAACCGGTTCGAACCGGTTTGAACCGCTAAATTGAGAATATATTTTCCGCGTTGTTCTGTCAATAGGCACTATTTAGGCCGTGAAACTAACTGCTGTAAACGATCTGATTTTTGCGAGGACCTCTTCTTGAGAATTTCGCGAATCGCCTACAATTCGCGAAAAATGGGCCCCGCGAAAAATTTCGGTAAAATGTAAACACATTGAAATTTATATTGAGATTCCACCGCGGTCGAGAAAATTACAACCCGCGAATTATTCCAAAACTTCAGCTTTGACCTAAATCGCGAAATATTGAGCCCACGAAAAATAAGTCTTTACAGTATATAGTTTTCTTCTTTTTTTTTTTTATCGTTTGTTCAATCCAGTTTTATTTTCAGGTACAAAAATTATAAAATTCTGTTATTTATTCCTACACAACAAGAAAAGAAAATTTACATTAGCATACAAAACGTCGAGTTTATACGACTCAACATCTTTTCGTTTACCAGAGTCACATACATTGTACCTGAATCGAAATGTTTTCGCGAAGTGAAGTAGGTTGCCTAAAATACCCGTGATTGGTATAACTTTGTATCGCAGTATCAGATGTTGAATCGTGGTTTTGCCCTTGAACTAAGGAATTAATTACAGTGAATAAAATCATGAAATGGGCACCTCGTCGCCATATATACCATAAAATGTGTTTTACGGAATACCTTTCACAATATTTATATATATATGATGACGAGACGACTGAGCTTAAGGCAATATAATTTTCAAAATGTCACGAAAGTCACGGGACAAGTCCTTCCAGTCTATATTTTATAGAAACACTAAGCGACAATTGCAATGCTTGTTTTTCTAACTAGCATTGTTTGCTCTCAGCACCATGATGCGTGCGACGAGTCATGCGAAAAGGAGTGGCTGAAATAGTTCACTCTAATCTATGGGGACCTTCGTACTGAGATCGAATCTGACCTAAAACAGTGCTTACCCATGTGTACATTTTCTTATATTGGATAAACTGGCATAGCCTGGATGTTGTGGTTTGCTCTTGACAAAATGCCGGTCAATTTAATTTGCAAATGAGCATCACCCTCGCTAATTGATGATTTTTGTTAAATAGAACCGAGGGGTATTTCGTGCTCTACTCAATTCGGAAGCTACTTAATCGGACACTTTCTGAGAGTTTAAGTGTGCAATCGTCGTAGTTCCACCATTCATTCCAGTAAAAAAACGCGATAATAAAAACACATAAAAAGGCGATAATAAACTTCTATATATTTGAGAAGTTATATATGCGTGAGGAACATATAGGTATTTAAATTAGCTTCAAAATAAAAAAAAAATTATTTAAACCTTTTCCAAATCACCTATAACGTGTCTATAGAGCAGGGGTGGCCAGGCTGGCTTGGCCTAAGAGCCGCAAACAAAAACCACAGAACTTCTAAGAGCCGCGGGGGGGGGGGGGGCAAATTTAACTTTTTTTCGGAGTCTGACTGTACGTATGGGGGCACAAGGCTGTACGATTGTACGTATGGGAGTACAAGTCTGCCAAACTGCCAGCTGCAGTGTGCTTCATTCTGAAATCCTTTATTTTTTTATTTTTATTTTTTTATTCCTGGGGAAACGCGGAAAGGGACGAAGGGGGGGGGGGGGGGGGGGGGGTCCTTTTACAGGGGATCCGCGAGCCGTACTTGGACCAGCAAAGAGCCGCATGCGGCTCGCGAGCCGCGGTTTGGCCACCCCTGCTATAGAGGATAAAAGCGCCGAAAAAGATTTGCAGAACATCTTTCAGATAATTTAAAGGTGCATTTACTTATATATCTTTGAGGTGAGGATCTTCTATTTATGCTGCCAAATATTCAGACAGGAATTAAGTATATTTTTATTATCATCGATAAATTTGACTTTATGAAGTTCACATAACCGCCTGAGACCGACACGGTAGGACGATACTCGAAAATACGCCAGCTGTTGAGTCTTCGGCAACGTGCTTTTGTTAGCTGTTTTGCAGTGTAAAATACTGGGTTGCGGGGTATGCCAAAAAACACTGTGGTCACATGATATATCGGATGGCAAATACACGAAATGGGCAGAAATAAGGAGATGACACGCAATTTTTTCTAAATAATCCCTTACACAGCGCTTTACTGCAAAAAGAGATGCATAGAAATGCATAAAATGATATTCCTAATTAAACATAGATCCCGCGCAGGGCAAACGAAGATTTTATAAATCCTAATATAAATCACTTTTGGGCATCAGCTTACCTCAGCTGGAAACGCCGCGAGATACTAGTTCGGGAGGCTAATGTTATCTTAGGTTCTACGTGCACTTGTTTTGGAACCTTACTTCACGACTCTGTTCTTTATCAGTCATGTGCTCCAACATCTCATTAGGCTGCCGTATATCATCGCGATACTGCTATAAATACTACACAACTTTACACCTTGGACGTCTACTGCTGGTGTTGCGAACGTCGCACTGCACCAGAAAGCTGAAGTATTTAACACGGTTTGCGCGTGACGTAATCGCACTAGATACTGGTTGTCATTGCGAGTTGTTCTTGCTGAGAATATCAAATTCGGTGGGGCAAAATGCACGCTGCAAAAGTTTAGCGCTCAGTGCAAGCTGTGTATTTGAGAGGCACACATTTTTCTTGTTGGTGCATCGGCGCTAGGCACGGCGCGAGTAACTCGCACGACGAAAACGTGCTTTCTGGCAAGAGTGTTTTTACAAATAAAAGTTTTACCAACTACCCATCTGTCACTACCGTTTCCAGGCCACGCTTTGTAGTCTGCGCCGAAAATGCGGGGCAGAGGAATCTTTACGACACAGTATGCCTTAAAACTTAAAAACCACTCCCTTTTTTTTTTTTTTAGTTGCTCCTCAAGATACTTTTTGTTCCTCAGGGATTGCCTGCTCCGTATTGAGTGGTGTTCACTCGACAATTATATTTGTATCACTTGTTAACAGTAATTCTTCCTTGCTTTTACTTTGCACCACACTGTGAAGTTTAAACAAAATACAGGGCGGTCGAAACTTGGAAAACTTGAGAACGACACTCCTGTGAGACTTAGAGCGGCTGCTATCCCCCTGAGGCCACTAGGATCTTTCTTTTCAGGTATCCCTCCCGTACACACTAATAGTTTCATGTAACGTCGGACTAATACGTCACATTTAGACCCTTTAACACTTCTATTCTCGGGACAACTTTTTGAGGCAGTTCAGCAATAACGAAAACATGTTTCGGAGCCTCAAGGGTGTGCATACATGTAAAATGGATCGTGCAGCATTTTTTTTTACCTTAAGTTCAATAAATACCACTAAAATGTAATCCCTGACGTTGATAACTTACAAAAGCATCCATTAGTTTGCCCCTCCGCGAAATGGAAGACAGTCGAAAGAAAGAAATGAAATTGCTTTCCCCTCCTCAACTCGCAATTAGAACGATCAGCCACGTGATCTGATCCTAATATACACACCGTCAGTGTTTATCATAGTCATACGCAGGGTTGGCAAAGAAGAGAGCATGGGCTGATCTTCAGATATAGTTTTAGTTGGGCTACAATGCCCGAGCCCCACTAAAGCGACAAACAGAAACAAACGACAGCGGCTAGCCTTAAACCAGAGTATTTCGCGATTTGACAGGCTTCGTAGAATAAAGAAGGCTATGCTCAAACATGAGTATCATGCACACGATGGTACCATTCGCAGGCTTGTAAACGCTCGTGCTAACTTCTCGAGCACCGAACAACTCAAAGCCGTATAAAGGTACCATCGCGAACATGCTGCATGTGTCTGAGGCTTGTCGCTGTCGTTTGCTTCTGTTTCTAGTTCTAGTGGGACTCGGGCCCATCATAATCTTTGAGTTGAACACGAGCCGTCACCCGAATGTTTGGCGATGCTGGTTGTCATGAACCAGAGCATTCGACTCGGGATCATGACAATCGGGTACATCATTGTGTCACGCGACTCTCAGTGCGAAGTTGTGATGTCATGTGACGTCACGGTATCAACAACGTTAATAGATCTAGCGACGTCCTTAATTTGAATCTACGCGGTGAGTCACGTGACGTCACGTGATGTGACATTACTTGACAGCATGTCCTGACATCATGACGTCACGTGACGATGTGACACATGGCTAATCACAGTGCCAATAAGAAAGCGCCGCAGAAAACCAGGATTTATTATACATTGCAATTCTGTATATGACGATTTTATCAATATAGGAACACAGCTGCCAGTTTTTTATTCCCAAATAATAAATTTGTAATACTAACAAAAAAAAATACCGCGAACCGTTTTGAACCGGTTACCATTATATTTTTTTCCGGTTTAGTTCCGGTTCAGTTCCAAGATGGCGGCGAAGATTTCGGTTCGGTTCAGTTCCGGTTCGGCTAAAAATAACGGTTCTGTTCCGGTTTTCGGTTCGGTTCGGTTCCGGTTCGACACCCTGCTTAAAACAGACCACGACGAACAAGAACGCTGGATCCACAAACACCCGAGAAGAGCGACAACAGCCGCGAATCCCGCTCCGACGAAGCTCTCAGAATATAAGCCTAGCACGCACTCCGACTCGGCGCAGCGTTGCTTCGTCGCAAGACCGTCTGCCTGCCTACGACCGGCTGGCGTGCTGAATGGAATATGCCCGTGACACCCTTGTGGACCCTTCCCGTATTATAGTTTGATCGCTGACCTCAATTTTAGATTAAGAGGTGAGGTCGATCTTTTCCCCTTGTTTTTCCAGGCAGTGTTGACGAACACTCGTCGAAAAGAGACCCTCGTCGATTCTCTCTTCTTGTTTTGTGTGATATAGAGCTGAAATAAACGCTGTATGGATTACCTTCGTAACACGGTATGTACTCTTTGTTATTGGTATGCCATTTTTATTCTGACAGACTGCACGTCACTGTCGAGCTGTAACAGTTCGTGGGAGGTATACGTGCAATACCGGTCCAACCTTTCTTTGCCGAGTGTCGCGTCAGTATCGAGTTGCAATCGTAAAAAATCGGTCCCGAAGCGCTTACCAACAGCGCGAATACAGCACTTCCATCAAACGCGCGCGTCCGCTCCGAGTGTGAACAGGTATTTACGTGGCTCTTGCTGACACTCGTAGTTCAAACGTATCTTTTTTTAACGTCGGCTCGCTCCTGCATCTCCGAGACCGCGAAAAACGCCGCGGCAATTTGTTTCCATCTACGTCGCTTTGCAAACGACTGACACTGGCCGCCTTTTACCAACAATGACAGTTGGGTTGACTTCTGAAGTCTTCACCGGAAGACTCGCTGCACTTCCCAACAGGCATACCGGTGTATGGGACTAGTCCCATGCTGTCGCTGTAGCGCAACGTATCTCATTGAATTTCGCTCAGCTGCGATGCGGCGATGAGAGGCGCCGATTCAGACAATACGTCGGTGACATCGGCGCAGTAAAACCTACCGGCGCACCCCAACTCGTCGCCGCTAACGCTCCCATCTCCCCCATCTCCTACCGCCGAGAGAACTACCGGTTCCGGAAGCAGCGTACGTCACGGCTTCTTTTGCGGTCAAGAAAAAGTCGATATTTCGTTAATTTTTTGTGTAGAAGTTAATAGACCGAGACGAAAACGGATGCCTGTTCGGCATTCAGTGAACATTGACGGTTTAATGTAAAAGTTATCTGGAAAAAGTAAAAAAGTCATTTCATGGTCCCTTTAAACGCGGTTTCTGTGGATTGACGGCAGAGCTTTCGCGCGGCTTTGCAGGAGCGAATATGTGTGTGTCGAACAGAACACAGGCGGGGCTTGCTGGTTTGCAACTGCGGCTTCGAATTCATTACCTAGGGACTTGGGAAAAACGAGCCCTTTCAAAGATGCGACTATACATAAATTAAATAGACAGTGCCTGTGCCCGTTCGAGTGAACACCGACTCCCAAACATCCATGCTGCAGTCGTGATCGGCCTTTAGCCCAGTTGAGATACGCCGACCGGACAACCGCTCTGCCCCATCATATCTCTGCATCTGTCCTCTCGACCCTGACGAATGAGCTAACTACCCAGAAACAAGTAAGTGTTCCTTTCATACAGAAAATATCCAGAGGAATTGCAATTGAATATAATTTGGAAGGATCCATTGCTGGTTTATGGTCTTGTCTAAGTTTAAAAGTTATAGTTGCCGAACTGCAACATGCTTTCAAAAATATTCAACAATTATTCGCTTTCGGTCTCTTGAGTTGCATCCAGAACACGTGAAAACACGAGTTTGGGTTGGCAATACCGCATGTGCTGCACTCTGGACATTCCAAATATACGGCGAACAACCAACGAACTTGCTTGGCAGCGTTCCTTTCGCTCGCTGCATCAACAGTGTTTTGACGCCGCGAGCAGTGTCGAAGCCGCCGGGCCATTTTTGTCGCTTGTTTGCAACGCACTCGCTCCATTGAAGCAACCGGCGACAATGAAAAGTATGTTTTAAAACCACGTTCTGCATTTTGGCACTGAATATAAAGTTCTAACTACTATGCCAAGCTTAATCTCAAAGAACAGCCGAGTTTTAGATTAAAACTTTTTCGCATTGTCATTAGCTGCATGAGCTTCCTCCCTATAGTTGGCAAAGGTTGGCTCTCCGTATATGCTCTGCGGGTGTAGCGAGAATATATAAATATTCAAGCAAAAGGAGCCCAAAAGTTGTAGCCCCGCCGGGGATATCTGAGCCATCAAGTTACACTGTCTTCAATTGTCACAGCCGCTAAAGCACCAAACATTCATCCCCAGTAGTTAAACTTCTTTTTCTATTTCTAGCGCGTTGCCACGCGAATGGAGTAATCCCGTGTCCTATGAACTACAAAATTCCTTGCGTTATGGTGTTCAGAAAGGATAGTGCCACCACAATTTTCTAGATATTTACCTCTAGCGTAGTCACCCTAAAGGTTTTAATTCAAAGAGTTCATTCCCGACAGGTAAACCGATACAAAAGCTCTCAAGATCTATATTATGTTATCAGAGTTAAGTAAAAACGATAACCCCACAAAAAATATAAGCACTCCCCCCCCCCCCCCCCCCCCGCCGTTTTACACCGAGGAACCGCCCCCCCCCCCCCCCCCCCCCCCCCCAAAATGGAGGTCTGGATCCGCCCCTGGACGAAAGCGAAATTTAAGAGCCGGCATGTTGTGCGTGCCCGAGTGCCCGTCCGTGTTGTGAGCTGTGGTGCTCCGGACCAGTTCGTGGACCGTGCTCCGTGGGTCACGAGCTTCCCAGTGAATGGACGTTCACCGCTGACCTGCTTGGTTTGATGCCGTCATCATCATAGAGGGTGCTCGTCGTCATCGGTGACATTCAGCCGAGCGAGCTCCCTGCCAAGGGTCCTGGGGACCACGCAACCTCAAGCACCCCGGGGTGCGAGCCTTGAGGGAGGGGAGGTGTGGGGATCCCTCCGGCCGCCCCACCGTGGAGTCCCGTCTTCCCCGCATTTCCCCCGCTCCTTCGCCCGTTCCTCCCGCGCCCTGCCAGGGCCGAACATTCCTGCTCACCCGGATCCCTGGATGGGGGAGCGTCACCGTACGGAGCGTAATCCCCACTCGGGGATCGTGCGGGGCTCATGGCAGGGGCGTGGGTGTTCACGTGGACGGGTCGTGGGGGGCACGTGATCGGTGGTGGTGGGGCGAGGATATAAAAAGCGGAACGGAGACAAAAAAAGGCTCTCTCTTGCTGCCGACTTGGGGATCAACGAGTCACGGAGGTGAGCTCGGACGGCGGTGGACGCTGGCGCGGGGAGTGCGGGCACTACGTCGAGTGGCGGACTCGACAAACGGACCGGTCAGCGACCCTGGACGACGACGTCCCCATGACGCGGTGTGGACGACCACCGCTGGGACTCGGAGAAGCCGCAGTTGCAGCGGACTCTCCCCCGGCCTCGCTGATGACCGTCCCCCGATCCCGAAACCCCGCCAGGCAATAAGTGAGTGAATAAACCCTTTTGCCGAGAGCGAAGTATTAAAGTGTCTTATTCATCCGGAGACAGGGTTTGTGGAAATCAGAGCTAGCAGGAAGCCCGCAAGCTCCATAAATGGGGCTCCAATAGAGCAGCCCCGACGAAAATGCTTGAAGACAAGGGTTTCGATGAGAGAGCATTGGGACAACAGACGGGTGTGTTGAAGGGGAACACGACAGAACAGCACACGACAAAACAGCACCCGACAAAACAGCACGGTCAAAACAGCACGCGTCAAAACAGCACAGCGTCAAAACAGCACGGCGACAATCCAGCACGCGTCAAAATAGCACGCGTCAAAATAGCACGCGACAAAAGAGCACAGCGTCAGAGCGGCACAGCGACAGAAGAGCACGTGCCAAAACAGCACGGCGTCAAAACAGCACAGCGACAAAACAGCACGCATGTTGCAACTCCAAGCGCGTTCTTCAGCTCCCTCTGCGCGAATAATATCGAACTTCCTTGACCTTTTCATTCATTGTCGCTAGGTTATAAACAAATTTATTGCCTATTTCAGAGCTTACTAAACTCCGCAACTCGGAGACCCCCCCAAATATAATATATCGCGTCACGATCCCCCCTCCCCCCCCCCCCCCCCCTCGGGCTTTTCACGAGGCTACAAGAGTCAGTTACAGTTATGAGTACTAGTAGCAGTCCACATAATGAAATGTATGCTGAAGATGACTAAATTTATAACCACAAAAAGAAAATACTGATAGTAGCATTTGCTTTGCGACCCCCCACTGGATCTGTCGGACCCACAGTTTTGAAGCCACGGCAGTTGGTAGTGGACCACGATTTTTATCACAACAGGAGTTACCGATCGGCATCCAGCGTAAAGCATTCCCGTAAGGTGACAGAGGGAAAGCTTTGAACAAGCGAATGCAATTGTTCGAACCTCCTTCAGCGAAGCTCTTGTTGGTACGTATGTCGGATTTTCCCGTGTCGTTTATAGTCAGCAGAAAAAGAAAATGTCAGTATTAATTTAAAAAGATCAGTATTTTCAAGGGCGTTTGGAGGGGGGGGGGGGTGACTCATTCCTGACTGTATGACCACTCCTTCGCAGTTTGAGCGTGTCTCCGAGGTCGGTTCAACATTCAACAAAAGCTCCGGGGGCGCAGGGGTCTTCAGGATGAAATCTGGGTTTTTGACCTGATAGGGATTTGTTTGCCGAGTTCTTTATTCAAAGAAGAAAATCTAATCGTGAATTACACAATGCAAATGAAGAGCGTCCGCAAATGCCGCACATTTTTTAACAACCCTAGCTTCCGTCTACTAGAGGAGTGCATAAATAGGATTGTTTTATAGTCGTTTCTGTGGTCGGCGCGAATTTACCACCTCTCGCAGTCGGAAAAATGGAGGGAAATCGCACTTATTACAATGCTTGCGAATTTCTGGATTTTAATGTTTGCCTCTCCGACCGAAGTGGTAGCGAAGCCCATGTTCGTCCTGTGTACAAATGCGAGCACACGACAATAATGTCACATCACGACAGGGCCCAAGCGCGTCTTGAAAAAACAGGTCGCGTCGGCTGCCACAGACCACAACAAATAAAAAAAAAAAACAGTACCTGGTTAACTCACTATACATTTTAAACGAACGCTTGTAAATATTACATTTTCGTCAGTATACCGATTTTCGTCGATAAACCGAAAATAACCTAGAAGTTTATGAGTCTACAAATATTTACCGCAACAATTTCCGAAACACCTTTTTTTTTTTTTTTTAACGCTGTGCTGTTTTGGCGCCGAGCTGTTTTGACGCTGTGCTGTTTTGACGCGTGCTATTTTGATCCGTGCTGTTCTGTCGCCGTGCTGTTTTGACGCTGTGCTGTTTTGACGCGTGCTATTTTGATGCGTGCTGTTCTGTCGCCCTGCTGTTTTGACGCTGTGCTGTTTTGACGCGTGCTGTTTTGTCGCGTGCTGTTTTGTCGTGTGCTGTTCTGTCATGGTGCCGTGTTGAAGGTACTCGGTCTGACGTGGAAGCCGAATGTAGACAGCTTTTCCTTTTCGGTAGAACACGTGATTGAATTTGCCCGCCAACGAAGAAACACCAAGCGTTTCGTGCTCCAGACGACGGCATGCCTGTATAACCCTGACCCCCTTGGTTTCCTCTCCCCCCTCGTGGTGCGAGCCGACATCTTTTTTCAGGAAATCTGGAAGCTGAGCGTGCGCTGGGACAATGCACTGCCGGAAGAACTGATGAGTGGCTGGAAAAAAACTGGTGTGACGAGCTTGCCACACTTGAACAGATTAGCGGGGCCGGGTTCTACGACAGCGAGCTGAAGGGAAACGTTGCACGTCTTCTCGAATGCCAGCACCTCTGTATACAGATCCATGATCTTCATCTCCCCAACGGATGACACCGGAGAAAAGACCGCGACACTCTTACTGGCCAAGTGCCGCGTGTCACCCCTGAAGGCAATCTGTCTTGTGAGATTAGAGCTCATGGCCAGCTTGGTTGAATCAAGGCTGTTGAAGTACGTAAGGACACACCTCGAAATCCAAGTGGATGAAGCCCATTTCTGGACGGTCTCCATAATTGCTCTGCATTGGAGCAGGGGAGAGCCATCGAGAGAGAAGACGTTCGTGAGAAATAAAGTACAATAAATTGAAGCAGACAGTGAGAATTCAATGTGTTACCACTGCCCGGGGAAGGAGAATCCCGCCGACCTGATGACACGAGGGCTGTTCGCGGATCAAATGCTTTCTGCACCGCTCTGGTGGACCGGACCAACTTGGTTGCTACTACCCGCGGCTGAATGGCTTGGGGAATGTGACGAGGAGCTTTCCCACGACAGGCTCGAGGAGAGGACTCCGAGAGCAGAGCTCTTTGAGGTAACTGCAACTGCACCGGAAGAGTTGCTCGACATCTGAAGGTTCAGCTCGGTCTAAAACTCCACAGAACAATGCCCTGGATTTTCCGGTTTGTCTATAACATCAGATTGTCAGAAAAAGGATGGGACCAGTGACCGCCAAGGAGATCTAGATAGCGCAAACACACTGGGTAACAAGAACAGTGAGGTCAGCGTTTGCATCCGATATTGATTGCGCAGCAAAGAGAATGTCGCTCCCACCTGGGTCACTCAAGCGAGACTTTCGCACTTCCATCGATGAAGAGGGATTTCTGAGGATCAGCGGTCGACTCCAGGCATCGAACCTGACGCAGAAAGAACGCCACTCATTGTACTGCCTAAGGAACATCGATGCTCAACGCTGCTGACTGTCGACGCCCATCGTCAGGTACTGCACGCGGGAGCAAGGGACACACTTGTGCAGCTACCCGAGAAGTACTGAATCGTACGTGGAAGACAGCTAGTAAAGAATATTGTGCGTGCGTGTGTGGCATGCCTGCGATTCAACGGGGCTCCTGCAAGTGCTCCGACGGGAACCTTGCCGGTGCATGGGACTGCGCGAGTTGACTTCTTCGAAGTAGTGGGCATAGACTTTGCGGGACCCCTGCATGTTAAGGAGTCGACCTCTCCGGCAAATCTTACGTGCTGTTGTTTACATGTGCGGTCACCCGAGTGGTTCATTTAGAGTTGGTGATTGAAATGACGACAAAGAGCTTTCTATATGGCTTCCGCAGATTTGTGTCGTAGAGAGGGGTATGCCGCGTCATTTATTCGAATAAGGCTTTGACATTTAAGCGGGCCTCAAATAAGCTAAGTGAAGTGTGGAAGACACTTCGACACCTTAATAGGATATCCAGCATTTTGCTAATACTGGCATAGAGTAGCGGTTTATTGTCGAACGAGCGCCATGGTGGGGAGGATTTTATGAGAGGCTCGTGCGCTCGGTAAAGGTGCCATTGAGGAAACTAATCTGGAAGAAATGCCTGGGCGTGGAGGAATCGGCCACGATTTCCACCGAAATTGAAGCTGTTGTGAATTCGAGGCTACTTATCTTCGTCTACAACGAGGTTGGAGAGGGCGACCCTCTCACGCCGGCGAGCTTTCTAATCGGTAGACGGCTGACGGCGTTGCCGGCGGCGGGAGTGCAGCCGCTCGCTTTGACACCGGAGACACTTCGCGTTCAGTGGCGAAAACGAAAACGGCTCTTAAATTTATTTTGAGGGACTTGGGGTTCGGAATACCTCCGAGACCTGAAGTCTGCTTATGCTATTCACCAAAAGCAGACCCCTCCGCCCCCAGTGGGCCAGCTGGGTCTTTGGAAAGAGCCACTTCCACGACTGTTTTGGAAGCTTGGCAAGGTTGAGAAGGTTTTTTTTTTTATGGACGTAATGCAAGGGTTCGTTCATGCGAGATTGGCTTGCATCGCGGTACTTTTTTGCGAAGGCCAGTGCAACTTTTCTACCCCCAGAAATGACGGGACTCTAGAATGTGCTCGCTCCCATTCGGTGGGGAGTGTGCTGGAACTTTCGACAACGGCATCGGCTTTCCTCTGCAGAGACGATCGCGCGCATGCGGCGAGCTGAACTTCGTACACGCAGCCGCCAGATGCAGCCGCGAAGATCAACAGCTGGGAATATCGAGACTCGACCAGAACGAAAACTGGAACGCAAGCAAGCGGAGTACGAGAAAGTGACAGGTCTGATTGGAACGAGTGTGTGGAGTTTAATATTTAGCGTTGGGTTTCGTTAAGACTGATCGATATCTCGGAAGCGGTGCCGTGTTGTTTGAAGACCGGTGGCTTCGCTGCGTTTCCATAAGAGCTAGGCCTTTTTCTGTCTTTTACTTTTTTCCTCAGGTAAGTTCGCTCTTTGCAAATTTTATGGGAAAAAAATGCACCATCCTTCGGCAACGCTGCACAAAATCGTAGCACGATAAGAAACCGAATTTTGCGGTCGATATAAAGAGCCTGGCCGCTCCTTCAATCACCCAGTAAGTATAATGTATGTATATATATATATATATATATATTATATATATATATATATATACTATACATATATACTTACTGGTGATTGAAGGAGCGGCCAGGCTCTTTATATCGACCGCAAAATTCGGTTTCTTATCGCGCTACGATTTTGTGCAGCGTTGCCGAAGGATGGTGCATTTTTTCCCATAAAATTTGCAAAGAGCGAACTTACCTGAGGAAAAAGTAAAGACAGAAAAAGGCCTAGCTCTTATGGAAACGCAGCGAAGCCACCGGTCTTCAAACAACACGGCACCCGCTTCGCACGGCAGACAAGAGATGGCGCAAGCGGTCGCGATGCCAACTGCCGCCAACGATCCAGCATACGTCGCCGAGAGTCGGCATCTTTAGCAGACGATCGTTTCGACTCAAAAACGCCGCGCGTTCCGCATGTGGCGACAGTCGGAGAAATAAAAAACAGGCGCGGTAACTACAAGGAACTGCAAAACAGACGACGTCAGTACCCCCCCCCCCCCCAAAAAAAAAAAACAGTAAAAATATCGCGACAAACCATTTCTTCATCGATTATCTGTCCATTCAATATGTCTTCTTAGTAAGGATGATAAAATAATCCATTGGCAACTGATATCAGAATAGCTCGCGCCGCTTTTGAGTCGAAACGATCGTGTGGTAACGACGCCGGGTCTCGGCGACGTAAGCTCGTTCGTTGGCGGCAGTTGGCATCACGACCGCTTGCGCCATCTCTTGTCACCCGTGCGAAGCGGCGCCGTGTTGTTTGAAGACCGGTGGCTTCGCTGCGTTTCCATAGGGCCTTTTGCTTTCTTTACTTTTTCCTCAGGTAATTTCGCTCTTTGCAAATTTTACGAAAAAAATGCACCATCTGTGGGCAAACGTTGCACAAAACCGTAGCGCGATAGGTTAAGAACCCGAATTTTGCGGTTGATTTAAAGAGCCTGGCCGCTCCTTGAATCACCCTGTTATATATATAATATATATATATATATATATATATATATATATATATATACTCTCGCGTTTTGGGCTATTTGCTTGGTAATCTTTCGACATTTTGATTTATCGGCGATTAAATCTTTCAACGTTATGATTATTGCACCTTGTGTGACGTTCGGCCTTTTATTTTGTTCTGCGTTTTGATACAGTCGTACCTCGTTAAACACGGACGCCATTAATATGAATACACCACTATATGGGCACCAAGTTTGGGGACAAACAGGGATGATACGCATATTTTGTCTCGTTAATATGGGCATCTCAGATTATGGACGATTGCCTTTTTTGGGAGTCTGTGTGTGTGTGTGTGTGGAAGGGCGGGGGAATATTCATGAGACATCACTGTATATGAAACCATTTTATGTCATGGAATTCAGTTTCAAGCGAGGCATTGCCATTAAAAACGAGCAGTTGTTCTACTTTCGCAATTTCGCGCCGCAGCTGTTTTCGTTAGCGTATACTGTTAAACATCTCCAGCTGAGATGGACTAAACATAGAAGCGAATGCAGAGGGTTTTTCGGCTTACCAGTTTTGTAGCAGCCTCTGCGCACGCCCGTCGCCATGACGAGTCCCTGCACTTTCTTTTATGAAAAGCTTGTTCTGGTCACAGGTGGAGGCGGCGGTATCGGGAGGTGCGTCAGCCAAGCACTGGCCAGCGAAGGAGCACGGGTCATGGTTGCCGACATAAACCTCGAAGCGGCGGAAGCGACGGTGCAGTGTCTCCCAGGTACGCCTCGCACGAGGAGTATGTAGTAACTCAAATCTTGGCGCACTGTTTGTGATCAAGTTTCATCCGTCAACTTTCACACGTAAAGCACGGACAGGCCACAGTAGCGGTCTACCGTAGGAGACAATTGAACGAAAAGCACCCCTAGGCGTTTCGTGAGTTCAGAAAAACTGCGCTACGCTCGTAATTGTGCTCACGTGAAACGTTACGAACCAGCGTTACTCCTGCCACGGCCCCTTCATCAAAAGCGCCACTTTGCTTCGGCATGCCGCTTCACTAGGAGACGCATTGAAACACTTATCTAGCTTAGTTTCCTAACTTATCGCTGGAGGCGCCCCCCCCCCCCCCCCCCCCCCCCCCCCGACACGTAAGGCCTCTTTACGTGTCTGTGTTCACTTTACGTGAATACCAAATAAGCCAGTGCGCAAGGCCCGCACCTCGTGAAGCCCTTGGAGGCAAATGGCGCTGCACTGAAATGAGCTGCTCCTAGAGTCAAATGGCGGCGGAGCACTCGCCCTTGGGTTTGATCGAGAGACTTAGACTGAATACATGGCCGCTCGGTTTACAGCGTGAAGCAAGGGACTTGATGACTGTTTGAGTGGACTGCATAAATCGGCTTGTGAACATATTGATCTAAGGTTTTCCACACCGGTGACCGAAGAAAGTGCATTAAGGGTACCCAATTTTGAATACAAAAAGAAAATCGAAGACGCTTACAATTCCCAGTAACGCCGAATAAGAGCGCAGCTATTGAGGAGGAGGAGGGGAGGGTATGGAGATGGTATGCCCCTCCTCCCAACACCACCTAGAGGTGAAGGTCGCAGCGCTCCTTCGGTGACGTCACACGAGTCGTCTGGCGAGCGCCGCGTGAAAGTGCCGCACTGGAGGCGTCGCGCATAGATTTACAGACCTAGATGGTATTTTTTATTGACCCAAACGTTTGTTAATTGGTCAACCAGGATCTATAAATATCTGTATGACTAGGAAACATAATTTGTTACACGGGCAGCATATTAGGACGTACCATTATTGTTATCATATGAAAGAACAAGGTTAACGACGTTTTGAGACAGATGGGTTTTCGTTTTAGGCATCCAAATCTTGGGTGCTTTAATTATTTCTAGGAGTGAAAAGACACAAACAAACAAAAAATAAATGCCCTGAATTGTTATTGTAAGTGATGGGACCCGCCAAAATGCATAACAGCAACAATCAAGTTGGTGATGACATGTGAGGTTAATGAATTGGTATGCGAAGCTAATGAAAAGAAGATTATTAAAAAAAATGTGGACTTTTGGCGCACGAAAAAATGCAGAGTTGAAAAGTTCAAATGTACTTTTTACCAGAAGCAAACATATGATAATAAAAGCAACTGCAAGCGAACTGGGGAATGTTCATCATAAAGTAAGTAATCCGAGACTGAGACACGGAGGCGAAAAATTAAACGCAGAAAAGACACAAAACAGAGGGAAAGACGCCGCCTAAATCGAAGTGCACAAGTTTTGATTTAACCGAATGCAGGCAAACTTAGCAAACTTAAAGCATAATTTTCAGTAATGCACTTGTAGAAGCTGTAGAAGCTTCATGCACACATCTACCCGCGTTCATTCACATTACGAATAGATGCTGTGAATATAAGTTCTCTCACCTTTGAAATCTTCAAATTGTATATCCTCGTGTATCCATAATTTTTTCTTGTATCCATCTTGACAGAATTCAAGCACAAGCAACTTAGATGCCGCTCTGTAGCTTTCGAGACACTAAGACACAGCGCATGTACGGCATGTAGACTTTAATGCCGCTTCGCAATAATAATGCTATGACAACTGTTGGAATGAATATAAAATAATAGTTTAGATTTTAAGATTTCACATTTTCTTTTCTTTGACTTGGAATTAGCTAGCCTCATAACCTTTTCGTTCACCCTTCCACAATAGCGTTTTAGCACAATGTTCGTGCTGCACCAGAACAAGTTCTTCAGCACGAGCTCACTTGTGTGTCTTTCTTCACATGCGTCGAAGTCAAAAGTCTCGTTGGTAGACAGCAGTTCCATTCTAATCTCGGTGACGAACTGACGCTGGATCGGAATTTTTAGAAACTCTACCTGCTTGGAGAGTTCTTGAGCAACAACGTAATTGTGTGTCACGGCATTAATGGCGAACATAGTTGGATAAAAGAGCCCCCTCGATCCAATTTCTTGAGAAGAGAGTAGTTCTCGTGCGCAGGTAAAACTGTTGCCGTCTTATCTTCTTTAGTAAGCGCCGCCCTGCATTTTTGACATTTCGGCTTTTTCAAAGCGGCATAAACTGCGTACCCTGCCACGTAGACTAAAACTGGGAGGGTCGCTGCCTTATATATATGTGATATTGCGAGCCAGCCAGCTGCCTGTACTTCCCGAAACAGTCTTCCAAGCTATCAGTCTGCATCCTTCCCAGCAGGACATAGTTCAGCCAGAGTTCAGTGAAGCAGTATTCGGTGATCTCTACAAATGCACGGGTTGTTTGACGGAGTGCTCCGTGCGTCTCCTTGGTTAGCGTGCCACTGGTAAGGTTCTCGCTCTCCCATACGTCAAGCCAGGAATCTAGCCAGTCAAAAAGACTGCACAAAAAATGCACATTGGAATCGTCCTCTACAGAAGTCACTGGTTCTTGAAAGTCGTCTCTGAGTCGTGTTCCTTTGTTCGGCGTGCATGTTAAAATTTCCTTCAGATTTCGAGACCTTAACGATTTCATTGATTCCTTTAATAATATGCGCCACAGACGTAGGAACAAGAGGCGGACATAGAGAGAAGGCTACAGGCTCCTGGACGTGGTTTTGAAAACGGGAGCCTGCGCTACAAAGATACGTTTCTAAAATCAAAATAGAGAGCTAGCTTGTGCTTGTCGCCTTCACAGCCACGTCAGTGTAAAATTCAACAAAATAAATTCAATAATTCGAAAAAAAAGTGAAAATATCTGAGAGTTCTCACCCTGCTATGCGTCGATAGAACAAGGTTTCTTTCGACCAATCGCCCGCACCCATACTTTTCGCAGTTCTTCATCCTCCGGGAACTAAACACAGCACAGACACTTTTTGCGACGACGTTTCATAGTTCCCATGTCACCCAGGGTCACAGCATTCATGAGGCATGGCTAGCCCGATAGCCGCCCGTAACTTCACAACCACCACGCGTTAAGAACCGCCAATCACACCAAACGCAAAAGACAAAAGAACGGTTAGAACAATTCGCGTACTCCCGCCGCGAGGCTTCTGCAAGCCGCGGTGCGCAAAGGAGGCAAAAATTGTCACTGCGCAACTGCCCCGGGAGAACCCTGGCGCCCTGGGCTCGGAGAAAGCTAAAAACAGTAACAAAAAAAGGCCGGAGCATGCGTCGCTTGTCGTCCTCGGGAAAACATGTATAAGAAAAAGAAAAAGAGAGCGTGTGTTGCGGAGAAGCTTTTCTCTCAGGTCGGCCCACTCGTCGTGAATCTCTGACGTCACAACTCCGAGCGCTGCGGCCTTTGCTCTAGGTGGTGTTGACCGTGTTGCGCCTCCCCGACCGTACCCTCCCAAAACTACGTAGAGCAAAGGCAACACCACCTAGAGGAGAAGGCCAGCACACGCCTCCAGTGACGTCACGGCAGTAGGCTGACGAGCGCCGCGCTATAGAGCTGAGCTGAAGGCTTTGCGCGTAGCTTTTACGTCGTAGAAACGCCGGTTTTCGCACTATTTATTTTTTATGAGCTAACGTGAGAGCTGTGAACGCCGAGTGATTTAAAGAACCAATTTTAGAACGCAGGAAAATCATTATAACCTACAGTTATTGTAGTCAAATACACGAAAGTGATACCTTGAGACAGATATGTTATTTTTTTAAGCGATAAACTGGGTGGTGTAATTATTTCTGGACATGGGAGTTGTACAAAAAAAAAGGATCCCCATGAAATGGCAATAATCGAAGTAGTAGAACCAGATAAAATAAACTAAAGTAACAATTGATAACTGAATAAGTGATGCAGAGGCATTAATTTAATTTAATTTTATTCACCTCAAAGGCATCCAAAGACGCATTACATCAGGGAGGATTCGAAAATAAAAAAAAAACAAAAATGTAATTAAACATAAAAAAACACCAACAAAAAAATGTCAGACACAAACACACACAAAAAAAAAACGCTTAATGCATGTTATTGTTATGATGCAGTTTTACAAATCAAGGCTCAGTTACACAAATTGATGCACTTCTTTTTAAATGATTTGGGATATCTCTCAGTTACAATATGGTCAGGTAGTTTGTTCTAGTCAGTGTTGCAAAGCACGAAGGAAGAAAAGAGGAAAGTGTAAGTATGGCACTGAAATGGTTCAATCTTGCAGGAATTATCTAATAAGGAGGATATGAAATTGGCAGCCCAGCACTAAGTAGATTGATAATTGGAATCTGAGTAATATACATCTAGAAAAAAAAATACAATCCGGCAATTTTTTGTCTTCTTTCTAAATGAGGAAGATTTATGCTAGCTTTTAAAGCGGAGACACTAGTTTCGGATGAATAATCACTGCATATAAATCTGGCTTTGTTCTGAAGGTTCGAGCCTCGAGATTAGGTAACCCAGGTGTGGATTCCAAATTATGCTGCACATTCTAATGTTGCGAAGACAAATGTTCTGTATGCGAGTAGTTTTGTCGTAATGGGAGCTAGGTCCCTACTGAAAAATCTCATTTGTATGAGAAATTTCTGTGTTTAATAAACAGATATGAATTATACAAGATATACAAGAACATTTAATAGCCCTATAAAAGCCATATAAGACCTATATAAGAAACGTGTGACAAGTTTCTTATATATCTTATATAGTTCTTACATGGTTATTATATCTTGTATGATTTATGTGTTTATTGAGCAGAATAATTTTCTCATACAAATGGCTTTTTCAAAAATTAAGTGTTTTTAGTGTGCTATTTCTTATTTTCTCAATCCACGATGATGAGTCTGTAAAATACACGCCCAAATACTTGTACGACAATTCGTGTTCTTGTGGTTGGGAAAGTAACGAGTACTGGTAAGTGTTTTAGTGGGGGACTTGATTACGGACATTTCTTTGCATTTACATGTGTTAATGTTCATCTGCCATAGGAAACACCATGATGATATTGTATCTAAATCGTCTTGGACAATATTGTGATCACTATAGGTGTATTAATTTTCCAGTAAATAAGTCAAGCATCAGCGAAAAGTATAATTGTCAATTTAATTGATGATGGTAGGTCATTGATATATACTAGAAACAATAGAGGCCCAAATACACTATCCTTAGGGACACCTGATGCAACAGCAACGGGACCCAAATTGCCAGACAAGTATAAAAGTAATAACATTTTAAAATTGTGACGTGCTAGCTTGAAAAATGTATTGCAGATATTTTGACAAACTTTTCTCAGACCTGTGATGCTCAGCAATTCAATGCACTCTGCCTGTTCAAATATAGTACTTGTTTTGCAGCAAGCAACCTATCTGGTTACTACATCAAAAAAACACCTGATTTTTTTCTTGGCAATGTCACATTGTGAAAACTTTATATTTGCAAAAAAAGTACCGTAATACCTGAGCGTTGCTTCATACGCTGATGTACTTCGACAGTACCGAGTCTGTGAAACGACACAGTTAGGGCGGCTAAAAACAAGTTTTGTACACAAACAGAAGTGGACATGGGAGCTTCATATTCAAAGTTGCTTGCATTTACAACACAGAAGAGAGTCATAAATAAGATATATGTCACCTTTGAACACTGCAAAACGAGCCGCCTGGTATCCATAAGTTCTGAAAATATCCGTCTTGAAAAACATTTATACACATGCATCTCAGATGCTGTAGATTTTGTGACACCGACACACACAATATCTGTGCAGGATGTTGGCATTCACGCTGTAGCACCACAAAATACCCAAGAGACTGCCACAAGGACACCGACTATCTGCACATACACACACACACAGAGATCCACTCACTTCAGAGAGCATGTTGCCTTTGCATGAGGACGAAGCGCAAGCATGTTGCTGGCCGGGCAGGAACTAATTTGTTTAGCCTTGACCCCTTAGCTTTTTGTTTTTAGATGCTGCACTGGTACTTATAATATTGTTGCCATCTTGCAACAACGGTTTTTCAGTTGAATGTTTTCACTGCAGTCCAACACATGCTTCAGCTCGAATTCACGATGGGTTCATCATCACAGGCGTCAGACATGTTCACTTCTTGACATCCGTGATAATTGGCAGCCAGTGTCTTTGATTGCAGAGTTTCAGCTTTTCATTTCTTTTGTTTGGCATTCTTGGCATTAATGCGAACATTCATTTGGCTGCAAACATGTCACAAGAAAATGCTTGTGCATTTTCTTGTAACACTGTTTTAAAATGAGCTCACGCGTATGTTAATTTTCACAGTCGGAAGTCTTTTTTTTTTGTGAGTAGTTCCGGTATGTGATATGTAACAAGTCAGCACTGGCTGGGCTTCACCAGTTGGGGAACAACATAGTTGTGTTCTACAGCATTTACAAAAGGAAAAACAAGCCCTTTTATAATGAGTTCCAAGGTGAGAACTCAGTCTTCCTGTGCGAGCAAACTGTAGTCAACTTGTTCCGTGCTGTCGATGCGGCTTTGCATTTTTCGCCCCGTAGGTTTTTCAAGGTGGTGTAGACTGCACGGTTGGCCACAAAGCCCAGGGCCGGGAGGGTGTGTCTTCTTTTTTTTACAGCCCAGGGTCACATTGCAGGTATACCACATTGCAGGTAGGGAGTCAAGTATCCGCTCGCTTGGGAAGATCTTTCTGGTTTCCATCCTTGCTAGCTGTAGTGATCGTTGACAGTGCGCTCCACAACAGTATTCTGTTTCCATCTTCGTAAATGTGCCTTGCAGACACGTGATATTAGAAGCAAGCCAGTTGCCTATACATTCTGAAGCACTCTTCTAAGCTGTCAGTTTTCAGCTTGTCCCATGAAGGCCGTACAGTAGCCCGAGTTCATCAAAGCAGTATCCGGGATGTGTATTAGACCGCTTCTGCAGGAAATAGAACGAAAAAGGAGGAAATCATATTAATCCAAAGGTAATGTAATCAAAAATGGTTATAAATAAAAAGAATGCTTTTCTTTAAGCTGAAGTGATTCCGTATTTGACATTCCGTATACATTCTGAAGCACAAATCGGGAGATAAGCATTCAGTTAAAAATTATAGGCCAATATCGCTGACGTGTGCTTGTTGTAAGATACTTGAGCATATTGTGTCTAAGGAGCTGTATAGGTTTCTTGAAGATTCAAACATATTTTTTTCTAACCAACATGGGTTTCGAAAGTCACTCTCGACTGTAACACAGCTTGCTGAAACTGTACACGACTTTGCCAAAGCTGTTAATAATAGAGGGCAAATTGATGCGATATGTTTGGATCTATCAAAGGCCTTTGATCGGGTGCCTCATTTTGAACTTATTCATAAATTACAAAACTTGGGGGTAAATGAAAACATTGTTTTGTGGATTAAAGCCTACCTCACAAATCAAATACAGTATGTGCAAGTAAACAAAAAGAATTCAGCTATTGTAAGTGTACGCTCTGGCGTTCCCCAGGGGTCTGTATTGGGGCCCGTATTATTTTTGTGTTATATAAACGAAATTACGGAAAAAAGTAGGGCCTAATGTTACTGTTCGGTTGTTCGCAGATGACTGCTTGTTGTGTACAAATGTTTCTTGTCACCATGATCAGGTACAGTTAAATTACTCTTTACAGCAAGTACAAGAATGGCGTAAGCAATGGAGAATGAAAATTAATCGTGACAAGACAGTCTTTTCTGTGATAACTAACAAAAAGAAAAACGTTCTTCCATTTGTGTACGAATTTGATAATTAACCTTTGACTAAAGTTTCTCAATTTAAATATCTGGGCCTTACAATATCGTCTGATCTAAGCTGGAACGCACATATTGACAACATCTGCTCCGCAGCCAAAAAAAAGCTCTGGTTCCTTAAGCGCAACCTTAAGTACGCTCCACCTGAAACAAAATTAACTGCATACAAAACTTTAATACGGCCAACTTTAGAATACGCTTCTGTTATCTGGGATCCTTTTAAAAGTTACCAAATAAGCAAATTAGAAAGGGTGCAAGGAATGTCTGCTAGGTTTGTACTGTCGAAGTATCGAAGAACCGAATCAGTAAATGAAATGCTTAAACAGTTAAGTCTTCCCCTCCTTTCTGATCGCCGGAAAATAGCTCGTTTAAAATTCCTATTCCTGTTGAGAGATCAAAAGTTTAACCTTAATACAAGTAACTATATAACGCCCCGTGTATCTAGGCATCTAAGAAGTACTCATCCATGTCAAATAAATTTAGAGAAACCAAATAGTGATAACTATAAGTATTCTTTCTTTCGAAGAACTATATCAGAGTGGAATAACCTCCCCGAAGAAATAGTATTAAGAGATACCCTAGCTTCTTTTGAAACATGCATTTCTAAATTGTATAATCAATACTAAGAAACCTTTCCCTCTGGCACTGGATAATTTAGATTATATGTTTTTGATACTTAAATGGATTGGGACTTCCGTGACTCCATTTATTATCTGCTCATGTGTTCTTGTTTTTTTTTTTTTTATCAGCCTTTGTTCGATGTTGTTTTTGCGCGCTCAGCAGCGTACGCTCTTGTAAGTTTTAGCACTGAGAAGATATTATACGTAAAAATGTTTTTGTTGTGTATTCAGTGTGATTTACCAAAATAGTGTACTATTGTCTTTCGTGAGTTGTAGTGTTCAAAGATGTGCCTTCATATGTACTACTTGGTGTTCTATTTTGTATATCTGTTACACTCCTGTAACAGCCCCTACGGGCTAACAGTATAAATAAATAAAAAATAAAAAAAAAACACTGGCAGTGTTTCGATCTGCTATTTTGGATCACAAACATCAAAATGATTCTTGAATTTGATGTGCCGAATGCGCTATAATAATAATAATAATAATAATAATAATAATAATAATAATAATAATGCTTATTGCGCGAGCACATAAAACCAGGTACAGAAAACAAAAATAATAACAATAATATTATGCTCCATAGAGCTTCCTGGTGTGTGGTCGGATTCCTTGGGGAGCCTGAAGGGGCTCGAGATAAATTGTTAGTATATGACTCTGGTGCATGGATAAGTAAACTGGTCAATGAACCATATTTCGGCTTGCGTGCACTCGAAACTACAGCTCAGAGACCCGCTACAATACCAGTCTTACTAGTTAGTTGTAGCGGATAATTTCTGCGCTCCGATGAGGATACGTAGAAACGACAGAAAGTACTTCTGTTGTTTTTTTTTTTTTTTTTAATTGATGTGTGGGTCGCAACCGCGATAATCTATCACTTGCATACCTTGCGAAAACATTCCAACCTGAACTCATGAATCAAGTCATTTTTATTTAGTTCTGCACCTACAAGTCGCGCCGGCATTTGAATATGTTGCTTCCAGGCCACAACCAAATCACTCCCCAGTATGCATTCAGCGAAAAGTAAAAACAAAAAACGAAACCACGATCATAAAAGTTAAAAAGTTGTCACCTGCCATGCCCTCAAGGAACGAGATCTTCCCATCGATTCGCTGTATAGCCCACGCTTTCGTCGTCATACTTGCAGAAACTCAAATATGGACACTTTCACATCCAGTTTTCCATCAAAGCGCGGATAAACAACATCTGCACCGCAGTACAGCACTGACAATCGGAAAGCAACACTCCCGTTCACACACGAGGCCGCGGTTGTGTCGTTGTGTTGTATTCCAAAATGTGCTCTATCTCACTCGAGAGTTGAACTTCCGACCCTCGGCGTCCAAAAACCTGCTCGCTTCTGGAGTTGTTCTAGTTGATTCCTTTAGCCTTATTGTCACGTGACCCAACCCGCAGAAGTAGCTAAAGAAGCCGTCGAAGAAAGGAACGCGACGGACAACCGTTAAGGGAGAAAAAGAAAAAAAAAAAAAAAACGCGACGCCGTGGGGCTTTTCTTGTTTTTTGTTTGCGCCGCGTCAAGCTTAGAGGGAAAGAGAAAGTAAAAGAGAACGTACATTGAAAAGAAGCTAACTGTCAAGGGGAGCCTTGCGGAGAAGCGCACTACCAGTTCAGCCTACTCACGCCGACGCTCCTTGAAGGGAGAAAGGGAAGCGCTGCGGCTTTCCATCTAGGTGGTGTTGGCAAAGGCGGCACCGCTCGGAGTTGTGACGTTACAGATTCACGACGAGTGGGCCGACCTGAGAGGAAGGCTTCTCCGCAACACATGCTTTCTTTTTTTTTTTCGTAAATGTGTTTTCCCGAGGACACCAAACGGCGCATGCTCCAACTTTTTTTTTTTTTTTTTTTTCTTTTTTTTTTTTTTTTTTAAGCTTTCTTTGAGCCCAGGGTTCTCCCGGGGCAGTTGCGCAATTAACAATTTTTGCCTCCTTTGCGTACGGCCGCTTGCACAAGTCTCGCGGCAGGGGTACGCGAAGTGCTGTAAGTCTCTTTTGTGTTTTGAGTTTGGTGTGGATGGCGGTTTACGCGTGGTAGTTGTCAAGTTACGGGCGGCTTTCGGGCTAGCCATGTCTCATAAATGCTGTGTCCCTGGGTGCCATCGGAACTATGAAACGTCGTCGAAGAAAGTGTCTGTGTTTAAGTTCCCGGAAGATAAAGAACTGCTAAATGTATATGTGCGGGCGATTCCTCGAAAAAAACTGATTTTATCGACGCATACCAGGGTGAGAACTCTCATATCTTTTCACATTGTTTCTTTTTTCTTTTTTTTAAATATTGAATTTATTTCGTTAAATTTTACGCTAACGTGGCAGCGAAAACGACAAGCACAGGTTAGCTCTCGCTTTTAATTTTAGAAACGTATCTTTGTAGCGCAAGCTCCCGTTTTCAAAGCCACGGTCAGGAGCCTGTAGCCTTCGATCTATGTCCCCATCTTGTTCCTACATTCATGGCGCATATCATTAAAGAAATCCATGAAATCATCGAGGTCTCGAAATTTTAAGGAAATTTTAATATGGACGCCGAACAAAGGAACGCGACTCAGAGACGACTTTCAAGAAACAGTGACTTCTGCAGAGGACGCTTCCAATGTGCATTTTTTGTGCAGTCTTTTTGACTGGTTGGACGCCTGGCTTGACATATGGGAGACCAGTGGCACGCTAACCAAGGAGACTCACGTAGCGCTCCGTGAAACAACCCGTGCACTTGTCGAGATCACCGAATACTGCTCCACTGAACTCGGGCTGAACTAGTCCTGCTGGGAAAGATTCAGACTGATAGCTTGGAAAACCGTTTCGGGGAGTACAGGCAGCTGGCTGGTTCGCAATATCACATATCTATAAGGCAGCTTTATGAAGGTGAAAATAAGCTGCGACTGCAGAGTACGTTGCAGACAGTCCCGTGTGAAGACGAGCGATGGGAGGAGCTTGAAAAACAAGTAGACACCCCACGGCCCAGCTGCAATAAAGTATAGTTACAGAAAAGGCAGTGTCACAAGCGATAAATTAGACCCTCTCAGTCCTACACTGTTAGCAAAAATAACACGCCCAGACGTGTAAACCGTTGTCCCATAACGGACACGTCGAAACGTGTTCGTTTTACACGAGGCCATTTGTGTTTTTCGTCTACACATGAGGTGCTGTGTAAACTTAACACGCTACACCGTGTCTGCCTTCCGCAAAACCGTTTCGAGCGTGTTCCTTATGAAACATGGCGGCCAGCCGCCGAGAACAGGCGAGAGACGAGCCCAGCGAGCCGCGCGCTTTTCAGCCGAATTGAAAGCACTCAGGGCGCGTTCGTTCTCGTTCGATGTCTTTGATACACAGTAAAGTCTCCAAGCGGCGGACGTAGCTACTTGCAAAGGTACGTACGTGAGTTGTCGGCGGTCGGCGGCGTCGGTAGCTTCAACGAGCCGCTAGACACAAAAAAAAAAAAAAAAGGAACGAATGCTGAACTTACATGGCTAAATAACTTGAGCAAACTATTTATAATCGGGCGGTAACTTACGCCACCTATCGAGATTTCTAGCAGCCTGTTTTAAAAAAAAAGACGAGTCTCTTAACACTGCGAACGACCACGACTACACAGCAACCCTACATACAACGCAGGCAACACAGCACACGGCCAACACAGGTACACAGCACCGACATGTACACAAACACAACAACCGACACTACGCCAGACACTTCCTACTCGATATCTATTTTTCCCCGCGGCGCATATAAGCTTGACATGTGCGGGTGAGCTCTTTGGTCGCTGACCATTACAGATTTATAGAAGAATACACAAAACACGGCGCAATGGACAGCCGTGTGTTAGAACTGTTTGCATTTAAAAGGTATGGAGGCAAAATCTATAATGTTAGTCCGTTGTAATAATTAACGATATGTTAACAATAAATCTTAAACCGGTCATGAAGAAGTTCAAATGTTTGTTATTTTCTTGCTTGACCAGTGTTATGAGCAGTCCGACTAGCTGAATCAGATAGGAAAACAAATCATTGGGATTTTGTCATTACGTATACAATAATAAATGAAAATGATCCTTGCGCAAAGCATTTTTTATATATTTCTGTGAAGGACATCCGGACATCCGCCCAACACTTCACTTCCGCTAGTTGCAGCAGTTGCAGTACGGGAGCAGACGCCTTCACTTTTGAGGCGTTTTGATGCAGTTTGTTGTCGTATGTCATGTCAGTGTCGAGAAGAGCGGTGGGGCTTGGGAGTTTGTGACCGGTGTTATTCGTGAACACTGGTGTGGGGCGCTGATGGTCTTTTTTTTATACTGCCACCACCCCGAACTTTGAAGATACACGGGCCCGTAGCAGTGCATTATGCTGAATCGCGAGCTCCTTCTCTGTTGACGTCGCTTTCCTGGTACCACTCGTGGATACTGCAAGCGTTTAAACAGTGTGCACCGTCTCGCCTACATCCCCGGCGACGTACTCGACCTGTTGAAACTTATTGCTTCCGTCATTTTAGAGTAGGCAAGGCAGTTATCTCGTTGGTCTGGTTTCGGTTATAAAAGCAAGGCAAAACGCTCGTAGTTCCCGCCCTCAGCACACGTTGGACATCTTCCACACTTTGACACCGGATAACTGAATGAACGAGGATTTACATTCACTTCCGAGGTTACTCTCGCCGCTTCCTCACCGTTGAGCAGCAGGATGAGCTGGCGACAAGCCGCGGATGAAAGGCTTGAGCATCAACAGCCCAAGCGCACTCGGTGCCGATGCGGGCGACGCGGGTTTCTGCCAACCGGGAGGCCAGCACAAACCGTGACCATTCCAGCTCTTCGTTATGACACGGTGTTGCAGAGAGCAGGGTAAAATACAGCTACACGGATCACCGAAGCAAACGACTGCTATCTTAAATCTTGGCTTGTGATTGCGCCTAGCTTTGCAGTAGATCATCTTAGTCGTTTTGCTGGAGAGACGCAAACGACGGGCATAACAAAATCGCTTGCATATTCCGCATATCTCACGAAAGCATTTACCCTGTCACCTCGCGATAAGCGCGAAACACGGAGTCCGCACCGTCCTAAGCTTCCCGTTTTTTACCTGCTTTAGAGCAGTTTGTACCTGCTAGTAGATATGCCTACTGAAATTGAAACAGGGCAGTGCCAGAGAGAAAGAGGCAAAGTTGAGAAAGCTTGCTCGCTCTCCAATTTCTCAACTCTCAAGTGATTGTACCATAATAAATGCACCAACGCGTCTTGCAAAATAAAGAAAGAGCACTACGTTCACAACATAAAAAAATGGTCTCAGTACATCCATCTGTGGGCAGGTAGGAAACCTTGCCCTAATTTGTTCACGCCGCATGATTGGCGCAACAAACTCGTTGCAGGACCGAATCATCTACTCGAGCGGTGTGCGTCGCTATGCAAACGCAGTCCAACACGAAGCATAAAAAACGGCAGATTTAAAACAACAATCCGGAGTCCATTATTCAATTAAAACAACGTAATTTTGTTGAAAACGCCCGCTGCATCTTACTCACGGTATGTGTCGGGATACTTCCACAGTTTGTAACGGAACGAAGGAAGATTTACTCTTAAAAACGCTCGCTGCGTCCTCCCGGACCAGCTGGACCGGATCAGCTGACGACGACGGGACTGTACCCGTTGAACCTCCACCACGCAACAAACAATTTGCGCTCCGTGTTAAAAGCGTGGTTCAAACAGACCCGGAATACAAAGCACCGCAACACACACGACGAATGTTTCAGCTCTTTTTCGCATCGCCGGGTTGCACCAAACAGAACGATATCGCCGAAGTCAACGCCGCGCTGTCGTGAACCTTGGCTTGTGGTTGCGAACTCGTGGACCCTGCGACTCCCTACGCTTTCAAAGCACACACGACGATTACGAATGCTACTTTCCGTCTTCCAGGAACATCACAGGGGCACTTCTCCGGTCACGTCTTCACTATGTGCTCGCAAACTCCGAAGCTCTATGCGAAGCTTCTCGCGTCCCGTCAAACCAAAACAGTAGCGGCGCCATGCGTACTTGCCAGATTTTCTCCCGTCAAACAAAAACAACAAAAGCCAACCGGCGCTTGCTTCCAGCGTACATCGGCGTTGCGCTTGCGCCGTGGCCAGATCGCTTGCAGTTGAAGGTTGAAGCAAAAACGAAACCAACTGCGATGTCACGTGTTCACATCGAGGACACGCTTTTTATATCCATTTTAACTGTTTGGAACGAATAATTAGACACATAACTTTATTTGTGGTGTCTAAGAAACTGTTTTCAGGACCCCTAAACTAAATACAAACATGAGCGACATGAGGGAAGCCGCATTGCCATCGACCAGAAGATGGCGGCGACCACGTAAGCGCGGGTTTCGCCAACGTCCTGCGACATGGCGCAATTGCTTTTGGTGCATATCTGTCTCCGAGACATGTTTCTTTCCGCGGCATTTGTCTCGACGGTCCTTTCTAAGTGTGTCCCCAAGCATTCCGGTGCTTCGATAGCCGGCAATGCCGCGGTCGTCGCCGGGGGCGATGCGTGTTATCGAGGTCGGCTACACGGTTATGCGTGTATGACCGAACCAAAACACGTTTTTTACAACCTCGCATGATTTTTGAACGAATTATCCGTTACTCATCGTGTAAATTTATGGTAATTTGTGTAAATAGCGTGTTTTTCACCCCAGATATTCGCCAAATACACGGGACTTGCTAACAGTGTAGTCTCCGTGGCAGGGCACACAGTTTATGCCGCTTTGAAAAAGCCGAAATGTGAAAAATGCAGGGTGGCGCTTACTGAAGAAGATAAGACGGCAACAGTTTCACTTGCGCAGGAGAACTACTCTCTTGTCAAGCAATTGGATTGAGGGGGGCTCCTTTATCGAACTATGTTCGCCGTTAAGGCCATGATACACAATTACGTTGTTGCTCAAGAAATCTCCAAGCAGGCAGAGCTTCTGAAGGTTCCGATCCATCGTCAGTTCGTCACCGAGCTTACAATGGAACTGCTGTCTACCAACGAGACTTCTGACTTCGACGCATGTGAAGGACACACAAGTGAGCTCGTGCTGAAGATCTGGTGCAGCACTAACATTGTGCTCAAAAAACTACTGTGGAAGGGTAAACGAAAAGCTTATGGGGCGGCTAATTTCAAGTCAAGGAAAAGAAAATGTGAAACCCTAAAATCTAAAATAATCATTTTATATTCAGTGCAACAGTTGTCATAGCATTATTATTGCGAAGCGGCCTTAAAATCCACTTGTCGTACATGTGCTGTGTCTTAGTGTCGCGAAAGCTGCAGTGCGGCGTCTAAGTTGCTTGTGTTTGAATTGTGTCAAGATGAATACAAGAAGACAGTAGGGATACATGAGAATATACAATTTGAAGATTTAAAAGGTAAGATAACTTATATTCACGGCTTCTATTCGTAGTGTGAATGAACGTGGGTAGATGTGTGCATGAAGCTCCCACAGGTGCATGTGTCCCTTACTCTTTAAGTTTGCTAAGCTTGCCTGCACTCGGTTAACTCAAAACTTGTACACTTCGATCTGGGCAGCGTCTTTCCCTCTTTTTTGTGTCTTTTCTGCTTTTATTTTTTCGTCTTCGTGTCTCAGTCTCGGATTAATTACTTTCTCAAAAACATTCCCCAGTTCGCCTGCAGTTTTCTTTTTATTAACATATGTTTACTTCTGGTAAAAAATAAATTTCAACACATTACATTTTTTCGTGCTCTAAAAGTCCACATTTTTTAAATAATCTTTTCATTAGCTTCACATACGAATTCAGTAACCGCGCATATCATCACCAACTTGATTGAATTGCTGTTACGCATTTTGGCAGGTCCCATCACTTACAATAACGGTTCAGGGCATTTATTTTTTTGTTTGTTTGTGTCTTCTCACTCCTAGAGATAATTAAAGCACCCAGGATTTGGATACCTAAACGAAAACCCATCTCTCTCAAAACGTCGTTAAACTTGTTCTTTCATATCATAATAATGGTTGTACGTCCTAATATGCTGCCCGTGTAACTAAATATGTTTCCCAGCCATATAGATGTTTATAAATCCTGTCTTACCAATTAACAATCTTTTGGTTAAAAAAAAAATGCCACTCTACGTCGGCAAATCTATGCGCGACTCCTTCAGTGCAGCACTTTTGCGCCGCGTTCGCCAGCCGACTCGTGTGACGTCACCGATGGAGCCCGGCGGCCTTCCGCTCTAGGTGGTGTTGAGCCTCCCCTCCTCCTCTCCTTCTGCCCTCTCATTTAGCGAGAAATTTGCGCACACTTTCCGCTAAATGTAACGAAAAATTCCCCACAAAAATTCGCAGGAAAATGTTTTCCACCAAAATTCGCGTGGAGCTTTTTACGCTAAATTCAGCGGGGAAATATTTTATCTGAATGTAGCCGGACATTTTTCCGCTACTCTTAGCGGGAAACGTTTTTCGCTAAATATAGCCGAAATTGTTTTCCGCTAAATTTAGCGGGGAATATGTTTCCGCTAAATTTAGCGAGGAAATTTACTTATTAAACAACGCGCGGTGACGCCACTCGCAACATCACTGTGACCTTCGTGACGTCACACGTGACGTCACGTGTGACGTCATTAGGGGACACGTCCCATATTGCAACGCGCGGTTACGCCGACGGCAACACCGCTCAAGCCGGAAACGGCGTCTGAGAGCTGCGCTCTAAAAGTAAAGTAAAAATTAAAACGTTTGAAATAAGAAAAACTCGAAATCCCAACCAGCACTGTCCGTCCGTTAATCATACATGTGTAAATTACTTACAAAATGTACTTTAATTACAATTCTGATTACTTTCCTCCAAAAGCAGTTTATTACAGTTACAATGACTATTACGTGAACAGTAATAATTAGTTACAAATTACTTTTAAAATAATGCAATTGCTTTACAATTACTTATTTCTGAGCGTTCCGAATCGGCCCATAAAACTGTCAAATATTGTCCTTTCCTTTTATGAATTTTGTTAAATTAACGACAAAACTTGATAGTTTAAGGCAATGATGTACTACGTTCTTTTATGTTTAGTAAATATTAACAAATTAGTGCATATGCCGAAGACGCCAGATCGATAAAAAGAAAATTGGGTTGACAGACTTTTGTTAGCCAGGAAATCAAAAATGCGACAATTAGTCATATGTGAATATTTGACAAGTGTTAATATAAAAGTAAATTGCACACCTGCTAATACGACCACATTCACATACAAAGGTCATGTTATTGTAAATTATTTACATTGAGTTGAAATTATAATGGCTGAGAAATATATAAGAACCGAATCGGGCTAGCGAATCATTGGTGACAAGATTCACAGGTGCGAGGTCAGTCTCTAAAATATTTATGCAAATATTATCCGATTCGAAACCATCAGGAAATAAACTTGAATATAAAACAAATATGCAAATATGCGACAGTACAGGAAGAGAGACGTAAAAAACTGGCAAAAAAAAAATCCTCATGACAATCAAAAAATTTCCAACCTCGGCTGAAAGCTGAAGCTCCTTTTTTTGTTTCGTTCAATGTTTTGGCATGTTTACGCTATTGTTTCCTCCTCGCAAAGGCCGGCGCTATACACGGCGCCGTTGAGGTAGGCTCCAAAGACGATAGTTTTTCAACGCACAGTGTGAGCAACCAAAAACGAAGAACGCGACGCTATTCTTGTTGTGCGTGCGTGTGCGTGCGTGTCTATGTGTGCGAGTGTGTCACCGAGCGCTAGGTCACCTGTACGAGCGCTGACGCTTGCAGAGAGTTTCCGTCGGCCCCGCAAAGTCTAGCAAAAGTAATTGTAATTATGTTGATATTTTGCAACTTGAAAGTAATTAAATTACGTTTTCAATTATTTTGGCGCAAAGTCATAAATTACAATTACAAATGATCAAAAAGTAATTTAATTACAGTAATTCAATTACTGCGATTGAATTACTACCCAAGTATGCCGTTAATGAAAGACGTCTGATTTGAGCAACAGGGGACCGATGGCACATAAAATCGCAGAAGGCCCCATCGTCTGGCATCCCTCGTCTTAGGCAATAGCAGACGACGTTTCCGACTCAGAAGTGATGCGGTAAATTTAGCGGAACAATTTTCCGCTAAGTTCAGCGGAGAATTGTTTCCGCTAAATTTAGCGGGGAGTTTTTTCCCGCTATATATAGCAGGAAAATCTTTTCGCTAAATTAAGCGGTGAAGTTTTCACGATAAATTTAGTGGGGTAATTTTTCCGCTAAGTTTAGCGGAGAACTACCGGATGGACGCAGACTGCAGTTCTTAGACATCGAAAGGCAATTTGGAGAGAAGCATACATGCTGGATGTACATGACGAGAGGGGAGAAATGCGTACTGACGTATGACTGAGGACACACTAAGTTGGTAAAGAGGAGTATCGTCTCTTGGTGCGTCTGGTAGGCCATAAAAAATCATGTCACCATAGGCTGCCAGAAGGCCTACAAAGGCCAATCACCCAACTGCGGGCAATCGGCTTATGCAGAGGCAGAAAAATGCATAACGAAACTCGGAGGCAATTGCGAAACAAAGGAGAAGGACGCGGACAAAAAGCCACTGGTAGTGATGCCACGCATACACAAGGCGCAGAAGAACTACTTAACAACTGAAAAGGAGTGCCTTACTGTCGTCTGGGCAATAAGAAAGTTCCGTCCATATTTGTATGGAAGTCCTTTTTGCGTGGTTAGGAACCGCCACTTGCTCTGCTGGCTCCCAAATCAGAAGGACCCTCCGGACGCCTCGCCTGGTGGAGCCTACGACTGCAGGAGTTCGACATGACCGTGGTGTACGAGTCCTGCCTGAAGCACAATGATGCCGAGCGTCTGTCAAGGGCCCCAGTCGAGGCAGGTCTTGCCTGCATCGAAGACGAAGATGATGAGTGTTTATTCGGCGCTCTGGATGTCAGCGACATGGCAGCACTCCAACGAGACGACCCAGAACTGCGAGCGCTCATCGAGCACCTAGAGGGTTTTCATTTTTTCATTTTTTTCATTTATTATTCCCTCAGGGCCCGAAGGCATTACTGAGGGGAGTGGGCGGTCGACACATAAAAGTAACATAGTTGAACGAGGCAAAAAAACACACACACACACACACACACACACACACACAGCAAAAAAACACGCGCTACGCATCATCTGTTAAAAAGTTGGTAATAACATTTTTAAAATCGACAGTGTTAGTTATTGAGACTATATGTGCGGGAAGGCGATTCCAATCAATGGAGGCTTGGTGTAGAAAAGAAGCATTAAAAGTGGATGTGCTACAATGGGGAATCCCTACCTTTAGGTCATGGTCTACACGTGATGATATGTAAGATGGTTCTAAAAACAATGCTTGACGGAGAGCGGGGTTAGAGTAATAAATCTTGTGAAATAAACATAGACGATATATTTTTCTTCGGAGAGAGAGATCAGGTAAGGAGAGGGACGATTTCATGGAAGTTACACCGGCTGTACGATGATAGTTCGAGAGTATGAAACAGGCAGAACGATTCTGAATAGATTCGACAGCTGATGCAAGGGTGATACCGGGACTTTAGATAGAAGCTGCATATTCCAGTTTAGGACGAACTAGGGTTTTATAGAGGAGAAGTTTTAACGAAAGAGGAGCAAGCGAAAAGTTACGTTTGAGATAGCCCAAAAGCCTATTTGCGTTGTTAGTGACATATTGGACGTGGATATTCCAGGAGAGGTCGTTGGTTATGTGAATGCCGAGATATTTATAGGAGGACACAGAAACTAGAGTAGAATTGTTGATAGAGTAGGAAGGACAAGTGTTGTTATGACAAGATACTCTCATAGAAGTACATTTAGTTTTGTTAAGCTCCATGAGCGATTCCTTGCACCATTTGCAGATGTTGTTAATATCAACCTGAAGGGCGGAAATGTCAGAGTCGTTAACTATCTCTTTATAAATTACACAGTCGTCAGAGAATAAACTAATAGAGGAAGAAACATGCACAGGAAGGTCATTGATATAAATGAGAAATAAGAGCGGTCCGAGTACGGAGCCCTGAGGGACACCGGAGTTGACAGGTGAGGGCGAAGAATTAGCGTCATGAGTTCGAACGAATTGGAAGCGATTCGTTAGGAATGATTTTATCCATCTGAGGACATTGGGATCTATATTAAGGTTACTACGTTTATCAAGAAGTAGCTGGTGAGAAACCTTGTCAAAAGCTTTTGAGAAATCTAGGAATATGCAGTCAGTTGTAGAACCCCGGTCTAGAGTGAGGTGAAGATGATGAGTTAATGTTAGCAGTTGGGTATCACAGGAATAAAACTTTCGAAAACCATGTTGAGCTGTGTTGAAAAAAGAGTTTAAGTCAAGAAAATTAACAAGATGTGAATATATTACGTGTTCAAGAATTTGGCAAGGGATGCTCGTTAGAGAGATCGGGCGGAAATTAATAGGATCATGTTTATCGCCGCCTTTATGAATTGGAATCACCTTCCCCACCTTCCAGTCACTGGGTAATATTCCTTGTTCGAGAGACTGGGAAAAAAGATAAGATAGAATAATGCTTGAATACGTTTTAGTGTTCTTTAGAAACTTAACAGTTACATTGTCGATGCCGGCTGCCGAAGAGGTTTTAAGATTTTCAATGATGTTAGCAATCCCTTCAGATTCTATAATGACAGGATACATTGGCAAAACGTTACAAACTGGAGCTGCGGTAAAGTTGGAGGTAACAGGGCACGAAAACTCTTTGACAAAAACATCATTTAAAACAAAAGAACACTGATCATTTGGTACATCTACTTTGTCAGCCATTCTAAGCACAACATCGGAACTTTCAGTGGGGTTAACAACTAAGTTAAGCGAGTGCGGTTCCCCGAGCTTCCTTACGAATCCTGCCTACCTTCTCCATACGGCAAGGGGTACTGTACAAAGAGAACTTCGTCAACAACAACACTGCATGGCTGTTGGTTATTTTTTCCAGTCTTCGAGAAGAAATCTTCTAAGGATGCCATGACGACCCAACGGCTGGACACCTTGGATAGAGCAGGACGCTCGCCAGGATTCAGGATTCGAGAAAAGTACTACTGGCCGAGGCTACCGAAGACCGTTAACCACTACACTTGATCATGACACGAGTGCCAGCGACGCAAGAAACCGCCGACGAAGCCGTCAGGACTTCTGCGTCCGATTCGTCCCCCGTCCACGCCGTTCCAGCAGATCAGAAGAGATTTACTTGGCCCTTTCCCGCCGTCAACGTCGGGAAACCGCTGGATAATCGTCGCCACAGATTATCTCACATGGTACGCCGAGACGGAAGCGCTTCCATTAGGTACGGCTGTTGAAGTCGCCAACTTTTTCATGGAGTCCATTGTCCTTCGGCACGGCGCCCCCGAAGTCCTCATTACAGACCGTGGATCATCGTTCATGGCCCAGCTGACGAAAGAGATCATTCGTCTCAGTGGCACCGGCCACTGTCGAACCACTGCGTACCATCCTCATACAAATGAACTAACAGAACGGCTAAACAAAACTATCGCCGACATGATCTCCATGTATATCGACGTAAAGCACAATACTTGGGACGAGGTGTTACCCTACGCCCCGTTTGCTTCAGCACGGCGGCGCAACACACCACAGGAGTAACCCCGTTTCAGCTGGTGCATGACAGAAAAGTAACGACCATGCTCTACGCGATGCTACCCCACGAACCAGCTGACGATGGGATTCCCGGCGCCCAGGTGGTTTCTCAACGAAGAAGCTCGCCAGCTCGTCCGACTCCGAATTTAATATCAACAACATGTTGACGCTACCCGGTACAACCTTCGCCGTATCGAAGTTCGCTTCAAGCCCAGAGACCATGTGTGGGTTGGGGCCCCAATACGAGACGCGGTCTAAGCGAGAAACTCCTGAAGCTCTTCTTCGGACCCTGCAAAGTGCTTCGCCGACTCGGTGATCTAAACTACGAGGGAATGCCTGACGGAAAACGGACTTCATCACGCCGCCCTACACGATCGGAAGTGGTCCATGTCGTGCGCTCCCCGCGCGATAAGACTGTGAACTGTGATCTTGTGCAACGCTTGATAGGATTGTGTTTTGCCAGCCTCCGTATATACCCATTTTTTTTTTTTGTCTTGCTCTGTTCTGCTGCCTTTCAGGTGGCATCGAGACGATGCCTCTTTAAAGGGGGAGAATGCCGAGCGCGTCGGCGACCGAGGGCGTGCGTGGCCGAGTGGTTACCGCGCTTGACTCTCGTGCCCAGGGTTCGATTCCTGGGAGCGACGCCAACGATGCGTCTTTTATTTATTTTTTCAATTTAAATTTCTTGTAAAGTCGAGAACCCTGTTGCTTGTTCGACGTCCAAATGTTTTACACGCCGAACCTTCTACGCCGATTGCTCCAGAAGCCCACGCGTGTACATAAGGCGCTCCGCATGGCGAGCCGCAGTTAGTGTCGCCCCAGCGCTCGATCCTGCTGTGTCGCCGACATCAACGCCTGCGAAGCTTACTTCTATTTTGTTTTGTGCACAAGTTCACCCCATTAAGTGTTTAGTTTTTTTTTCAGTTATTCTTCGCCCCATTATTTGTCATTCGTGACAATATGCCGGATTTTTGTCATATACGGCGGTCAATCGTCGGTGAAACAAACGTGTTGCCCCCAGCTGCACATGCAGCTGGATCGCTCGGTGTTGGCTCGGGCCAAGAGCTCTTAAATTTGGGAGTCCTTATTGCCTTGGGAGCAGGCCATCGAGTGCTGTAATCGAGCGCTGAAGTGAGGGCAACGTCTGTGGATTGACCACCGTGACAACCAGATGTTACTGTTATGAGTGCGTGTTATTACCTAAATTAAAGGCTGTGTACAGGAATTCGAGGTGCAAACCAATTTTTTTACACATGCGAAATATCAGCACGAGAAATTATCAGTGTGAATGCCAGAACAAGCTGGGCATATTAGATGAATGTGTTGTGTGTCTATGTTTATGCAGCCTGAAGTTAGTCTGCCTCAACTGGCGCCTTCTCTCGCAGCTGTAGATAAGTACTTTGGCCAGTGAAGTACAACCACTAGACTGCGGTCTTTAACCGGCACCACGCAGCAGTGATAGACGACCGCACGACAGTACGATACACATTCAGATCGAAACGGACAGCTGTGGGGATGAAACCCAGGGTCCCTGCGTTTTGCACCTCGAGCTTTTGCTCCGCGTGCTCCGACCTATTGTGCGCGAGCACAGCCGGCCACCGATCCCTCAAATAAAAATGTCTGGAGGAGAATGACACTGCTTCTAAGCAAGAAACAACGATTCTTGTAACTGTTGGTGGAGAAATGCGACATGCTCACCCTTGTAGCTTTTACTTCAGCGGCTCATACAGGGACAAAAGTCCGGCATGGCCGTTGAATTCTAAGTAGTGTACTTTCTGCAGGTGATGCTGGGCATCATGCAATCAGGGTCGACGTTGGATCCTCAGAGTCCGTGAATGCAATGTTTGTAGACATCAAGGAGACCTGTCAGCGGCCTGCAACCATTGTGGTTCACTGTGCTGGTGTGGGGCCTGCTTTGTGCCCCTTCGTTTCCCTGGAAGAAGAATCCTTGGATAAGGGGATGTGCATCAATCTGAAGGTGAGATACGGCTCGAGCTTGCTGCTTATAAGCACTGTGCTGTACCCGTTCAGGTCGACGAGACGATGCGCACATGTAGATAAAAACCAGCCATTACCCCACACTATCGTGGTGAAGGCAGTGGGCTCACACAACATGTAATGCAGCCCTGAACTAGATGCAATCACGATTCACCGATTCTAAGGCCGTGGAAAACTAAGGGAACGACTCGAGACGTACCTGAAAAGAGAAAATGGGATAGTCGCGCCGTGATGCGGATTCCTTGACAACTGCCTAAGGGCTGGTTCACACTTACGGAAAACTCTCTAGCCACCGTCCAAACCTAATGGGAGAAAAAGACCTCGCCTTTCGGATTCGTTGCCAGCCGCCTCTTCCGCGCGACTGCGGTCTCTCTCGGATTCCTGAGCAGACTGCCCCTGGCTCGAGCGGTGTTTGAATGACAGCTCTTGCAGCTAACACTAACACGCAGTGCAAAATACAAGTCAGCGGAGACAACTTGTGTAATAGTACCTCTCCCGCCAATTTTATTCCACAGATTTGTGGGCACTGTCATCGTCGTTCAGATGCCTCTTGTCGAACACGGTTGATTAATGGACCTTTTCCGAGAAGCGTTCTGCGCACGCGCGAGCGCCCGATGCCAAGCGGCGGAAGTCGGAACGAAAAATCGAGGAAATTCGGGAGGAGGCTGTATATCAGCGAGTAGAACTCGTAACCGCAGCATATATATAATTGTGTGACACAAAAAAAGAACGTCGACGGAAAGGAAAACACGACGTTTGGGTGGACGCCACGCATGCCCCTCTTTAAAGTCGCGTTGGGCAGGCGCCGCTGCTCAGAGAGCGAAGAAACTGGTAGCGTAGCTCCCATTATTGATTGGTAGCGCAGGTAGGTCACTTCCTCGATTTTTAGTTCGTGCAGCTACCGCCTGGTGCCGTTGGTATGTGGAAAAGGTCCATTTAGTCTCGATGAGCATTGACCCCTTAAGTGATGACGTCACAACATGCAACCGTGCTCCAAACAAACCGCTGCTATAGGGCCGTTGTTATGGGCAAATGCATAGAGTCTTGACGCGACGTTAAAATTTGCCTGATATACTTTTCTTGGTAAACATAGTGTCTTCTCAGTGTCTAGCCGTTAAGACTTCTTCTATTTTGACAGTGCCCTATAGCGACGATAAAAAGCCTATAATAAATTGCTACAACCGATTTTGCCTTGCTAGCAGACGACACCAGGGCTTCCCGGGACAAGTTTGGTTCAGCAGTCCTTTTTAAGGAAACACGCGACTGCGTTGAATGAAGTTGGTGACGAGCGACGAAAGTTATATTCTTGGGGTCCACTTTCTGTGGGATTTCGAAAGCGAAAAGCGCCCGTGCACACCTTTGATCGACGTGCGAGGTGAGCGAGTGCACGAACGCCTACCCATAGATGCTTTCGCAATTTTTGAGAGGGTGACAACACTGCGAAGCAGAATCATGTAATGCTGATAGGTTATGAAGACGACATGAACTGTATCAACGTGAAAGTGCAGGTCAGCTTGAGTTTTAAGAATTTACGACAGCACAGAAGTTTCTTCACGGCACATGTCTGTGTTATCGAACAAACTCTGAGTAACATACATAAATTTTTCTAATGTCCTTACCCAGTTCTTTCACCATTTGGGGTTTCGCTGAAATCGATGAATCAACATAATTTCATCTCACAGTGATGGTTACACGTATGTACGAAACACAGTGCCATATTGTGAGCCTGTAAACGAAATTTGATCTCAAACCGATAATGCTCCTTCACTACAATGCACGTCAGATGCAAAAAATAAAAAAAAGTAAAAAAAAAGTCAGGGCACTTACGCAATTTATGAGGTGAAACACTGCGACAGCTGAGGTGTGACGTCGGAGCAGCTAAGGTATCATTTCGGAGCAGGTGGATCGAATGAACGGTACCGGTGTGAGGGCGCACCATGAAGTCCGTATAGACGTTTCCTACTAAACGGAGTAACAGAACGGACGAAAAATCCATAACGCTTGGGAACCAACGAGGGTGTCTTAAGTAGGGAGCATTTCGTGAACCTGTTAAACAATTTTTTGACCACGAACAAGGACTTCCTTGTGGTAATTGAAGAACACCTAGAAAATCGCGCGTTCAAGTTTAAAATCCAGGGAACGACGAAAACTGCATGTGTATTCAGGAATCGGCGTGGCCGCCTGTGAACGTCTTACGCAATGTTATTGGACACAAAGTAACACCACCTTGTGGTCACTGATGAAGACTTCCAAATTCGCGCAGTCGAGCTTAAGCGTGTAGCTCCACATAATTTCACGACCGTGGTTTGCTGGCTTAACACTTACCTAGCTTTACTGGTTTTATTGCCCGAGAAACTCTCTGTTATGTTTAGCGAAACACTTTGTTTTTATTGTTGCCATTATCAGCAGTCTCATGTTTATGTTTCTACGAGCCTTCATAATATCATTGGCGACGTATTGTCACGTTATTTTTCAATGTCAGGTGACGTCACAGTGTCACGTGACGTAAATATATCACGTGGAGCTATACGGTCACCTGACGTCATCAGTTCCAGTGGCGTTATTGTGCAACGTGGCGGTAAAAACTTCCTCCAACAGCCTCTGATATTACAAACGATTTAATCTGAGCAGCTCGTCATAGCGGTTGCACCATCAGCCCAGAGAAAAAAAAATTGCGCGTGCCCGGCCTTTGATGGCACGAGATCCTCCTTTTCCTCGTAGGTCTTTTCTTCCAGTCGCGAGATGCTGTTATGTTTAACAGGCTCCCACCGCGGACTTGTTGCAGACTTCCAGTGGGTGAAGAAGTTGGACTGGTCTCCTAAAAGTTCGTCCGTCCGCCAGTCGCACTTCACACGAGCGAATGATATTATCTCCTCCAGGGTGCACGTCTGTTATTCGTCCCACCTTCGACGTTTCTCTTGGTCGTCTCGCATCGTGAATAATTACCACGTCCCCGACAGCAATAGGCGTTGTGTTCTTGGGTGGAGTGTGGTGGGCAGAGCGAAGTTGCAAAAGATACTCCTTCATCCACACCTTCCAAAACTGTTGTGAAATTAGTTCTCGGTAGCTCCATCGCCGTCTTAGCTCACGCGATGTCTGCGGGTTGGAGGTCATTTGCTTCAGTGTAGGCAACGACAGAAGGCGCTTTCCTACTAGGAAATGTGCAGGTGTTAAAATTGTTGGTTGCCGTTGATCTGAGTAAAGAAATGTGAAAGGACGCGAGTCCACGGCGGCTTCTATTTCCTGTAACGCCGTCGACAACTCTTCAAAATTAAGATAGCTTCGTGCTAGAACCTTCCTGAGGGAGGTCTTCACTGTCCGTATCGTTTTCTGCCAGAAACCTCCCCACCATGCGGCTCTTTCGGAGCTAAATTTCCAGGTTATGTGATGGTGGGCGACATAGTCTTGTACATCCTGATGTCGGAGCAGTTCCCAGACAGCTGATATGCCTCTTGCAAGTGTCTTGAATGCCAAAGCGTTGTCTGAATAAAGTAGGTCTGACAGTCCTCTTCTGGAAAGGAACCGACGTAGAGCCATCAAGAAGGATTGTGTAGATGTGCTCGTTGTGAGCTCGAGGTGAACTGCTCGCGTGACTGCGCATGTGAAGATGGCGATATATGACTTCTCGTTCTTTTGTTTCTTTGTGTAAAGTGGACCTGCAAAATCAATACCCCCGACGTTGAATGGGTGCGTCGCCTCAATGCGTTCTTTTGGTAGTGGTGCCATAGGAGCTGATGCGGCACTCAAGTGTGTCCTTGCACACTTGGTGCCAATAAACGCCAATAAAGACAATAAATAAACGCCAATAAAGACAATAAAAAAACCAAGGGCCCCGAAAATACTTGTGGAGAGGGCATCTTATTTTGTTTTTATTCCACCGTTTTAAAATTTCGATTGTTCTTCCTCCCACTTTTTCAGGGCACTTTCCTGGTCAATCAAGCAGCCGCTTGTGCGATGATAGCGGGAAAAGCCACCGAATGCGCTATCGTTAATCTGGCAAGCATGGCGGCCAAAGCATTCGTACCTGGAACGAGCGTGTATTCCGCCGCCAAGGCCGGAGTGGTGGCCCTGACTCAAGTGGCCGCTGCGGAGCTGGCCGCACACGGCATTCGGGTCAACGCCGTCTTGCCAGAAGTCGTGGACACGCCAATGGCTGACACGTCATACACCGCCCAGCAGATAGCCAGGATGGTCGCCCGTCAGCCCCTTGGGAGACTCTGTCGCCCGGAGGAAGTGGCGGAGACGGTCAAGTTCCTCTGCGGTCCCGGCACCTCGTGCACCAGCGGCGTTTGCGTCGACGTAACCTACTGTTTTTACAAGCAATGCTAAGCAGAAAACGCAAAAGCGTCGGTTTGGGACAGTCCCTTCAGCAAAAGCGTTGAGCGCCGTCTTTGGAGCCGAAAGGAATGCCGGGAACGACCTGTGTTGAGCCGGCGGTGACATAGGACGGTGGCGACCTCAGAGTCTGCAGATTATACAGATGCAGGATGGCGTGCGAGGGCGGGCGAGCCAACACACCACCTTCCAGATAATAAAAACGAGGAGCTGAATTTCGCTGCGTCACCGTAAGGCACAGATTACTCACGAGTGCTGCGTCAACGCTCGGCTTGAATTCGCGTTCAATCAGCGCGAACGCGAGCGTCAGCCGAGGGCCGATGCAGTATTCGTGTTCAATCTAATCACAGCGTTGAATTACTTTAGGTGACGCTGACAATCAGCACTGAAGCCTCGTTCACGCTCGCGGTAAACTTTGTTCCCGCCTGACCGAATTCGCCGAGTAAAAAAAGTACGCGCCGTTCAGATTCGTTTTCGCCCGCCGCGTCCACGTGTCTCTGTTCTGTCGCGGATACGATAGAAGACAGCTCGTGCCGCAGTGTTTGAAAAACTGCACTCGCAGACTTCACTTTGCAGTCAGCGCTGCACCCGATATAAGATAGCTAATTCATATTAAAAAGCCTAGTATGCATGTACACCTGCTCCTGAATGCGCACAATCTGGTATGCGTTTCTGTTATAATTTCATAGAAGAGGAAAGCGCCCACAATGCCGCGAGAAGGCGCAACGCTCTCTCGGCGATACGAGAATGCAATGATGAAACAACGAGCAAACGAATACAACGTGTGTACGATACCGCTCACGCCAATATGATTCCGCAGATATCCTTTGCGGGCACTGCCTCCCCGATCTTCGGGTCCCTCTAGTCGAAGAAGGTCGAATAATTTTTTTTTAGCCTTGATTTATATTTCTGCCGACATAACGATACCGGCGAGACGGCGCCATTTCCACAATCTGGGAATTCTAACAACTCTGGTGAGCGAGGGCGAGCGAGCCAACACACCAGTTCCGAGTTTTTAAAGTGTTTAAAGTTTTTAAAGCCGATCCGCCCAACCGCTCGGGCGGATTGGCTAGGATGAGACCTGAGCAAAAACCATTTTCTTCTTGCGTTCTGATTGGCTGTGGCGGCACAAAAAAAGAAAAAAGAAAAACATTTTACGCGCGAAAAAGAATCGGTCCCGCGTACCGATGGCTTCCGCGGCCGAATCTTCTGTCGGCCGCAAGCCGATTTGGCCGCCAGACGTCAAATTCCACGCTGGTTCCCCCGCGGACACCCAAGGGTGAGCTGTGAACGAGCCATGCGGTTTTGCTATCTGGGAGGTATTAGTGCAGGGCTTTCCTGCTACTCCATAAACACGCGCTTCGTGGCCAATCATTTTTTTTTTTTTGCGAAGCAATTAGTGATTGTTTTGTAATTATTGTGATTGCATTCGTTCGTATGATATAGGGTCCTCCTCTTCGGGTAAAGCCAGATATCCTCCGATATTTGCACCCAGATGTTTTATTTGTTTTTTGTATTTTGGAAAATAGGATTACACCCGATATTTTTCCGAGTTTTTAAAGTGGATTCTACCGTTTCTATGCATGTTGTTGTAGAAAACGGAGCTCATTCACAGAACTTGCTGGAAGCGAACGAGAAAGCAGCAGAACAGAAGCTACCCCAAAAAAGCAGTTTTTTTTTTGCAAATGACGTATGTCAACAAAGAATTTGTGAAAAATCAAAACGACCAAATGTGCTGTCTTCTGTATTTTGTCAATAGTTTGGGTAAATACAATATTACATGTCCTAAACCCAATCCATATTTTTATTGTAAATTATAGTTCCTAATCACTAATAACTGGAAAAACTCGAATTCCGTAACTATTTCAAGACAAACCCGATTTCTCCCTGTTAACTCCCTTAGTACAAACCGCAATATTTTTAACCCCGATATTAATTTAAAAAAAAAGAAAATTAAACAACATTCGAAAAATAAGAGGCCCTTTATTATTTTCTGGTAGTTCGATTGTGTTAATAGTCGCCTGTAGCGTGTAATAGTGTTCATTTTACGTGTGGTTTGCTAGCTTGAAATCCTTTGTTAGAAACTGTCTTTCAATAGGAAAAACAACTTTTGTTGAAGAAAAACCGTAACTAATCAGGGGACAAAAATAGTTTGGTTCCGCGTTTTTCTGCGAAACCAAAATAAAGAGCAAAATAGTCCTATAAAGCCACACGGAAAGCGCTACATACAGGAAATTTTTTTCGCATTTCTACGCTTGTGTTAGAACCAACTTATCCAATTTAGGCGCAAACAATGCGCCACGACACCGTGTTTTTAACTTGTGATTTTGTGCTTGTGTTGCAACTAGCTTTTTGTCCCGGCCCGTACCTGGGACGAAACGGAGTATATCGTTTAACTATTGAGAGCTCTTGACACCCTAAGTTCGCCGCTTAATAGCGCGAGCCATTGTTTTCGTCTCGATAACCTAGAAATTGCCATGGCCCTTTTTCTAGTGACTCGCTGCGTATCTCTCGATAGGGTCTGCCAGCTACACCATGTGTACGAAAAACTTAATTAACGCTTTCGAATTATTTCACTTTGCAGATACGCAGATATAAACTTGTACTCCCCAGTCTCGTAGATGTATTACTGGAGACTTATACAGCCGAGATCTTTCTACTTGTAGTTTCGAATTTTGTGTATACATTTGTTTCAGAGTATTTGTGTACTGTATCTCATCTCCATTTCTAAGTGCCTCGTAACCGTTAACGAAAATAAAATTTTAAACCTCGCAAACATTTTCTGCTTGAATGACCTCGGCCGCACTCGGGGCCCTCCGCTCTTAGATAATATACAAAAGACACGGAGTTTCTGTGCAATCACGACGAGAAAGTTATCTGCGCAAAAGACTCAAGAATGATCTAAACTTCTTTGCTTTATAAATTTGTGTACTTCGAACATCTGTGCAGACTGTCGTTTGTATGAGCAATGTGACAGGCCATATAAGGAAGAAAAATGCCTCAGACACTGTGTGCAGTCTGCTGTTTATATGATATATTGGCAGTGTGTAGGCGCAGATTTACGTGCATCGAAGTAGTTAGCCAAGTTAAGAAAACTGAGCTGCCAAAATATTGTTTTTTTTATATGATAAAAGTATTTCTATAAAACCCGTATGTAATAAATGAAATCTTAAGGAAACAATACACTTTTATAGTGAAATTATAAAAAAAAAAGAGCTCAGAAGATCGTTACAAGTTAACTAGGATATCAAGATATACTTCCGCCGGCGCACCTTTGGGCATTTATCGCATCGTTATCGGGTACCGACTTATAGTTGTCAGAGTTACCGGCACGGCCTGTCAACACTCGCGCTATTTACTCCGCGAGGTAATATCTCGCTTGTGTTCGAAAAATTTACTCTTTCCGACTCGGAATGAAAGATATCGTGCCATGACGCTTAAAAAATCTTCTCGCGCTTGCTCGATGAAGTCAGAACTCTCGTTTCAGAAATGGGTTGTTCACTTCGGTTTCACGCTTGTCTCTTCTGATGGAGCGTATCATCGAATTCAGCGGAGTAAAGGACGTCATATTGCCTGGCACGTCTGCAAGCAAACGCCACCGTGGCCGAGTGGTTGTCGTCCTTGGCTCGTACGCAAAGAACTCGAGGTTCGATGGCTGGGAGCGGACGCGCCTTTCTGTTATTTCTGTAAATGTCGCGTTCAGGTGAATTCAAGAACATTGTAGCTTATTCTAGGTCCGAATGTTCTAGGCGTCGAACCTTCTGCGTTGATTATTCTAGAAGCCCTCGCGTGTAGATAAGGGGCTCCGCGTAGCGAGCCGAGGTCAGTCTCGCCCCAGCGTTCGATCCTGCTGTTTCGCTGCTATCGACGCTAGACTTTTTTTATTTTGTTTTGGGCACAAGTTCTTTCCATTATGCGTTTAGCTTGCTTCAGTTTTCATCGCCTCATCAATTGTAATTCGTGACTTATTTGGTGGAGGTGCGGGATATCACCACATTCCATTCCAGAGAAACGTACCCCTCAGAAGATCTGTCGGGCTCAATCTTTCTCAAGTCCCGAAAAGCTTATCCCCGTTGACGAACCTGAAACTGGGGAAACCGCGTACACAAGGCCTGCCTCCTGAATTCGTTCCTCAATCGTCGAAGACAACCAAAACTACGACCGCCGACTTCCATCGTCTACGTGCAGGCCCTGTCACGGGCGCCGGCGACTTTCAATGGCGACCTTTACGAAGATGTGGACGACTGGCTAAGCCAGTACGAGCTCGTCGCAGGGTTCAACGGATGGGAGGCTGAGCAAAGCCTACGGAACGTCTACTTTGCTCTGGAAAGCACGGCCCGCACCTGGTAAGTCGTGGGAAGAATTCCAGGTCCAGCTTCGACGCACCTTTGCCAATCAGCAGCGACGACAGCGGCCCGAAGAACTTTTGCAAGCAAGAACCCAAGGGCCGAAAGAAAGCGTCACAAGCATCGTCGAAGGCGTTCTCCGCCTGATGAACCGCACGGACCTAAACTCTTCTGAAAAAGAAAAGCTGCGGATCCTGATGCGGGGAATGAAGGAAAACATTTTCGGAGTCCTTCTGTGAGACCCGCCTATTACAGTCAAAGGATTCGTCACTGAGGCTACAAACACCGAACGTGCCGTTCAAGTACGGGCCTCCTATTACCAGCAACTTCCCGGCGTCGCTTCACTCTCGCCTTCCAGCTACAACAGCCCGGATTTCCGCGAGCTCATCAGGGATGTCGTGCTGGAGGAAATCAAGAAGCTTCTACCGGCTGCCGCAAATCCAGCTTGGCCCTCAATCGCCGAGATTGTCCGGGAAGAAGTTGAGCAGGTGCTGCAGCCAGAAGTTCTCGTTAGCGCTGGTCCCGCACCTCCGGTGCTCAGCTACGCCGCAGCTAACAGACCACCACCGCCCCTGGTTCACCCGTATACGGCACTACCGCGACGTGAACCTCCAGCTGCGCAGCACGTACGCCCAGAGCAACCTTCGTCGAGAAACACGGACCTCTGGAGGACGGCTGACTGAAGCCGGCTCTGTGACCGCTGCGGGGAAGCCGATCTTGTGTACCGGCGATGCCCATACCGGTAGCAAGTTCTACTTGGGTTCGCACCGTACGCCCCCCGCCCAAGGAGCGGTGAAAGACGCAGGGACATTGAGGAGTTCTTTTCCCGGCCAGCGTTCCCTGGGCAAACTCATCCCTGATGATCCCGCTCGCCTTGCCCGCACCGTCAAGCGTCGCCTATTCGTCGGTCTCGACGATATAGCCTGTGCCCCATTTCTCAGCCGGAAAACTAAATGTGGAAACCCCCGGAGGTGAAGTTGCCGTGGACAGACAAAGTAAAGAGCCTCCATGAACGCCGGAGCGACCGCTCTCCCGACACCACGGATCGCAACGACTCTCCTGCAACGGTGCCCAACAACTTAAGGATTGTTATCGACGACCACGGCGTATCGGCGCTCATGGATAGAGGAGCAGACTACTCAGTCTTGAGTGGGAGGCTCTATCGCAGCCATCGGAAAATAACGAGATAACGACGCCGTGGGATGGGCCGCAGATACAAACGGCTGGAGGACACCACATCACGCCTGTCGGAAGGTGCACCGCTCGCGTTGAAATTCACGGCGAGACGTGTCCAGTGACCCTCGTCGTTCTACAAGACCATGCCAGAGACGTCATTCTCGGCATGGACGTTCTGTGAATACGGCGCCGTCATCGACCTTGGGGAGAACATATTGGCTGTGCGGACACCCGCTCTGCTTTCAAAGAAACTTCAAACAGAGTTAGCCGTTGTCCGAGTCGCTGCCGACCACGTGAACCTGCCGCCGCGATGAAGTGTTGTCGCAATCGTCGTGACCGATGCAGCTACCTGTGGCGAAGTCGTTCTGGAAGGAAACCTTCAATTTTTCCTCAGAAGATGAAAAGGTGTCGCAAGAGGAGTAGCTCAGGATGGCCGCACTGTGGTCCTCGCCACGAACTTCCGGAAAAAAACGCAACACCTTACGAAAGGTACAGCCCTGGCCCACGTCGAGGAACTCCGTAACTCCGCCGAAATCGCCGCAATTACTGAAGAATCCTCGCCATGTCAGCAAGACAGTACGGCACCAGCGCAGCTCAACATTGACCCTAAGCTTCCGGGCCTGAAACGACGGCAGCTGATTAACCTCATCGTCGAATACAGCGACTGCTTTGTGACGTCGTCGAACGTGGGCCAAACCGCTGTTGCGAAGCACTCCATAGTTACCGAGGACGACGCGCACCCTGTGCATCGATACCCGAACGGGGTCTCCATAAAAGAAAGGAAGGTGATCCAGGAGAAAGTTGAAGAGGTGCTGAACGACGACATAGTCCAACCTTCGAGCAGTCCGTGGGCCTCTCCAGTCATGCTAGTTAAGAAAAAGGACGGAACGTATAAGTTCTCCGTGGACTACCGGCAGCTGAACGCGGTGACGAAGAAAGACGTCTATCCACTCCCCCGCATCGACGACTTGTTAGACCGACTGTGCAACTCTCGATACTTTTCATCGACGGCCCTCAAGAGCGGCTACTAGCAGATCTAAGTTGACGAACGGGACCGAGAGAAGACAGATTTCGTCACGCCGGATGAACTCTACGAGTTCAAGGTGATGCCTTTGGGACTATGCACGGCGCCAGCAACTTTCCAGCGTGTCATGGACACCCTACTGGCAGGACTGAAGTGGCAGAGCTTTCTTGTCTACCTCTACGACGTCGTAGCGTTTTCCGGCGACTTCGACGAGCACTTGCGACGACTCCCAGCTGTTCTCCAAGCCATACGGACCGCCGGACTCAGCCTCAAGCCGTCAAAGTGTCGGTTCACCTATGACGAACTGAAGTTCCTAGGTCACGTGGTTAGTAACGAAGGCGCTCGCCCAGACCCAGAAAAGACTCGCACCGTCGCAGCATTTTCAGCGCGAACAGACAAGAGGTCCGTACGAATATTCTTTGGAGTATGTGCCTACCATTTTGCTAGGAGTTTCGCACCGCTCATAAACCTCACGAAGGACGCCGAGAAGTTCGAATTGGCCGAGGAGCAGGAGCAGGTACTCGACGAGGTAAAGCGTCGAGTCCAGACTCTTCCTGTATTTTACATTTTGATCAGGATGCGGAAACCGAGATTCACACGAACGGAGGTAACGCAGGACTTGGCGCGTTAGACCGGCTGCCCCTAGGTTCAAGTTCAAGAAGGCACCGAGCGAGTCATCGCCTACGCAAATGGGACACTGTCCAAGGCGGAGAGAAGTTACCCCACGACTGAAAAAGAGTGCCTTGCGGTCTTCTGGGCAATCACGATGTTTTGTTCGTACTTGTACGGGAGCCCGTTCCGCGTTGTCACGGACCACCACTCGATCTGCTGGCTTGCGAACTTCAAGGACCCGTCCGGACACCAAGTTCGATGGATTCTTCGACTACAATGCGGAGGGCAATTTCGTCTGCTTCTTGCGCAGGGGGTAGTGGTGATGTTAGAACGCCGAGCCCTGATTGGCTGATCACCACCCCCTATCTGAGCGTCGTCTGCTCCTTTGCAACGTCGTCTGCTCGCAACGTCGTCTGCGTCTGTCTTACCTTTCCTGCGACTTTCGAAAGTGCAGAGGCCAGATTCACGAAATGATCTTACGCCAAAAATGTGCGTAAGACAAAACGTGAGAACAAATTCGTATTCACGAAATGAAATTATCGTACGTTTTGCGCAGGTTACCACGGAATCCTAGGACAGCTCCGAAGCTGCCTTACGCACTTCTTACGATCAAATCAGCGTGGCCGACAGCGTCGCTCAGTTACTTGGTCGCGACGACCAACGGACGTTTATTTTTGCACGTGCTCTTCTCACGCGTCCCGACTACAAGCAGCAAGAAAAAAAGTAAAAAGTACTTAAAATAAACCATAACGAACAAGAACACTGGACCCACAAACACCCGTGAAATGCTCCAACGTCCACGATTCCACTAACACCGACCAAGCGAGCTCGGCAGATAGGCCTAGTAGGCACTCCGACTCGGCGCAGCGGTGCTCCGACGGTCCTTGGCCAATACCGTCTGCCCACAACCGGCTTGCGTGCTGAATGGAATATGCCCGCGCGACCCTTGTGAACCTTTCCCATGTTATACTTTGATCGCTGACCTCAATTTTAGATTAAGAGGTCAATCTGTTCCTCTTGTCATCTCCTTGTTTTCCGAGGCAGCGGTGACTCTCGCCGGTGAAAATCGGTGAATCTCCGACAGACGCAGGAAAGGTAAAGCAGCCATCGCTTTGACTAGCAGACGTAAAGCAGACGACGTTAACTGCGCCAACCTGCCGACGCCGTTAATGAGTGAGGAGTCTCGCCGCACACGAAAGAAGGGAAAAAGTATTTGTGAGGGAGCTTGCGGAAGCTCACCTCTCGGTTCTTAGCAAACAAACCTCGGCGCCTCGGGACACCTCGCCAGTGAGTCCTATGATTTCCCTCCTTGATGAGCGTCTGCTAGTTGTTAGACAAAAACAGCGTACCGCTCGAGTTATTTCGTCTGCCCTCTCTGAAAGGCGAAGTTGAGCTCGCTCGTAAAGACCCGCACTTCCGAAAGTCGCAGGAGAGGTAAGACAGACGCAGACGACGTTGCGAGCAGACGACGTTGCAAAGGAGCAGACGACGCTCAGATGGGGGGTCGCGATCAGCCAATCAGGGTTCGGCGTTCTGACGTCACCGCTACTTCCTTTCTCATGAGCAGAAGACGAAAATGAGCCCATTTGCGAGGCGTATAGTTCAACATGACTGAGGTCTACAAGCCATGCCGCAAGCACAGTGACGCCAACTGCCTGTCCAGGAGTTCCAGTCAGACACCTTCCGGCAGCAGAGACGACGATGGCGACGAGTGCTTCCTAGGTGTGGTTAACGCCAACGACATAGCCGTCCTCCAGAAATGTTTAAACAGTTCGCGACAGAGCAGAGATATATTGCATGAGCTTTCTAACACCGAATCTAATGCTGAGGAAGTCGTACTTTTGAGTCATGACGATCGACAGTTGCGTCTGCTCTCCACAAGCACTAAAATGGCGGCGCCACAAAAATGTCGGGGAACAGAGTGCCGATGCTCTAAGCGCAGCACATTTACTGGCTCTAATTGACCCTACACTCTAAGAAATAGGGGGTGTATTGGGGTCAGCCCCTTGTCTCATATGTAACACCCCAAACAACAATTCGACGTTCAGTTCACAGACGTCAAACCGACGATACCAACTTTCAAGAGCGGCTTGATAGTCGACCGAGACCACGTATTAAAATAGCAAATGTACGCATTAAAGGCTACTGTAAGACAATCAAGGTTTGATTGGTCCTGCTGCAAAACCTCAGTGTTTTTTTTTCCTAGTCTTTGATGCGCATATTAGCTATTCAATACGTTATATCCAGCATCTGTCAAGCCGTTCTCAAAAGTATGAATCACCAGCTCGACGTGAATGGACTGACCCTCCAAATTTAGTTTTGGGTTGTTACATATGGGACAAGGGGTGTACCCCTATATACCCTATGTTTCTAAGAGGGTAACGGATGGTAGCTTCGGCGGCGGTGACACTTAGATTTAAACGGAGATTAGCCAGGAAATCTGGTCAATTAGGCGTGCCTGCAGCGCTTCTGCGTTGGAAGTTGTTCGGCTACTTAAACGTTCTGCGTAGAAAATTGAAGCATGCAGGGGCATACAAAAATAAAAATAAAATAGTGGAGTTAAACGAGTCCACTTACTTTACACAATTTTTTAAACTTCATTTTGGTAATTATCGAAACATTCGCATCTCCGATGTTTGGGACGTTACGTGAGGTCACTCTAAACAAACAAACCAGCCGGTCGTCGGTAATACCGCGGTCATTAGAAGTAGCGTGAGCCAATGCCGTACTGCCCAAACAATGCAACCTCTGGCGGCATTGAAAAAGATGTGATTTACTGAGTCGGATGCGTTCGTTCCTAAACTGGCGAAGGTTAGGACTGGGTTGAATAACACTTTTGGTCCATTGTGACGTCTACTGCCATAGAAAAATGGCTAGAAAAACGAAACGAAATTGGTTCCATTGGACCACCTTAATTTTTTCTCAAAATGACCCCCCACAGTGACTAACCATGTCGTTCGAAGGTTTCGCGAGAGCTATGCTTAGTGCACGCAAGAATATATTTTCTCTTTACTTTTGTTTTGTTCAGGTGAAGTTGGAACGCGAGCTGATAACAGCCTCCTAACCGCCATCCGCGAGCCGTCATCCTTCTTTACTTGATCGTCGGACGCGCGTTCTGAGTACGCGCAGTTGCTATCTTTTGCAAAATGACAGACGCTACTTTTGTTTATAAGAAGAATCTATGATATCAGAGTTTTGACGGTGAGGTTTTCAGCTTTAATCTCCGCGGTAAGCATATACAGGCGTTACAGCGAAGCTGTATACGAATCGTACGCCGGGTATTTTTGGTGTGCATCGACAGAAAACCATCGCGCACGCCTTATCACCGTCTACGCGCGTTATCATTTATCATCTGGTTTTGCGTGAACAATGATAAGCAAGTAAGCAAGTAGCACTCACTTCATGCGTTTCTCGGTAGAGATTGCGGTTGCATAAGCTGCCGCGGCAACGGCAGCGTACGAAATCTTTTCATTTATAAGAACGTTTTGGTACAGTGCATTTACTTTTCTTTTGTCAATCATCTGGTATTGTAGGGATTCGCGTGCCGCCGCCGATTCCCCATTTCGCACGTGATGCGTCAACAACCCCTCCGCTCCCCGTTTATTGGTACATAAAACACAACGTTCAAAACACTCAATCTTAACTACAAATACACGCGACACTGCAAAAATATTTACAAACGCACGTAAAGCCAAAGCTAAACACTAAGAGGGCCTTCAGGCCTCGTGTCCCGCGATTACCCTAGATCCAGTCGCCACACACTTGCGTGGTCTCGGTAGCGTCCGTAGTCCTAAGAAGCTGTTTCCTCCCGGTCCCCCCGACTATCTCGATCGATGGGCGAGGAGGCTTCTCTTCGCCCTCCCTGGGCGCCTGCAGCGCCATCCAGCGGCTAGGAGAGAAAGCGGCATGTCGGAAGCCGAGTTCGAGATCCCAATCGACCCTGCGGCGAGACGATCATCTGATCGTGTCTGAGGCGAAGCAACTGCATAGCCGCCTCGCGGCCACGATGCCAGAGTGGTTTGATGGGCGCCCTCGTGAATGCATGGTGCGCCATAGTATAGACCGGTTTGCTGTTTGCGAACATGAAATGCCGCTGGCTTCCCAACCGACTTCCATTCACACCGTCTTTGCAAGCATGTTGGGCTTGCTAATGTCACCAGTGCTGGAAAGCACAAATGAAACACGAAAAACAATTTTGAAGATTTAAAGAGGGCCTTCGGGTGTGCAATATAACATCTTGGAGGAGCCCCAAGCTGGTTTACAAGAATACTCGGAACAATTTACTACATCTCCCACTCCTTCCTTCGTTCTTTTGGTGCTCACCTCAAAAATTGGTGGTTAAACGTTACATCTAAATTTCGAGGAGCAGTGTTAAGGTGGCCTTTGTTCATTCCTTTTAAAAACCAGAAGTTCTCCGGGACGTCAAAGACTGGAGCACCACCTGGTGTCGTTTGCGATGAAAAGGGTCTATAGTGCATTGGGCAATCGTCCAGGTAATACCACAGCTTCGGTGTCCAACCACCTTCACAGCGTAGATTGGAGTCTTATTTGTTCTACTGCGGAGCTCTTAAGGGTTAGTTTCCCTAGGATCGTGTCCCCCGCAAAGAAATGAAGACACTGAACTCTGGACACCTACCGCCATCTATAAGCGACGGCGGCAAGCCACGCTTCTGGTTGCCGCCGTCGCTCATAGATGGCGGCAGCCTTTCCCTTCTTGCTTGCCGACTTGCGGTCGGCCATTACTTTCCATTGTACAGCTACGTTCGTCTTCCTTTTTCACCAAAGTGGAAAGGCTGACAGCTTTTTTTTTAATCTTAACAGATTTTTTTAATAGAAAGCTGTGGAAGCTACACTAATGCCCGAGACACACTAAATAGATAAAACGAATTACAGGAGGACACTTAAAGTTAAGACTGCTTGCGTGTAGGAACGCGATATCATTCCCACAAGCAGCGCGTCACGTCCTCCTTTTTCACACGGCGCTATGGCAGTGGCATCACACTCCCCAACTGCGCAGGCGCGGTGAACCCCGCCAGTTTCACGGCTTCCGCGAGGATGAACTTGCGTTGTTGTGCTCTTTGTGTTTTATTTGTGAGGCGCTTCCACTTTCACCTTGAGCGACCCCGCCGGCTTCCGTGACGACGCATCTGACATGACGCGTCGCAACAAATGGGACTTTAGGTGCCGTTTCACTCAGCCAATGGGATTTTTTTTCTTTCTCAGCAGTGTCTTTTGGCCTTCCTAGAGCCTCAGAAGGAACCAAAGAAAGAGACTCTGCTTCAGTAAGATACAGGTCATCTTCAAAAGGTTGTAGGTTCTCGTCCATTTTTTTTTTGTCCATTGAGAGATTTGGATTCTAGGAGGAGGGGTTTATTCTATCCGCCCGGGCTTCTTGTTGCTGCCGGGGGCATGGGAAGGGAGGCCTTGACCTCGGCCAGAAGGGCCATCTAGTGCCACTGATGGCACGTCTGGCACTTTGGAAGTTGTGGTACCCCCTTAGAGGGCACAGCACCCGTCCTTGACACATGAAGGTAATAAAGCGCACATTCAGAGGTTCAGATGGGGACCCCTCTGGGAAGGACAGGTCTGCGTCTCCATAGGTGACGTAGAAAGGGGGTTCCACTCGCCACTGCCTGGACGTAAGAACCCCTTGCCTGAAAGGCAAGGAGTTCTTTGGCTGCTTCGTAGCTAAATTTGTGTTTAACTTTGAAAGCCGGTACTTCTTTTTCTACTTTCCATTTCAGGCATGAGCGGAAAAAGCAGGGTGTGCTCCGCTACAGTTCGCACACTTTGGTTCGTTTTCGCAGATGTCCACTACATGGTCAGTTGCACCACATTTTCCACACGTTTCTCGGCCGCGGCAGTTTCGGGAACCACGCCCAAAACGTTGGCAGCGCAAACATTACTGAGGATCTTGAATGAAATTGCGGACTCTGTAGTTAAAGTACCCCACCTTCAAGGTGGATAGAATATTATGGAGTTCAAATGTGAGTATCAGGCATCGAGTTGTGTATTTTTTTTTCCATCCCGTTTTAACGTGATCCGCCAAACAGCTACAAGAGTACTCTTGCGCGGACCTTCAAGGAACTCCTCTTCACTGCATTTGAGAAGGTCAACTTCAGAGATAAGACCGCGAACAGTGTTCAGGGTACGATGGGGAGTCACGGTAACCTGTTAATCTCCCAGGCTTGTCATCTTCAGGATTGCTGTGTTCTGTGGCTTATTTTCTACCTCAATAAAGAAGTCTCCGGCTAGCTTTTTTTAGCTTATAACTTGTTCCAATCACTTGTTCTAAGTGCTTAGTAATAACAAAGAGAGAAACATTATACAAATACGCAGTGTCACTTGTAGAGTGAACTACAAGAAATCGAGGATATTTTTCCGGTTCGTTAGTTTTATCGAAAGTAAGAGGAGTGGGGCAGCCACTCCTGAGGGGTCGCCCCTCTCGGGGTTTAGGACCGCGGGATTCCGTAAGAAAGGCAAGGTTGTTCGAAATCCGTGGTGATCTAACCACCACCGAACCCAACAAGGGGATAGGCAACCAACATAACAAAAACGAATTTGCTGGATGCATTATTATAACAGTGCTTCCGGGAAACTATACCCAAGTGTGGGTCCAGACAGAGGTCCATTGCCACCCAAGGTTAGCCCTTGCCGCCGAAGAAAGTGAAAGAGGAAAGAACAGGAGAAAAGGAGAAAAGATAAAGAGAGGAGAGGTGAAGAGAGGCGACTGATCGAATGACCCGGGCCGGGCCTTACCAGGACTTCCGTCTAAGAGAAGCGGGGCCGAAGTGGTGTATTGCCCCACTTGGAGGGCCCCGAAGGACCTAAACCTATCCCAGGCTGTGCTGAACCACCAGGATGCCCTTTTGCCCGGGCTAGGAAAAGTCACACATTACCAGGCGTCGGCGGGCGAACCCGCATGGCTAGGGGTCTCTGGTGAGGCCTCTCACACGCAAAACACATACTAATGCAGATCCCCTTTGCGCGGGCATGTATAGGTGACGACGTCGAAGACGTTTCATATCAGCGTTAGTATTAACAAAAATTAACCTTTCTGGTTTCTATATCGTAAAGCTACGGTATCTAAATATTGATTGAATTCAATTTTTCTTCCTGACAAACTTGTCTTTCTACAGATTTTCAGGGAACGGCAAGCTACGACGGAACAGGTTCACCTCTCTGCTAGTGATATTCCCAAGTTGTCCGTTAATATTGATGAACCTAAATCGATCTGGTCCTGATGATGTATCGCCTAGAATATTGAAACGTTGTTTTGTAGAAGTGGCACAGTACCTCCACGCAATATACATTAAATCGTTTCGGGGGGAAGACTGCCTGATGATTGGAAGTTTTCCTGTTGATTGGAAGGTTGCTACATTTAAGGTGGTACCGGTTTTCAAAAGTGTATCGAAATCTAACGTGTCGAAGTATAGTCTGGTTTCACTTACACCACTTTCTTATAAAATATTTGAACGTCTTGTACTCATCTTTATTAAAGCACTTTAGTTTAAAGGGATTTCAAATAATCATCACCATGGGTTCAAACATGTTTTTTTTTTCGTGTACGACACAGTTAGCTAAATTTTAATACGATATCACTAAGAAATCAGATAACAAGAAAGTCAGCTTTACTGTATATTTCTAGGTTCAAGGAAGGTTTAAATATTGATATATCTCTGATTAACTAGATTAGTCCCTACTTGAGTTAATCAGAGAAATTAACTTCAAGAAAACAGCAAGTTGTAGTAAACGGATTGTGCTCGGGCCTGGTTTCTATTACGTCTGGAGTGCCACAGATGCCAATTCTGAGGCAACTTATTTTTTTAATATTTAATTAATAATATTTCTACTGGAGTTCAATCTAATATGCCTCTCTTAGCGGATGATCGTCTATTGTATAGTAGAGTGTCTGGTTGAAGGAATTCCGCACTGTTTCTAAGTGACCTGAGATGCATTGAGACATGCTGTATGAGTAATAAAATGTCCCTGAATGTTAATAAGTGTTTTCACGTAAACTTTACCCCAACATATAGAGGAATTACATTCCAGTGCTTCCTCTATGGTGAAAAAATAGACAAATCAGCCTACAAATACCTAGATATCATATTTTTGGAAGACGGTTTATGGTCAACGCAAGTAAATAGCTCGATTGGGTTGACGGGCAGGTCTGTATTTTTCATAACGGAACCTCAAACGTGAAGGAGAGAGGCTAAAAAAGCCGGATATCAAGCACAGTGGCGCCACTGGGAGCGGAGCGGGGGGGGGGGGGGGGGGGGGGGGGGGGATCGCGGTGCACCACCGGCCTGAGTGCCGCTGACTTCAGTAGCGCCACTGTTCAAGCATACGTCAGGCTGATTTTAGAATATAATTGTGCTGCGTGGGATCAGTTTTACAGGGTTTATATCATATGACTTAGGCGCATTCAATCTTTCCCTTCTCAGCTTGTCCTGGGGAGTCAGGATCGCTTATTGAACACAACAGAAATGTAGCAAAGCTTGGGCTGTGTTCTTCTGAAGTAGCGCCGTAGGCGACTCGAACTTAAGTTTTTCTTTTAAATTCTAGTTATCTCAGAGAGTCACAAATGTCTGCTTCAGTACACCTACAATCGCCAAATAATATCGCACAGTGAACGCATCACTTTTGTAAAGTTCGACAATGTGCTCCCAGCAAAAATATTTTTAAGCGTTCATTTTGCTGCGTTTCATTTGAGAGTGGAATTCATTACCAGCAGAATTGGTGTACCGCAAGAATGTTGATCAGTTGTATATCGCGCTGTGTACCCCGACAAGGCGCACAAAAAGGCGCTCTTTTCTCTTTAATATATAATAAAGTGTAAAGTATATGTTAACGTTTGTTATCTTTCAAGCCGCCGGCCGGTTTAAAGGGTTTAGCCGTATGCCGGAAAATGTACGAAAATCAAGATTTTTTTATATCGTATTACAACGACATTCTAGCTTTACTATAGCGATCTAAGTCAAAAATATTCCGCATAAATATTTCAAGACATATCGTTTTTTTTCAGTTCGTCTGTCATTTGGCGCTCTTTATCTGCATTTTGTTTGAATGTATTAAAAAAAAGTCATCAAACAAGAAAAAAAAGTATATCATGCTTAACGCAAGCAATATACGGTTCTCTTCTCCGCAAATCGGAGAGGTAAGTTTTGCCTTTTACCTACCACTTTATTCGTCAGTTGCAAGCAAATCAAAATGCGAAGGAAAATACTACGAAAATAAGGCTTGCGCACACACGCACACAAACCGGAAGACAGGGAGAATGAGAGCGACAGGAGCAAATAGAGAGACCGAGTTATACATCAAACGTTGATTTTGCATCGGGCAGTATATCCGTTTTACGTTACGCGAGCTTTCCGCTTTTTTTTTTTTTTTTTTCTTAGGAGCCCGTATTATCGCCTTCCGCACTTTAGGACCAAATTAAAACGCCATTGTCGTTGGGCAACTCGCAAACTGTGATCGAGTTCGAAGACCACAATTCTACGTCGTTTCTTTATGTTCAAGCTTTTCACCAGGGTACCGTTAGTGTTTACTTGGATCCGACCTCAGTAGCAGTGACAACATTGGAACCGTGTGCACGATGCTCCTGAAAGACATTTTGGTTGAAACTAATTGTTTTTTACGGTGTTTTCATACATGCAAGCTTCGAAGTGACTCCAATTTTGATTTGAGGAAGTATATATTAAAAAGGTGGAGTTTTCTGACTAACCAACAATTTGAGACCGTTGTTTGCTTTAGTACATAGCCTGGTTTACGTCTAAAATAAAGGTCGAGTTATTAATTAAACTATACTTTACTTTATAATTAATAGTACTTACAGTAAATACTTTTTTTTTCTGTTTTCAGTGATTGATAAGACCGAAGGATCAATCTGCCATGTTTACAAAAAACTAGGGGAGAACATTTTTAAGTAAAGTTACGTATATCCAGCTGTGTACAGGTTACTCGAAAAAAACGTAACAGATAACATTTGCAATTTATCTTGGTTAAAAAGAGTTGTGCCCAACTTGACTACTCGAGACGAAAAGTAATTGGCATAAACTTGCAAGAAAAAAAAGTTACTTCTCCGATTACTTCCGATCTTTAAAAGGACATATTTTTGTATAAGTTTGAATATTGGTCTTTTCACTCTTTAGTACTTGATTGAAATCGTAAAATTATAAGCTCCTTGTCTTTCTTAGTTCACCGATTTCGGTAAGGCACCCTACATTCGTAGATTTCATTAAAATATGTTTTGGTAGAAAACTCGTAGGAACAAAGGCCGCCATTACAAAAATTAGGGGGAAAAAGTAACACTTACAAGTAATTTTAGTACTTCCAAAGGTAATCGAATTGCTGTTGCCATTACTTCCTCATAAACGTATTCAAATTATTACAAACTTACTCCAAAATGTAGTCAATTACAAGTGATTTGATTACGTGTAATGAGACCCGCACGAGACTGCGTATATCGCATAACCGTAATTTAATTAAATAAATCTGTTCGAAAATAAATACGCACTATGATAATGCAGTTAATGCAAAGGTGCGAGCGAGTTGGACAAGAATAACGATCAGAACCCCTAGAGAAGGGGAACCATTTTTAAGAAATGACAAAAAGACACAAATCTCCAAGCACAGCGAGCTGGGGGACATTTTTTGTTTCATACCTTGTCTACATTTTTCTCAGAGTTTTGGCGTAAATGTAGTAACCCCCCCCCCCCCCCCCTTTCTCCCGAAATAAAAGGGGTCTGACAGCATAGATGACGGTAGGCATAGGCGTGCCAACACCTCTTAGAAGACAAGGCCGTAGTGCTCTTCTCGTGACGTCGCAAAGGAAGGCCATAGGGGGCGCGCGTCGAAGCGAATGCAACGCGCGTAGATCGACCGTCGTAACGCGTTTTTAGTCACATACGCGTGTCATATTAGCTAAAATGAAAGCTGCAGATAGCAACGGGTCTAGAAAACATTTTATTACACGAGCAAAATATTACACCGCTAAATAATCGGTACGAAATGGCACGAGGTATGCGTACAAGACGTCTATCGAAAAATGTGATTGTTTTCTAAGTCGAAAACATTGAGTCATGCAATTATTGTTGTAGGAATGCATATTTTATACAAAAATACTTTGACAAAATGTCGAGACACGCAGTGATTTTGAAACAGCAAAACAGAACAGTTAAAAATCAGGTAGACATAGTCAACGCGGACAAGGCAAGACAAGCGTTTCTCACGATCATGTAAGCGACGTTATCGCGTGCAGTCACTGAATTCTTGCATCATACCCCGGCCACATGGCAAAATTAATGTAATTTCGATCGAATGACATTATAGGGTCGACAAATCCGCTTGCGGCGCTCGTATAATCACTCAAGACCGCGAGCTGATTAAATCCTATATCACTGAATGAAAATATATTAACGTTTCCCTGTGGCAGGGGTACTAAACTTACTACTCAGTCTACTAATTTACTTCTCCCTATGGGCTCGAGCTGCCTTAGAACAAAACATAACTTATTTTGTATATAATAATACTATCACCTTAATACAGTTAAGATTCTAGTATAAACGCGGAAAAGGCAATAAAATAACTTTAGTATAAATAAACACAGAACCACAAACAACTCACTTTCAATAATCACACAAACTTGATTTTCATCTTCCAGTGAAAACTAGATTAGCGCGCATATTTACAAATGTCGACGCAACTGCATACGAATAATGACAAGGAACAAAATTGCAATTTATCATGCGATTAAAAAAAAAAACGATTGCAGCATCTTACTTGCGTCCTACATGAACAAGAAAGCCCGTAAATAAGTTGTTTCTCACCTGTCGATCGTATCCATACGTCCCACAATATCCGTGACGAACACATTTGAACACGAACTCCAAGAAGCCTCTCTTTGTCGAGAGAGAGGTCTATCGATTAGTCGACCAGAGCCTTCGTTGGCTAGTTGTCACACGTCACTCAAACCGTAGCAGGACTTGTTTCACGAATGCACGTAAATGCCGTAGTATCAAGCGAACACAAAAAAAAAAAAAAAAAAAAACTACCCGAGACTACGGTGATGACAGAAATACGACAAAAAACAAGTCTCAAAAGTACCACACACGAGAGCAGCGGCGACGAAAGGCTTAACGTTGTCGACCCATCTCTTGCTGGTGTGCGCTCCCTGCGACAACGACTGGATTTCTTTTCGGTTTGCTTCCCTTCTGAGATGTCTCAGTGTTCCTTTTCAGACAGTCAGCAGCTCACACACAACGTAAATTTACCAGAATCGGAGCCATGTGGCATCAGCAGCATCGCAGCCGGTCCTTTCGAAAAGTGTGGGGTGCTGCGGAACTGCACGTGGTCCCGCGGTTACGGGAATACTCATAAATATAATTTTGGTACTCTCAACCTTGGTAGCGCGTTATATAATACGTTTATATTATATATATAATAAATTGTACAATACTGCGCCTTTAAAACGTATATTAATGTCGGATAAACGCGCATGAACGAACACCACCACGCCGCTTGTCGAGGGACATTGTTTTCACGTCGATAGCGTATTCTCACGTAGTTGCGCCATGGACTTCCTCCCTCCGCCATTGTGACGTAACCTCTCAGAGCGCTCTGGCCTTCTTCTCTAGGAGGTGTTGGGCGTGCGCAGGATTTTTCATAAGGGGGGGCAAGGTTTCCCCAGAACGCCCCCGCCGCCTCCCCCCCCCCCCCCCCTTCCCCCCCGCTTTCTATCAACGCACTCCCTCTGATGTCTTTATGCTCATATTGTAGTGCTGAGACGAGATATGGTTATGAAACGTTTATTTCAACAATATTGAATTGTAACATATACAAAATATTACTAAGCAGTAGGTTTCACTTTCTTGTGGAACGTCCGCAAAGAAAGGCAGTCCCTGCGCAGCTGAAGCGTCAGTGACACAGAGGCGCATACAAAAATTTTTATTCTTTCTAAAGCAGAGAAAGAGACTACACATATGCCATTTTTAACAGCACAGAATAATTAAAAATATTGCCTCAACGTGACTCTGCAGTATGGAAAATATAGTATACATACAGGGCAAACGCCTGAGTGCACCTACACATGGCGAAAGCTGTCATATGGCGTCTGCAACGTTCATGCAGAGGACGAAAAACGCCACCCAATGTACAACGTAATAGCAAAGCTTAAAAGCACGAAAATATACCGCAGATTAAAAATACGTGAAACAGCAAGTTACAATATTTAGTAATTATTGAAGATAAACGCTATGACATGCCATTCTTTTTCTTCTGAGCATCCAAATGTACAGTTGATAATCTTACTTTCTGGCGCTTGATAGAATCATGTAATAGAAACAAGATAACACGCACGCATTATGCCATGCTCAACAAACATTATACGAACTAATGGATATATGTTCTGTAGTGAAAAAAATATTTTATCACTAGATTACTGAAAATGTGTAGCACGTGGGAGATATAGTACTTTTCACCAATCGTGAAAAGTCTAAAGCAAAATTCTACGCGATTTTGTCGCGAACTGTTCGATGACTGACTGCGTCGCGGCGTGTTTTTATGGTTGTTTTTTTTCGTTGAGCGCACTAGAAGGAGGGAACTTTGGCGTCGGTGTTTTATGCCGTCGAAAAAGAAACCATGGGCCTCCTGCGCTGCCCAGAGGGTGCTGCGAGTAAGGCTTGTTAGTACTTGTTTTGGGTAGTACAAATTTTAGCGTCTCAAACTGTCACTCATTATGAAGCGTGCCTGCTCTGGTGCGGAGCGCGAGATCACGATGAAAATGCAAAGACAGTACAAAAATTCGAACGCCGTCAAAGCTAAGATGCTGAGAGCGTGAGCCAAGAGATGCCGTTTCACGCGTTCCAAAGTAGACATAAAAAAAAAAAAAAATTAAAGCGTCGCGACACAGGTGTTGTCACGTCACCACCCGGAGGTGAGAGACGCGTGCCCTAGCGGTGGCGTCATGAATTTGGCACTTTCGATTCTCTTGCAACGTTGAGTTTGGCCGATTTCTGGCGTCCAAAGTTGTTTTTTTCGCTCTTTAGCACCACATAGAATTGAAAAAGCTCGATCAACGTGCCATAAGTAGGGCTATGCTCAATCAGGTGAGCTTGTATACCCAAAACGAGGGCGCTAGTTTGTTCAAAGCTTCAGCGGAGGAGGCCTATACCGCCGGCGCCGTCGCGCCTCGAGTCGGGCCAACTTTGCGCCCCCCCCCCCCCCCCCCCCTAGATGATTAGAGGGGGCCGCCGCCCCCCCTGTGCGCACACCTATGACGGTATGCATGGGCCTAGGTGAGTACAGCAATACAATCGATTTGAAGCGATACTCCGGCGATTTCTTCACGGCCCCTGAATCGCTAGAAATTATGCTAAACACACGAATAAACACCACTGAAATAGTATCCCAAATTTTATGTCAAGATAGTTTTTTCCGCGGAGTTACTAACTTTACAATTTTGGTCTTCGCCATGTTTTTCAAACTGAAATTTTCTGCTGGCAACAACGAAGAGTGAATCCCTGCCAGGGCGGAAGGCAGGGATCCACTTTTTGGACTGTAGAATTCGTTTTCAACTGATACCAAACAGTTTCATAATGTCGTATGAATGCATTGTAAGCTCGCTCCAGTACCAGCGCAGCAGGACGAAACAAATTCTCCCCATAGTTATAATATTTTAGACTGCCTGCTCGACTGGCGAGCCTGCCTGCTACTGACGTCACGGCACAGAAAAGTGCGGGTATATTTCAATGTTGGTTTTCGCATCGATTTTATTTGTCGATTTTACAATGTCTATTATGAAGTTCGTGATAGTAAATAAAACACCGGAAAGGGTAAATGCTGGGGATACAGAAAATGCAGTGTATCGGACTAGCTAAAGAAAAATCGGCGGAGTACCCCTTTAAAAGTATTTCAATACTGGAACAATTCAAAATTGACAGCGATCTTTTACTCCAAATCACTACAATGCATGATATAATGTATTTAAGACCTGATTGTTTACAGATTTTTATACACGTTAACATACATTTCAGGGAGGAAGTAATAACATAGTGGTTATTAATTTCCCCGCTTACGTTAGCGGGAAAATTGAGATCACGTGGCCAATACACAGATTCAGTTCCGCCCCCCCCCCCCCACCCCCCTATTGGCAACGACGTACGTTCAAATTTCTGAAATTAAAATGTAATGTTAAAAGCAAATGTTTTAATAGCGTCCTTAAAGTAAATCTCGATATAGCAATGCAGATAATCTAAAAGGGTTTCTAACGCGACGCTTTTTTATCGCAATACCCTCCACCCCTAACCCAGAGTAATGAAGGCATAGACAAAGCTTCCTACAAGGCCCACCTTTCCCCTTCGTCATATATTATTTAGAACAGCGGTCGATACTCATCCGTCAAGGAGACCCGCCATACTCCGTTTCAGCTCACCAAGGACCGGAACGGGTGGCACGAGCCATCGCAGCCCATTCAACCAACACGACTAG